>NW_023425515.1:94039990-94143008 GCF_014108245.1 Pipistrellus kuhlii
AGGATGTCTGGTTGTGTAGTTCTCGCTCTCCTGCTTTGATTTAAAGGCACAAAATACAACACAACAAGGTACAACACACAAGGCACTGAATAGAAATGCGTTTGCGATATTAATAACCACCAATAAGGGTGACTAGAACCCAGCTAACAAAAACATACAATCAAACAAAAAGCATAGGCAAATCAATCTTATAAAAAAAAGCATACAACTTCAGTATAGTTAACATTCAACATACAACTTCAAAGAGTTAGAGAGAAAGACTGTTTTTTTTGTTTTGTTTTGCTTTGTTTTGCTTTTAGGACAACTGCGAGGGAGGTGTGAATGGGTTTGGAGCAGGTAGTTGGAAATTAGATATATACAAGGAGGGTGAAATTTTAGGAGGGGGTAGACAGAAGGAATGGGGAAAATCTAGAGCAGGAAAGAGTTAAGATAAATGGGGTACCAAAGGAAAAGTTCAGAAAGAGGGTGAAGGCATAAAGGTAGGGTTGAGATAGAATAAAACGTTGGAGAAGGAAAGATAGATAAAGACTGTGGAACAGTAATCCTGAAATAAAATATATATATATATATATATATATATATATATATATATATATCTATATTATATATATATATTTACTATATATATATATAATCAAATGAAATAAAATAATAAAAATAACACAAAAGAAAATAAGATGAAAAAGGTAAATTAGTAGTAGTAATAATGTTGATTACATATACAATGTAATATTTATAACGATAAAATCAAGTGAGGAAAAAGAAAAAAATAGTTTCTTGAGTAAACGTTGCAAATAATGAAAACAAAAATAAAAAACAAAAATTTAAAAATTAAAAAATAATAATAAAATTTAAAAAATTTAAATAGAATTTGCAGTAATGAAGGTCATTCGCTTCCTCTATTGTTGTGATCCAGTCCTGATTTTTAGGCAGGTTTTGCTTTGTTTTTATTACACTAGAGTCAATTTGTGAATTAGCCTCTGGGGGCAGTGTTTCTAGGTTGACTTCCCAGACTCTAGACTAGAGCCTCTCCAGATTTTTTTTTTTTTTTTTTTTTTTGTCCTCTCTGAAGTAGGAACTACTGAGGGGGGGAGGGGGCAGGTCCGAGCAACTGCAATCTCCCGCAACTCTCCTATATCCCTCCGAGCCAGATCCAAATGTGTTGCTCTTTAGATATCTCCCCTGTTAGGAGCCCCGTCCACTTTCATGGGTGACACCGGCCCAACAGCTGGGGCTTCTACTTGTAATCACCGCCCTTGTCCTCCAGCTTCCGCGCGCTCTGTGTGCGCTCTCCACCCTCTCCCGTGAAATCTGAACTTTTCGCTGAGCAGTGGGGCAATCCTGTGAGGGCAGGTATTCGCGCCGCCTGGGATCCGCGTTCTGGGGATCTCAGCTGCTTGGTGGTCGCTGCAGCTGTGGATATTCAGGCCTCTGACACGATCCTATCTTCCTCTCAAGATAGCGAGGTTTCCCCGTCCAAGGGGGTAGGTAGCTCCGGGCAGGGATGTAGCCCATGTGGGTGCTTCCCTGTGAGGGGTACCTCAGTCAGCGGCCCCCCAGCAGATTCTGGTGTTCGCTGTCTCCCAACTTGCTAATAAACAGTCACAGCACAAGACCCTCAGTTACTCTCTCTTTCTGCTTCAGGAGAGGGCTCAGAATCCACCCATCTATTCTTCTGCCATCTTACCTCCTCCTCTTGACTTAGTTTTTGAAGAGAAGTAATACTGCTTTTATGAAAGACTGAATTATCTTTGATCCTCTTACTCCTGACTGAGAAGTGTGAATATGCTATTTAACAGAATCAAAATGTGAAGAAACAATAATTTTTTTTCTTTCTGTTTCTCAGGGGTGGTATCTTCTTGTCACATGTATTCTGTGTTGCTTCCAAAAAACATTTATAGGAAGTTAAAAATATGGGAAACCATGGTTGCACTCATCAAAATGGGCATTCAGAATTACTATAACATATTTTCAGTACCTTCAGAGAATGTATTGTGCAGGAGCTAATCTCATCCCTGCAAAACCACATTCTGGAGTTGAAAGTCTGGTGCACCAGAAGCAGAGCCTTGATGATACTATAGTAATCTTATTTGGAGGATGTGACGGTTTGTAATGATGAGACTATCTATAATTAACCTCTGGCAAGTAGCTGGCCCTTTTATCCAGTGTGGAAGTCCATTACATTTTAAAGCACATATAAAAGACTAGGGGGAAATAAAAGAAAAATTAAAGGAGTCAAGGTATTTATAAGAAAAAAATAAAAGGAATCAAAATGATTAGGTTCAAAGATGAGAAGGCTAGAGAGGAAGTTCAATTTTATGAAAGCTCTACAATTTGGTTGTTGTATGTATTGGGGTAACCACTTTCTCTGCAGAACTGTGCGTCTCCTGAAGCCATGGCTAAGGAACACCACTGTCTTTCTCTGTGGCATTATGGAAGCAGATTGTGACCACTGTGCTATATTGTGACATCAAGTACCAAGAATAATGGGGCCTTAACATGGAAGAGTAGATCTAAAGATCAAATCTACTGGTTTGAATAATAATTTTCTAGTGACTTAAAGTTTCAGTTGTTTCATATATATGATCATCAGTACTAGTAAATTCATGCACGGGAGGGGGTGTCTCTCAGCCCAGCCTGCACCCACTCCAATCGGGGACCCCTTGGGGGATGTCCGACTTCCAGTTTAGGCCTGATATCACAGGGATTGGGCCTTAACCAGCAGTCAGACATCCCTCTCACAATCTGAAACTGCTGGCTCCTAACTGCTTACCTGCTTGCCTGATCACCCCTAACCCCTCTGCCTGCTGGCCTGATTGCCACAACCCCTCTGCCTGCTTGCCTGCCTGATTGCCCCCAACAGCCCTCCCCTGCCAGCCTCATCTCACCCCAACTGCCCTCCCCTGCCATCCCTGATCTTGCCCCCAACTGCCTCTGCCTGCCTGATCGCCCCTAACTGCCTTCCCCTGCCGATTTGATCTCACCCCCAACTATCCTCCCCTGCTGGCCTGGTTGCCCTCAACTGCCCTCCTGGTTGCCCTCAACTGCCCTTGCCTGCCCGCCTGATCTTGCCCTCCCCTGTTGGCCTGATTTCACCCCTAATTGCTCTCCCCTGCAGACATGATCACACCTAACTGCCTCTGCTGGCCTGATCTCGCCCCCAACTGCCCTCCCCTGCTGGCCTGATGGACCCTAACTGCTTCTGCCTTGGTCCCCACCACCATGGCTTTGTCAGGAAGTAAGTCAGACGTCCGGAAGATGGCTGGTAGACCCAGTCCAATTAGCATTTACCCTTTTATTAGTATAGATAGATTATATAGGATAGGATTGCTTAAATGGAGGGGAGGGGAGCCTTTTTCAGCAGGATAAGATGCTCTTGGCAGACAAAAATACATAATCCTTATATCTGGACTGATAGCTAGCCATATGCACTATACTGCCAAACCAGTCATTAAAAAATTGAACTGCTTTCTTACAACAAACATCAAAAGCTGTTGCCCTTAAAACCCCTACAGGAACCCAGCACTGACTGCAGGACTGACTTCAAGTGTTTGGTTGAGCCTTTGGTTGGTGATTACGGATCCTGGGTTTTCACATATTAGGATTGTAACTCACGGTGCAGAATGCTTGGCACAAACTTTCCCTCCAGCCCCTGGTCTTGGACACCTTATGTTTTTCTATGGCTCTGCTCACCCTCTTCAGGTGCTACATGAAGTAAATTGCATCGTGTGCATGGAAACCCTTTACAGGCTCCATGGATGTGTCTTTACTTCACTGCAGTTACAATTAACACCATTGTGGTAAGACCCCTGCTCAGACTACTGCAGCATTTTTAAATAGGCCATAGGTCACCTTAGATGGTTAGGCTCAGTGAATAGAGCCATGACCTGCAGACTGAAAGGTCCTGGGTTCAATTCCGGTCAAGGACACAGTCCTCAGTTGTGAGCTCAATCCCCAATAGGGGGCATATGGGAGGCAGCAATCAATTCTCTATCATTGATGTTTCTGTCTCTATCTTCCTCTGCCCTCCATTCTGAAATCAATAAAAATATAACAAAAATAAAAATAAGACGGGACTGGGTTGGCTCAGTGGATAGAACGTCGGCCTGCGGACTGAAAGGTCCCGGGTTCGATTCTGGTCAAGTGCATGTACCTTGGTTGCAGGCACATCCCCAGTGGGGGGTGTACAAGAGGCAGCTGGTCGATGTTTCTCTCTCATTGACGTTTCTAACTCTCTGTCCCTCTCAATTCCTCTCTGTGTAAAATCAATAAAATATATTTTTAAAAAATAATAATAAAATTAAAATAAATAAATAAATAAATAAATAGCCATGAATCAAACATCACTGTTCTCCATCCAGTCCCCTCACATCCTCTTTTGTCTTCACCCCACTCCCCACACACTCTGCTAGGGTCTGTAAAATGAGGTCAGGATTTCTACTTCAACCAAGAGTGCTGCTTCCTCGTGGCTCTCTTTCCCCACCATATCTGTCACCAGTTCAGTGGGGTTTCTCCCTCTATCCCCATTCATCTAACTTGGTGGGCCCTGCTCTCCCTCCTCCTGTGACTTTTTGTCTGCAGCCTCCCCCTTTCTTCTCCTGGGGCAATGCTCCCAAAAGCTGTGCAGGGTGGGGTGGAGCTGATATAAGGTATTGTATAACATAGGAAATATAGTCACTAACATTGTAATACCTATGTATGGTGCCAGGTGTGTACAAGACTTATTGGGGGATCATGTCATTTTATTTTATTTTATTATTTTTTTAAAAATATATTTTATTGATTTTACACAGAGAGGAATTGAGAGGGATAGAGAGTTAGAAACGTCGATGAGAGAGAAACATCGACCAGCTGCCTCTTGCCAAACTGGTTTCGGCTCATGTCATTTCATATAATAAAGAGATAATGTGAAAATTAACCCTCACATCCTCATGCAAAAGATGGCCACCCCCCATTGTCACAAGGTGGCCACCCTCATGTCATCACATGATGGTTGCCACAAGATGGCTACCCCCATATATTACAAGATGGCCACCTCCACATCATCACAAGATGGCTGCACCCATGTCATCAAAAGGTGGCCACCACAAGATGGTTGCCCCCACATCATCACAAGATGGTCACCCACATGTTGTCACAAGATGGACACCCCCCATGTAGTCACATGATGGCTGCCACAACAAGATGGCTACCCACATCATCACAAGATGTCCGTCCCCACATTGTCACAAGATGGCCACCACAAGATGGCCACCCTCATATCATCACAATATAACCAGCACAGATGACTGCCCCTATTTTGTCAGAAGATAGCCACCCCTGTGTCATCACAAGATGGCTGATCCCACATTGTAACAAGATGGCTGGCAGGGGAGGGCAGTTGGGGGCTATCAGGCCAGCAGGGGAGTAGTTAGGCATCAATCAGGCTGGGAGGGGAGCGATTAAGGGGCTATCAGGCTGGTAGGCAGAAACAGTTAGGGGCAATCAGGCAGGCAGGCAGCCGAGTGGTTAGGAGCTAGCAATCCCAGATTGTGAGAGGGGTCCCAGATTGGAGAGGATGCAGGCTAGGCTGAGGGACACCCCTCTTCCAGTGCACAAATTTTGTGCACTGAGCCTGTAGTAAATTATATAATTGTTTAACAATTATGCTGCATACTTGAAACTAATATAAAACAATATTGAGTGTCAACTGTAATAGAAAAAAACCTTATGAATATAAAATTGTATCTAAGAACCTAACCTCATTTTAAAGTGAATATAAAACCATAACATAATTAGCATTATTATAAAGTATTATGAAGTGAGAAATTAGAATTTTAATATCATCTTGCTCAGGTTTTCCTATATTTTACATTCCATTGATTTGAGCAAATTACAAGGAAATCTATACTAATAATCCTAACTAATAGAAGAGTAATATGCAAATTAGCCATCACTCTGCTACAACCATAAGCCATACCCACAAGCCATGCCCACCATCCAATCAGAGGGAGTATGCAAATGAATCCCAACGAAGATGGCTGCAGCCACAGAGAGCAGGAGGGAGGCTTGGGTTTCCCTGGCAATGGAGGAAGCCAAGCTTTCTGCCTGCACTTCCCAGGCAGAAAGCTTGGCTTCCTAGGCCTCCACTCAAGACTACAAAGTTTTTGCCAAAACCATTTGGATTCAATGGATAGAGCGTCGGCTTGGGGACTGAAGGGTCCCGGGTTCGATTCCAGTCAAGGGCATGTACCTTGGTTGCGGGCATATCCCCAGTAGGGGATGTGCAAGAGGCAGCTGATCGATGACTCTCTCTCATCGATGTTTCTAACTCTCTATCTCTCTCCCTTTCTCTCTGTACAAAATCAATAAAATATATATTTAAAAAAAAGACTACAAAGTTTCAATTATAGAAGGTAAACAAATTCAAACAGAAATGGCAGCAGCCACAGAACTGGAAAGAGCGGGAGGCTAGGGTTGCCCCCATCAATAGAGTAATCCAAGCTTTCCACACACCCTAGCCGGCCCAAGCCTCCACTTAAGGCTATGAAGTTTCAATTATAGAAGATACATAAACCCCAACTGAAATTCTCTCTCTGACCACTTTTAAGATTCTTACTTTGTTGTTGGTGTTTGCCAATTTAATTAGAATGTGCCTTGGTGTCTTTCTTTTTGGGTTCATTTTGCTTGGGACTCTGTGAGCTAGGATTTGTGTGGGGTTTTTTTTCTTTCCTATATCAGGGAAGTTTTATGTCATTATTCCTTCAAATAGGTTTTCTATTCCTTGCTCAGTTTTCTCTTTCTGGAACCCCTGTTATGGAAATGTTGTTTTGTTTCATGTTATCCCAAAGTTCCCTTAGGCTCTCCTCCTGCTTTTCAAAATTCTTTTCTAGAAGCTGCTCTACTTAGGTATTGTTTTCCCCACCTTGTCTTCTAGCTCACTGATGTGGTCCTCTGCTTCTTCTAGTCTATTATTGATGCTTTCTATTGAGTTCTTTACAGCAGCAATGCCATTTTTCACTTCTTCTTGGTTCTTCTTCATTTCCTCTTGGTTCTTATTAATATTGTTGAATTTGTCTTCCTTTCTTTTCAGCCATCTTAAGGCCATTTCTTGGAATTATTTCTCTGACAGGTTGCTTGCCTCCATTTCATTTACTTCCTCTGGTGATGCCTACTTTTCTTGCATATGCAGACTGTTTCTTTGTATCTCCATGGTCTCTATTCTCCGGATGTCTGGTTATATAGTTCTCTCTCTCCTGCATCGTTTTAAGGACACTAAATACAACACAAACAGATACATCACACAAGGCACTGAACAGGAATGTATTAATGATATTAATAACTCCAAAGAAAGGTGATCACCAGATAAAGGCAAATTAGGGGATAGAAGAGAAACAAGAAGAGGAAAAAAAGGGGGAAAAGGAGTGCCAAATGAAATTGGGAAAAGGGGAAAAAAGGTAAGAGAGAAAAAAGATAATAAGAAAGAAAAGGGGAACAAACTATATATATGGGGAGAAAACTCCAATAGAACAGCCACTAATGCCAGCACATGCCAGCAACAAGTACCTGAAGATTAATATAAACTACAAACAACAACTAATATCAAGCAAGGCGAAGGAAAACAGAAGCAAAAAACAAACAAAAACAAAGCAAACAAAAACAAAACAAAAAAGAATAAGCAAAACAATCTCACAAAAAAGAATAAAAAATTGATATAATTAACATTCAAGCAAACAACAACAAAAGGACAGAGATAAAAAAAATTGGATAGTTAAGACAAAGAAGAGAGATGTGTATGGACTTGGATCAGGGGATTGGAAATTAGGTATATAAGTAGGGTAAAATTTTAATAGGGCATAAAAAGAAAGAATAGGGAAAATATAAAGCAGGAAAAGGGTAAGAGGAACAGGACACCAAAAAGGAAAAAGTTAGCAAAAGAATGATGGCATAAAGGTAAATTTGAAATAGAGTAAAATGATGCTAAAGAAAAGATGAAAATAGAATGTAGAATACTAATGCTAAAGTAAAATAAAGAGAAAATGAAATGACACTTTTTTTAAAAAGAGGTAAAATAGTAGTAGTAATAATACTGATTGAAAATAAAAATGTTGTTTTTTAGTTTGACATCCAATTGTTTTTTAGTTTGACATCCTCTGCATCCAATAATGCTTGTAATTGTTGCTCTTCAAACTTTTTCAGTCAACCTAGATGTTCTTTGTCTCTTCAAAAACGTCCAGACTTTGCCTTTTATTTCCATTTTTTAGATTCTAAAAATGAGCTGTCCAGGAAGTTATTTCTTTTACTCTAGAAATTTTAAAAGTTGGGGAAGGGGAGAATAAATACTGTTTTAAACTCAAATTAGTACCCCCCCCCCTTTTTTTTAAGTGTTAAATACTTGTTATTTGATATTTTATGTACACCATACTAAAATACCTTTAGTTCAGTAAAAGACAACAGTTTAGATACAGATTAGGAATTTTAATTAAATTGGCATAATTGGGACCAAAATGATAAAATGGTCACTGCTAGGTTATCTGCAGTCCTTGCCTTAAAAATTTTTTTTAAAACATATTTTATTGATTTTTTTACAGAGAGGAAGAGAGAGGGATAGAGAGTTAGAAACATCGATGAGAGAGAAACATCGATCAGCTGCCTCTTGCACATCTTCTACTGGGGTTATGCCCATAACCAAGGTACATGCCCTTGACTGGAATCGAACCTGGGACCCTTCAGTCTGCAGGCCAATGCTTTATCCACTGAGCCAAACCAGTCTTGGCTTTAAATTTTTTAAAAATAATTCTTTATTATTGAAAGTATTACATATGTCCTCTTCCCCCCCCCCCCCCCCCATTGATCCCCTACAGCTTGCCCCCACCTAGGCCTTCAAACCCTTTTGTCTGTGTCCAAGGGTTCCCCCACCCTGATCTGGGACACCATTCAGGGCAAACCACCCGGCCTCCACCCATGCACCAGGCCTTCTATCTATACTAATAAAAGTTAATATTCTAATTAGACTGGGACACCTTCTAAGAGACCTTTCAGACATTCTTTGGACAAAGCCATGTTGGTGGAGCTGAGGTATAGGCAGTTAGAGGCTAAGAGGGGAGTGCAGTTGTGGGGGATCAAGCTGGTGGGGGGTGGGACTGTTGGAGGTAAGCAGACCAGCAAGGGAGATATTTGGGGGTAAGCAGGCTGCCAGTGGGGGTCAGTTGGAGGTGATCAGGACAGTGGAGGGTGGATTTTAGAGTGAGCAGGCCAGCAGGGCACCCCAGTTGGGGGCAAGCAGGCTGGCATGGGAGGCAGTTGGGGTGAGCACACTGGCATGGGGGACAGTTGGGGGTAATCAGGCTGGTGCGGGGGGTGGCAATTGGGGATGAGCAGGCTGGCAGGTAGAGTGGTTAGGGCAATCAGGCAGGCAGGCAGGTGAGTGGTAAGGAGCCAGCAGTCCCAGATTGCGAGAGGTATATCCAACTGCTGGTTTAGGCTCAATCCCTGTAAACCAGAAGTAGGACATCCTTCTGGGGTCCCAGATTGGATAGGGTGCAGGCCAGGATGAGGAACACCCCCTACACCCTGTGTACAAATTTCATGCACTGAGCCACTAGTCTATATATATAAAAGCTTAAGTGACCAAACAACGGAACGACCAAATGACCTGTCAACTGGTCACTATGATGTACACTGACCACCAGGGTGCAAGATACTCAACACAGGAGCTGCTTACTGGTGGTCAGTGCCCTACTATAGTAGGATCTCCACTCAGCTTACCAATTATGCCAGACATGGCTCACAGCTGGCTGCTGCAGCCAGGAGACCACAGTAGAGCAGCAATAGCAGGCTTAGCAGAACCGGGATGAGCAGGCCGGAGTGGCAGGCCACATTGGACTGCTGGTTTCAGCCTGATCCCTGCAGGCCACACTAAGGGATTCCACCAGTGCATGAATCCATGCACCAGGCCTCTAGTATGAATACTAGTATAATAATGACCCAGTTAGCAGACTAGAAACTGTCACATGTCCTCACCATTATTTAGCTTTGACCTTGTATTAGTTCATATAATCTATTGGTCATTTATACTTTCTAAACATTTGTTTGCTCACCTTTAAAGTGAGGATGACTATATCTTCCTTGATCATCTTGTTGGGTTGCTCTGAGGCTCTCATCAGACTATTTGTGTGAACACTAATGGGACACATATGTCTACAAAGGTACATTACATCCTCTGCCTGTCTGGTCCACATTGTGTCAAGCCATGTTGAACTTGTGCTGGGACATGTCCTCCACATATAGGCTTCTTCATGTGTTGTATACCCCTACATGGGATGCATGGCCAACATAGTCCTCCTTACCCCCACTCATCTCCCAGATTTCCTGAACTCCCAACTCTGGATTAGGTGCCCTTCCTATCAGCATTCTGAATATCCCCATCATTGCACTGCCATTGCCAGGTCATGGGAGAGGAGTCTTATTCATAGTTGTATCCCAAGCTTCAAGAAATGCTTAGGAAATAAGTGAATGAAAGAATTGCCTCTAAGGCAATAAGGAGGGCCAAGAGAAGCTTTATCTACATTCTCTTTATTGGTCTTCACTGCACTTTATGAGTAAGGAATTATTCCCATTTCACAAGTTCTGGGAGTTAAATGATTTTGGAGCCCATTGCTGATGGACCCAAAGGACTCTCTAAAATATCATTCTTTCCCCCAATGCAATGGCCAACATTTATTGGTAATTATCAATAGTTACAAGTGTGTATTGTCATACTGATAAAGTTATTGATAACTTTTTAGCTTTATCTCATTTTTGTTTTCCTTCACAGGAATCATAACTCATCTAGCCTAAAGTTTCCACTTCTGACAGACAGAAACTGTGAGAAAGGGAAATGGCTCAGGACCTTTGAATTCTGCTATTTTAGGGTGGAGTAGCACACTCCACTCTGTGAAAGTGGACTTTCAGATTTTTGAAGCTAGGAAGACATTGGAGTTAAATGCTATTTGTGCAACAAGACCTTTGAGTAAATCAAATGGCTTATGAGAGAAATTGTATGTCCATTACTATCCTCAATTGCTTTCAAACTCAGCTTAGAAACTCCCAGCAAGGATCTGCAACTGATGCCCTAATTCATTTTTTCTTATATTTGGCCTTCAAACTTTTTATTTTTTGCCAATGTTTCCAAGGCAAGGTTTTTGTGGGATTCTTATCTGTTTTTCAATGGCATGCTTTCTTCACTCTCCTTACCTTCTATGGGAGTCCCAAAGAGGAAGGGAAGACCTGCTCACCACCTGCCCTTTAAATAATGAAGGGCCAGTTTGTGTGACCTACACCTGCTATGGACTTGGAGTCCAGCCTTGGAGAGACAAAGGCAGATCAGTATTTCTCTCAAGCTCCTTTTCTAATAGAGCCATGTGCCAAGGGAAGCTTCAGTCAGGAGAGTTCTAAATACAGACAGTCCCAGGGCATGGTAGCTGAACATTTGTGCTGCTGAGGCCTGACTTCATGGAGAGGCTCCCAGCTGGCTTGGGCAAAAAGGGATTCCAGTCCCTGAAACTTAGACTTATTCTTGCAAAATGACATTGCCCTAACTAGGGTAACTATGTAGTTTATCATGCATATCAAGACATTTTTTAACAATAAAATATCAATAGATTGTTAAAAATAATTAAAATGATACAGTTTTAATGGACAATAGTGGTGATTGCAGGAGGGGTGTGAAGGGGTAGAGGCAGAAGAAGGCATAGAGGGGATAAATGGCAAGTGAAAAAATAAAATAAAATAAAATCAATTAAAAACAAACAAAAAAACTAGGTGGGCAATGACAGGACCAGCTTAAATGAGTAATGACCTGGTGCCCTGACATGGACCAATCAGTAGAGAACATGCCCTATAAAGGACACACCTGGAAAAGCTGACAAATATTCTATTGAGATCTTGCCCTCAGACCTTTCTAAGATTCCGGCCTGCAAGAGAGAGATAAAATCCCTCAAATAAAAGACATTATAAGTATTCTCCCTCCTAGAAGCACACCTGTGCCTTCCCTTCCTTCTCCTCTTCCCCCACAGGCATGCATCTCCTAAACTCCAAGGGTCCCCACAAGACTTTCAACTAGCAGGCTAACCCTCCTCCCACACACACATTTGTCTCCAAGGCCCCCTTTGCTCTGACTTCCCATCTAGTCTCTCCTATTGCTTCTTCCATGACTTGTCTTGTTTCACTGTCCCCAACTTTAGTAAATGGATTCTGAAAATAACATAATAATAATTAAAACCATACAGTTTTAAAAATTTTATTGAATGACAAATTCATTTTATTATATTATTACTAGAGGCCCAGTCCACCAAATCCTGTGCAAGTGGCTTGCTGCTCTGCCCGCTGCCACTCATCACTTGCCATCCCACCTGCCACTGCCACTCGGCCCACCGCCACTAAGATCATGTGATATTTATCTTTCTCTGATTGGATTATTTTGCTTAGCATAATGCTCTTCAGTTCCATCCATGCTGTTGCAAATGGTAAAAGTTCCATCGTTTTTATAATGGCATAATATTCCATTGTGTAGATGTACCACAGTTTTTTAATCCACTCATCTGCTGATGGGCACTTAGGCTGTTTCCAAACCTTAGCTATGGTAAAGTGTACTGCAATGAACATAGGGGTGCATATATCCTTTCTGATTGGTATTTCTGTTTTCTTGGGATATATTCCCAGAAGTGGGATTACTGGGTCAAATGGGAGTTCCATTTTTAACTTTTTGAGGAAACTCCATACTGTTTTCCACAGTGGCTGTACCAGTCTGCATTCCCACCAGCAGTGCACGAGGGTTCCTTTTTCTCCATATCCTCACCAGGATATGGAGAAAAATTTTGTTGATTTGTTGATGATAATCATTCTGAGAGGTGTGAGATGGTACCTCATTATCATTTTGATTTGCATTTCTCAGATGATTAGTGATGTTGAGCATGGTTTCATATGACTTTGGGCCTTTTGTGTGTCCTTTGCCCATCTTTGATTGAATCATTTATCTTCCGTTTGTTAAGTTGTATGAGTTCTCTGTAAATTTTGGAGATTAAACCCTTATCGTAAACTAGGGACCTGATGCACAAAGATTCGTGCAAGAACAGGCCTTCCTTCCCTGGCTGCTGGCACCAGGTTCCCTCTGGAACCTAGGACCTGGGCCTTCACTTTGGCCACCACCTGCTGCCTTCACTCCAGCTAGAGCCAAATCCCATCTTCGCTCCAGCCCTGCCACCATTCAGTAGCTCCCTCCACTGCCCCCCACCCCCCAATAGCAGGCATCCTGCCCTGCCCTGGCTGCTCAGTGCCTGCGTCCATGTGCTGCCCAGAGGCCTGGAGTGGCCAGGATGGGGCAGAATGCCTGCCTCATCACCATGGAGACTACACAAGTGTCCCAGCCCAGCCATCACTATCTTTGTCATGTCAATTTGCATATTCCTTCCTTATTGGCTGTGAGCACCATCATCTTTGTCATGGAGTGATGGCAATTTGGATACTCCGTCTTTATTAGATAGGATATCATTGGCAAATATGTTCTCCCATGCAGTGGGCTTTCTTGTTTTTGTTGATGGCTTCCTTTGCTGCACAGAAGCCTTTTATTTTGATATAGACCATTTGTTTATTTTCTTCTTAGTTTCTATTGCCCTAAGAGTTGTGTCAATAAAGATATTGCTTTATCAATTATCTGTGATTTTGTTGCTTATAGCTTCTTCTAAAATTTTTATGGTTTCTTGTCTTATGTTTAAGCCCTTTATCCATTTTGAGTTTATTTTTGTGTATTGTGTAAGTTGGTGGTCTAGTTTCTTTTTTTTTTTTTTTTTTTTTTTTTTTTTTTACATATCTGCCCAATATTTCTAACACCATTTTTTGAAGAGAATGTCTTGACTCCATTGTATGCTCTTTTCTCCTTTGTCAAATATTAATTGAGTATAATGGTTTGGGTCGATTTCTGGATTCTCTGTTCTGTTCCATTGGTCTATATGTCTGTTCTTGTGCCAGTATCAAGCAGTTTTGAGAACCACGGTTGGTAATATAGCTTGATATCTGTTATCCCTTCAACTTTGTTCTTATTTCTCAGGATTGCAGTGGCTATTCAGGGTCTTTTTTTTTTTTTAATTGCAGATGAATTTTTGGAGAGTTTTTTCTAGATTTTTGAAATATGCCATTGGCATTTTAATGGGGATTGCATTGAATCTGTAGATTGCTTTGAGTAGTATGGACATTTTAATGATGTTGATTCTACCAAGCATATGGTATGTTCTTCCATTGGTTTATGTCTTCTTCTATCTCTTTTCTTCTTTTTTCTCTTCTTTTAATAAATCTTTATTGTTCAGATTATTACAAATGTTCCTCATTTTTTCCCCCTCCATTGCTCCCCTCCACCAGGTTCCCACCCCACCCTATTTCCTTTACCCACCCCCCATTGTCCTTATCCATAGGTGCACAGTTTTTCTTCAGGCTTTTCCCACACCGCCCACTCCCCTTTCCCTGGAGAATCATTAGTCCACTCCCCTTCCATACCTCTGATTCTTTATATTCAACAGTTAATATTGTTCATCAGGTTTTTTAATTCCCTTGGCTTTTAATTTCACTTGTTCATAGTTACATATTTGTTGATCATAAGTTTTATCTATATCTTCTTCCTCTTCCTAAAGAACCCCATTTCAGCAATTCATATAATTCTAGTTTGGCAGTGATAAACTCCTTTAGCTTTTTTTTTTTATTTGTAAAACTCTTTATCTGGCCTTCTATTCTGAGTGATAGCTTTGCTGGGTAGAGTATTTTTGGCTGTAGGTTCTTACTATTCATCACCTTGAATATTTCTTGCCATTCCTGTCTGGCCTGCCTGGTTTCTGTTGAGAAATCAGCTGACAATCGTATGGGTGCTCCTTTATAGGTAACTACCTGCTTTGCTTTTGCTGCTTTTAATATTCTCTCTTTGTCTTTTGCTCTTGGAAGTTTAATTATGATGTGTCTTGGTGTGGTCTTCTTTGAATTCCTTTTGTTTGGAGTTCTGTGTGCTTCCTGGACATGTAAGTCTATAATTCTTTCACCAGGTGGGGGAAGTTTCTGTCACTATTTCTTCCAGTATGTTTTGGTATCTTGTTCTCTCTCTTCTTCTGGGACCCACATAATTCTGATGTTGGTTCACTTGAAGTTGTCCCAGAGGTTTTTTACACTATCTTCAACTTTCTGGATTCTCTTATCTTCTTGCTTCTGTGGAGGAGTGTCCTCTGGCTTTTTGTCTTCCAAATCTTTGACTTGATTCTTACGATCTTCCGTTGTTTTTAGGACTCTGTATAATATTTTTTATTTCAGACAATGTGTTCTTTAGTTCTAGTTGATCACTTTTCATATCCTCACAGGTCTCGTTTATTTTATCGGCCTTTTCTAGGAAATTCTTGAAAAACCTTATAAGCGTGGTTTTGAACTCTATATCCAGTCTCTTCTTGTCCTCCATTTCTTTCATTTGTGATCTGTTTCCTTGCCTCAGCATTTTCACAGCTTCCCTGAGTTGGTAGGGTGGCTTTGTGTGCTAAGGTGTCTTATAGGGTTCAGTGAGTCAGCCTCCCAGTTACCTGAGGTGGACAGTTTTAGTGTAGCCCTTTGTGAGCTGTGTGTGCAGTCTTGTTGTTAAGCCTTGCTTGTTATTGGTATCACTAGGAAGCGTTGATCTCCAAGCCAATTGGCTATGAGGATCAGAAGTGTCTCAGCTAGGGGGTTTCTATATTCTGCTTGGATGGGGCAGAGTCTCAAGGTGGCACAACCAAGATTTTTCTGACACTTCAATATCATTCCATATTGCAGCTTCAGTTTTTGAATTATCATATTTCCTCATTATATCAAACTCAAGTCATGGCTAACTCCACTTCTCTCATTTGCTCTTCATTTAAATAAAGATCAAATATAATTCCCTTAACATTAAGCTTTAGATGCTCCCATAGTGTGGACCAGCCCATAGGCTTCATTTTTACTTTCAGGCTATTAACAGGAACTTTTTGGCTCAGTCCTTGTCATTTTGGCTTCATATTAACATCAGCAGTGCTGTATTCAGAAAGGGCATCTTCTAAGTAAAGCAAGCTGTCATCCAGCCATTTCTCTAATTTTATCACTTGGATCTCCTGGATTCTAGGATTATAGAGTTCAGAGCAAATCTCAACACTTTGTCCTTCAATAATATTCTTAAGGATAAAAGTGGCTCCAAGTCCTGCTCCTGATCTCTGCATACAAATACCCCAGAAACTGGCTGGTTTTCCCATCAGCATATGGGTTGGCCCTAGTAACACTAAGAGTGCTTCCAACTTAGAACTTTGGAGTATGGAGTATTTTTCTCCTTTATAACATATCTCTTCTTTCTAATTGAAATTTCAGAGGATGTGTTCTTCCTCTTTGAATGGATTTTGACTGAGTTGCTTCAGTGGTGAAAAGTAGAGAGCTGTGTTAACTGTCTATGAATGAGGTCTGACTATTAGGGAAAGAAACTAGTATGTCAAGTCACACACAAAAATAGTCTCAATATTATAATCCTTGTTTCAACTCTAAACAGTAACTCTATATGCCTAAATATCCAGCAATAAGGATTAATTGGATACATTACAGTATATCCATTCTCTGCAGTAAATCTGTCGGAACCAAAGTAGCTTCTACTAATACATACAAGCTTTGTTCTTGGGTTCCCAGCCATCGGCAGATGCCTGCCTTTTTCCAGTAATACTCTGAGTGCTGAGGGTAGGTAGATGGCAGAGGAGCGAAGACATGAGTCACTCACTGGAAACAGGGAGAGCTATGGCTATTATATTTGAAGGGGGATTAGGTATGTGCAAAGGGTGGGAGTCCAGTATCTATCCCTGAATGGAGTTTCCAGAAGTCTCACATTGCAAAACAAATTTGTAAACAAAAGTTGTACCTCTTAAAGCGTTTAATATCTTTAAAAAATTACTTTAATATTACATTTGTGAAGTTACAATGAAAAGATGACACAGGAAGGAGTCTGAAAGCAGGAGAGGTCAACAGCCTCTGTGTGCTGTGCCAGTTTGCTCCCCCAACCGCCAGGGCTAGGCTTCCCTGTCCAGCCACTCCTGCCTTGGTTTTGCATCTCTTAAGTTAGATAAAATTTGTGTCTTAGCTTCTTAGTTGAAACCAGTTTGGCTCAGTGGATAGAGCATCAGCCTGTGGACTGAAAGGTCCTGGGTTTGATTCTGGTCAAGGGCATGTACCTGGGTTGCGGACACATGCCCAGTAGGAGGTGTGCAAAAGGCAGCTGATCGATGATTCTATCTCATGGATGTTTCTAACTCTCTATCCCTCTCTCTTCCTCTCTGTAAAAAATCAATAAAATATATATTTTAAAAATTTGTGTCTTAGTTTGGGTTTCCAGAAGAAACCTGAGAGAAGAATTTGAATATATTATAAGTAGTTTATTTGAAAATGGAAGGGAGTACTCAGAGAGGAGGGAAGCCAAAAAAGAAAGCCACCTGTGAATGGTACACTAGCCAACCAGCTCCTTCCGTCTGTATATAACTGGAGCTTAATATATAACTAATAACTCTTTGAAAAATAAAAACATGTCAGCCAAACTAGTGTGAATCCTACAGAGATTCATGCCAAAAGAATTCTTTCTTTTAAATTAGTTGTCATGTGGAATGCCACATGTTACACAGTGTGAATCCTACAGAGATTCATGCCAAAAGAATTCTTTCTTTTAAATTAGTTGTTATGTGGAATGCCACAGCTTGGGCTTTTGTCCCTTTATTTAATTTAGTTATAGGTATTCTAAAATAAGTTTGGCAAATAGTATAAGCTCAGACATCAACTCTGATTGACTGATGGCGCACCTCAGAGTTGTGATGAGAAGGATCATGAGTGTACATTCATGCTCAGAAATAAAAACGGCCGAAACTAGTTTGGCTTAGTGGATAGAGCATCGGTCTGTGGACTGAAAGGTCCCAGATTCCATTCCGGTCAAGGGCATGTACATTGGTTGCAGGCACATCCCGGTGGGGGGTGTGCAGGAGGCAGCTGGTCGATGGTCGATGTTTCTAGCTCTCTATCACTCTCTCTTCCTCTCTGTAAAAAATCAATAATATATATTTTTTTAAAAAAGAAATAAAACTGAAGATTATTGACATGAAGAGGGAAGAGCAGTACTCATGCACTGTGACTGCCATCCCTAACGTAGCTGTCATCCGTGCCCTGTTTATTTATTTGTCCAGGCCCAACAAAATATACTGTAAGAACTTTATAATAATAATCTTGGTATCTTTTAGAATATTATAGCTAGAATATCATGATTAATTCATAATAAGAGAAGTTAAATTAACTAAAACCACAGGACCATTTCTTTTAAAAAGTCTACAGATTGATAATTATTAAAAAAACAAGAGTGAGTTTTGGGAATAAGAGGCTTTCACGTGTATTTTGGTGAGTATCAAACTAGTGCAACCTCTTAGGACAAAAAAAATATAAGAATTTTACTGTCCATGCTTTAGATTCAGTAATTTTATTCAAAGAAGCTAACTCACAAGTATACTCATATGTATACATAAATGTACTTGAGGTATATTCCTTGCAGAAATGTTAGTGATAGCAAAGATTAGAAACAACTTAAGTACCCATCTCTAGGGGAAATGTTAGATAAACTGTAGTACATTCAAACAATGGAACACTAAGCATCTGAAAAGAGTAATAAAGATAGTGTATATAGTGATACATGAAGAGAAAACTCTTCATGATAACTTGCTAATAAAGCTACAAAATTAAAAACAGAAGGAAAGACACACACAAATACTAGTACACATGTATATTTGTTCATGCAAATTATATATTTAAATGCAAAAATGTGTAACAGAGATTACCTCTGAAGAAGAATTATTTGAGGGCAGGTAGATAGAAGTGAAAGGAATATTTATTTACACTCTCCCACTCATATCTTCTCAAACTTTCTTTGATTAAAAAGACCATGTTAATATATATATTAAGTAAAGAAAATAAACTCTTTTGCTAATGCTAACTGTTTCCTATCCTACTCTCTTTTCTTCATCAATCTTAATGTGGAAGGAAGGAATGATGGAAGGAAGAGGGAAAGGAAAGAAGGAAGGAAAGGTTGGTAAGGGCAGGGAAGGATAGAAGGAGGGAGGAAAGATCTATCCTCTTCCCTCACATAGAGAAAATCATCATAAATATTTTTTGGATAAATTTTTGGTCTATTGATATTGCCATCTAGTCTTTTTTCCTCTGCATAAGTATTTCTTTGTCTTTTAAAGTTAAAAGTGTTATATCACATTGCACATTGGCTTATTTTTTCTGCCTTCCACCAAATTTTTTATTATTATAAGAATCAAGTTAAGGATGGATACTGAACAAACTGAATTTCCCACATTTTCTATGAACAGAATTTGAGAGTTCAATGTCATGACTAAATTTATTAACAATATTAGATTTATCAGAAACAAAATAGCATGTTCCTTCTTTTAATCTTCATATCCTTTTAAAAAAAAAATATATATATATATATTTTATTGATTTTTTACAGAGAGGAAGAGAGAGGGATAGAGAGTTAGAAACAGCAATGAGAGAGAATCATCGATCAGCTGCCTCTTGTACTCCCCCTACTGGGGATGTGCCCACAACCAAGGTATATACCCTTGACCAGAGTCGAACCGGGACCTTTCAGTCCGCAGGCTGGCGCTCTATCCATTGAGCCAAACCAATTTCGGCAATCTTAGCATTTCTCATTGTCTGCTAAAGAATAAGTGTTGGGAGATAATTCTCAATGAATTTCTCACAGTATACACATATTCCAGGTAGAAGCATTGAGTGCCTTTGTTCTGGATTGTTTTTCAAGGATGTCTATGTAGCAAACTGTTTTTAAAGAGTGAGGCAGTGTCTCTCTACCTCAACAGAAATAAGCAGGTGTGTTTGCTGTTGAGTATAAAAGACCTGGTTTGCCAAGGTCAGAGTTCCTCTCAAATGCTGACACTGGTTGCTGCTTCTGCTATAAGTGTGTGTCTCTGACTCAGGAGTCTCATTACTAGTATGTCTGCCACCTTCTATGAAACTATAAAAAGCTAACTTGTTAAGTTGAAAGTAGGATAAAATCTTATATCATTCACAGTTCCTGAAAGTAAGTGTTCAAAACAAAAGTTTATTGAATTAAGTAATTTTTAAAATGTTTACAGGATTCACTCTTCTGATCAACAGATGCCCACATAAAAAGCCCAAGAATATCTCTTGGTTAGAAGCTCTTCCACAATACACTATATTTTTATTATAGTGCCAGTGTGTGTTAGCCATCTTGTGTTTATTTTAGATATCAGTGTTGACTTAAAAAGGTTGGCAGCAGTCCTGTTTGAACTTGAGTAAACTTTGAGATATCTGATGGAAATTGATTATTTACTTAAGCATTACCTAGTCCTGAAGGAATTACAGACTTTGCGTGGCTTCTGCTTGTTTCTGCATCAGTGTCCCTCATGGATAAGGACATGGTTTTTGGTTTTTGTCTTTTGGTGTGTTTTAAATGTTTTATTTTTTAATATCTTTGATGTTGAGAATATTACAGACATCCTTTCCTTTCCCTCTCCTCTTCCCTTTCCTTCACCCAGATCCTGCCCACCCTAGGACTTCACTACCTAATTGTCTGTGTCCATAGGTAATGCATATATACATATGACTTATTTGGTTAATCTCTTCCCACCCCTCCTTCCTCCTTCCCTCTGAGATTCACCTGTCTGTTCATGTTTCCATGCCTCTGGTTCTATTTGATTCATTAGTTTGATGCCTTGTTCATTTATTTGTAGATTCAACAGTTGATAAATAGGCATTTATTGCCATTTTATTGTTCATATATATATTTTTAATCTTTCTCTCATTCTTCTTCCCATCCTGCTCCTTCTCCTTCTTCTTCTAGAATACCCTTCAACATTTCATGTAATACTGTCTTAGTGGTGATGAACTCTTTTAGCTTTTTCTTATCTGTGAAGCTCTTTATCTGACCCTCAATTCTAAATGATAGCTTTTCAGGGTAGACTAATCTTGGTTGTAGGTCCTTGCTTTTCATCACTTTGAATATTTCTTGCTTTTCTCTTGCTGCTTTTAAGATTCTCTCTTTGTTGTTAGCCTTTTGCATTTTAATGCTGATGTGTCTTGGTGTGGTCTTCTTTGGATTCCTCTGATTTGGGACTCTCTGTGCTTCCTGGACTTGTATGTCTATTTCTTTCACCAGGTAAGGAAGGGATTTTTGTCATTATTTCTTCAAATAGATTTTTAATTTCATGCTGCCTCTCTTAACCTTTCAACACCCCTCATAATGTGAATGTTGGTACGCTTGAAGTTGTCTCAGAGTCTTTTTACATTATCTTTATGTTTATGGATTATGTTTTCTTTTTGCTCTTCTGGTTAGGTGTTTTTTGTTTTCTCAGCATCCTTTAGTGTACTGTGGCTTCCCTGTAAATTATTCTTCATTTCTGTTAGTGTACCCTTCCACCAATTTCTGAGTGGTCTTTTTTCATGTCCTTGATGTTGATACTAATTTCCTTGAAATTCTCACTCAGATTCTTGACATTCTCACTAAGGTTCATGAATCTCTCATTAATTTCCTTGAGCAACCTTATAACCATTGTTTTGCACTCTATATCCAGTAGTTGCCTTGCTTCTATTTCATGTAGTTCTTTTTCTGGATATTTCTTCTGTTTTTTTCATTTGTGACATTTTTTTTTCTATCCACATTTTTGCTACTTCTCTGTGTTTGTATTAGGTAGAGCTGTTTTGTCTCCTAAAAACCATAATGTGATCTTGTGTTGTATGTATCCTGTAAGGCTAAGTGGCTCAGCCTCCCCAGTCACCTGTACTGGGCACTTTAGATGGGTCCCTGTGTAGGTTATGTGCATTATCTTGTTGTAGTTGAGCCTTGATTGGTTTTGGCATCACTGGAAGGAATTGACTCCCAGGCCAATTGGCTGTGAGGGCCAGCTGCAAGTACAATGGAAGAGCTGCTGTGCAAAACACATCTTATAGAGTAGGACTTGCTTCATAAGGTTGTGGTGCTCACTGAATTTTCCCCTTGACTATGCTGCGTGTCGATACTGTAGAGTTGTAATCTGGTGTGGTATGAAGCTGTCCACTGAGTGCTCTGTCTCTGGGGCCTCCTAGGAGGTATAAAGTTAACCACTGCCTGTGTCCTGCTTAAGACTATCTGGCACAAGCTACAGAGTGATCTGCAGATGGCTGCTACCTGTGTTTATCTTAGAGATGCCTAAGAGAGGCTAAGTTGTGAACCTTGGCAAGCTTTTGCTTGTGCTGGGCCTGAAGCCACTTATCAAGAGATATGGGCACACTTGAGTCCAGCTGCTGCTTTGAGAGATTTTATGAAAGTCTGAAGCCTGAGCCAGAATAGGCCATTCATATGGAAAAGACACTGCAAACAACTTGGGTGGGGCTGCAAATTAGGTGGAGCAGGATCTCAGGTTATCACTAGGGTAGGGTGAACAGTGAGGGCCATGTTGATAGAGAATCAGATATGGTGCCTGCCAGTCAGCTCTATGGTGATATGTGTGTGTGTGTGTGTGTGTGTGTGGAGGGGTGGGGGGTGTCCCAGCACTTTTGGCTGGAAAAAAGCTGCTTCCAAGTTCTTGCCCTAATGCCACACCATTTATTTCCTCCCTGTATGTCTCTGGATCTTTTCAAACTGCTGCCACAGTGCTGGAGCTCAGAGGAAATGAGTCAATCCCTTTAAGAGGAACTTCCTAGGACTCAGCGGTCTTCATGTCACTCATGACTTCTCTTCCCAGGACTGGAACCCTGGGCTGAGTGAACTAGTGTAGGGCTGGGACTCCTTGCTCTTCATAGGAGCCCTCTGTAGCCAAGATATCCCTCCTGATTAAAAAAATGCCACATGTGGTTGTTGGACCAGCCATTCTATGCCTCAGGCCCTCCTTCTAGTCTCAATGTGTTTTCTTCTTTAATTATCTCATTGTAGTCCTACTCTATAAGGTGTCTTTTTGTAGTTTTTTTTTTTTTTTTTTTTAGCCATATTTCAGGTGATTCTAAATGATGGTTGTTCTGTATGTTAATTGTATTTTGATGTGGTTGTGGGAGGATATGAGTATTAACATTGGTTTCTGTTTTAGCATACAGAGCTAAAGTTGTATTTCTCTTTCTAAAAATAACAAAAAATCATCTTAAGAATGAAACTTTCCTCTGGAACACTAAATACTGACTTTGGGGTTTCTTTTTTAATTTTCTGCAGAAGGGAATTTGTTTTTCTCCCCTTTTTAAAATACCTAGCAACTCTAAGCCTGGGAACCCTTTTCCAAAAGAAAGTGTCCCAGTCTTTCTGCAATACCTGATAGCCAAGCAGCCACTTGTTCCCCTCCTGTTAACTATAAGTCCAAGATCCTGGGCAGAGGGCTGGTGTCTGTCAGCTGGGGATCCGGGGAGAAATATGTTTTCCAAAATAAACAGGTGATTTAAGGTCAATCATTATTCATAGCTATCTTAGAAGCAATATAGCATGTCAGGAGGGAAATTGATAGGATCCAGGAAACATAGGTTTGCTTCTAGACTGGCCTCTTTGTCTGTGATCCTGGGCAAATCATTTGACATCTCAGAATCTTAGTTTTCTCACTTGTAAGATATTAACAATGATACTTGCTCTGTCTATATCATAATGTTGTTTTGAGCATCAAATGAAATAGCTCTATTATGGTTAGAAACGGAACAATCTTATAGCCCTTTTATCAACATTTTGGCTATAGATTTAGAAGAGCTTTGAAGACCATAAAGATCTGCATAAACAGAGGTATTCTCAGTAAGCAGTGTATTCATCGCATTCTTTTTGAGTTTTTGCCTCTTTTTTTTATTTTTTGCACTGAGGAAAATATTACTTTAAAAATCAAGCCTATACACCCTTGTATGCTATGATTGAAATATTTCATGATTGATATATTTAGATCGTGAAACGCTGACTTGTGTGTGTGTGTGTGTGTGTGTGTGTTTGAGTTTAATATATTTTTATTTACTTCAGAAAGGAAGGGCAATGGAGAGATAGAAACATCAATGATGAGAGAGAGTTATTCCTTCTGCATGCCCCATACTGGGGATTAAGCCCTCAATCTGGGCATGTACCCTGACTGGGAATTGAGCTGTGACCTTTTGGTTCATAGGTCAATGCTCAATTACTGAGCCACACTGTCTACACATTTATGTGATAAGCTGAACCACAGAAATCAAAAGTGAATTAAATCAGCATTCAACAAAATAATATAGAAATTATAATTTCTTTATGACTCATTAGATTTTCTTAAAAGAGTTAAAACTCAGACAATTACCCTTGACCTAAGACCCTGAACAGGATAAAGAATGGCTGTCTAACAGTTTGTCAACTTTTGTCATGAATCGGCTCCCTGAGAGGCACAGAGAGACTTTCCTAGTTATGAGATGAAGGACTGATCACACAAGGAGCTGGTCACTGTGGCAGCAAGTCACTATTACTGTGATCAAAAGTTGTATGTTTTGACACAAAATGGGAGAAAAAGAGTTAACACATATTTATTTATTCGTTTTTGTTGTGTGGCATTACAATAGAATATTACAGAGCCAGAGATAAGGAGCTATGGGTCAGACTGTTGGACCTCAAAGGGAGGGTGGAGATAAAAGGGAGAGATCAACCAAAGGACTTATATGGACACATATGAGTCTAAACAGTGGTCAAGGACAATAGAGGGGATGGGGTCCTGAGTGAGGGGGCGTGGGGGATTGGAATGGGGGATTGAGGATAAATTTGGGATACCTTTTTTAGTATATGTGCTGCCGAAGCGAGCACAAATTTGGGATACCTTAATCAATAAAGAAATTAATTAAAAAATAAAATAAAATAAAATGTTAAAAAATACCTGTCTCATGGAAATATGGAATAAAATTTATAAATTATATTCTTAGAGATATTTGTAAATGTGACAGAAGGAATACATATTTCTTTTTTGTTTGTTTGTTTGTTTGTTTGTTGTTTCCTAATCCACATTTGAGGATATTTTTTCCATTGATTTCTAGAAAGAGTGGAAGGGAAGGGAAGAGACAGAGAGAGAGAAACATCAATGTGAGAGAGATACCTCAATTGGTTGCCTCCCACACGCACCCAGACTGGGGCCAGAGATTGAGGTGCAACCAAGGTACATGCTCTTGGAGGGAATCGAACCTGAGACCCTTCAGTCTGTGGGTTTGCACTCCAACAACTGAGCCAATCCGGCTGGGGCCATATTTCTTTTTATAACTCAAATAAAAACATACAGAAACTAATTCATTTCCTTTTGATTTTAATAATCACTCCTAAATGTGTTATATTGGTCCTAATATAAAGTTTTAAAGATACTGAGGAAAGCAAAAAATACTCTAGAGAACCATTTTTAAACTTCTTCAAATTTCAGCTTTAGGATCATTTTATAGTGTTGTCTTACTAAATTATAATCACCAGTTTCATGTTCTTATGAGATAACCCCTTTATGTAATGGTTTTATGGCTTGGCTACAAGATTAAAGTGGTGAATTATTTACATGAAGATATTATGATTCACTCATAACTTGCTGTTTAAAGATATTTCCATAGTTCCAAGGCTGTTGTATATGCTTAAGGTATTTTAAAAAATATTTTTTATTGATCTCAGAGAGGAAGGGAGAGGTAGAGAAAGATAGGAGGATCAACAATGATGACAGAGAATCATTGATTGACTACCTCTTACACATCCCTTGCTGGGGATTGAGCACACAACCTGGGCATGTGCCCTTGACCAGAACTGAACCTGGGACTCTTCAGTCCACAGGCTAACACTCTGTCCACTGAGCCAAATCAGCAAGGGCTATGCTTAAGGTATTGAAGGTATGATGACATCCTAAAATATTCCATGAGTAACACATTATGAATTTTAATTTAAAAATATGCTATATTTTTTAACATAAGACCTTTAAATTGACCATCTTTTTAATAAATTTATATGCATTTTCAAAATAAAGTCATTCTGATTTTCTATTATAAAAGACCAGCTAATATTTGAACAGATAAAATTGAGGATAGGGTCCTTACTGGCAGTCACATCAATATAGCCGAAAAGATGCAAAAAATCCCCATCATGTTTTATGTGCTTTTCTGCCTGATGTAATTTTCATTGTTATCATCTGTCACATAACAGCATCAATATTGGTAAAGTGATTTGAGAACAAACTAGGATTCATAGCACTCATCTCTCCTGACAAACCAGAAAGAATCTAAATGTTCTGATTATACTAATTCACTTTCATTTGTTTGCACTTATTTAACACAAATGTGCTCCCAGCCAGAAATATTTCTTCCTTAATGTGTTATCAATGACCTTTGTCTTTCCCTTTGTGCTGGAGGCTAAGGACAGTAGTTAGCATAATAAATGGGAGAAGTTTGTCAGAAGGCTGATGGACATCTTCAGCAGAGCTGAAACTCTGCATATTAGTACCTGCTGCCAAACAGCTGAGGGCAATTCACCCAACCTGATAATCCTTTATTGTTTATCAAACCTCATCTTTGATGTGTATATCTGCTTTGCTAAAGGTCAAAATTTGTTACTAAAAAGTCGTGAGTCTGTAGATTTGGGGAGCCCACTTCACTAGCGGTGTGGCCTCTGCTTGGTTCCCCCAACATGTCTTCCAAATTTATATTTCTTGTGTAGTCTCTATTCATTCATGTGCAGCCCTTCTCCAGATTCTTGAACCCTTGAGGAAAAACAAACAAACAAACAAAAAAAAACTGCAGCATTTATGGCTCCTCAATGAAGGATATCTGGAGAAGAAGATTATTTGCCTGAGCGAAGGAAGAGGTCCACTGGTAAAGGTGGGGATCACCAGTAAATTTGATGGGAAGATTCACTACACATAAAATCCATGCCAAGCTTTGGAATTCACAATCCAGAGTGGGCAGGAACGTTTTTTTCAAGCCAGGCTATAATGGGGAAGAATTCGGTTAAAAGGCAAAATTATAAAGAAACTAGGCACCTTTTGCAGGAATATTCCTGCAAGACTTTTGGTGGGCTTCTCTCCTGCCACCTCACCTCTCACGCCTCCCCACCTCTCCTGCTGTGCCCCGTCCATCCCGCCTGCCCCACTGCACCTGCAGCCACCGCTGTCACCATCTCCGCGTGGCACCGTGCGCACGTGTGCACACGCTGCCACCACTGCTGCATGCCTCGCCCCACAGGTCTGACCAGCTGGGGCCGCTGGAGCTGCTGCATGTCCTGCCCTGCCCACCTGACCTGCCTCGCCTGCCACCCCCGCTGCCTCCCACCACCACCACCTCCACAGCCACGCATGCCGCTGCTGCGCACCTTGCCTGCCCAGCCTTGTGTGCACTGCCAGTGCTTTCTCTCCAGCAGCCGCAGCTGCCTTGCTTTCCACCTTCCCTCTTTCTTTTTTTCTTTTTCTTTTCTTTTTTTTTTTTTAAGGAAACATCTTTAATACAATTGCAAAGCTCCCGGCTCTCTCTTTCTTCTATGATATCTTCAGTCTTCACTCCTCCCTCCCTTGGTGTATGCAAATTAACTGCCATATTTGTTGGATTAACTTGCATACTTGCTCTGATGAGCTGGTGGGCGTGGCTTTGTGTGGCGGAGTGATGGTTAATTTGCATATTACTCTATTATTATAATAGGTTAAAGTGTCAAAAGGTACTCTCTTTTTAAAAAAATATATTTTATTGATTTTTTATAGAGAGGAAGAGAGAGGGATAGAGAGTTAGAAACATCGATGAGAGAGAATCATTGATCAGCTGCATCTTGCACACCCCTTCCTGGGGATGTGTCTGCAATCAAGGTACATGTCCTTGACCAGATGCTCTATCCACTGAGCCAAACTGGTTTGGGCAAAAGGTACTCTCTGAAATCAGGCTCAAGGAAAAGGAGTGCCATTTTAATATTTAACTATGTGGGGGTCTTGTTCAAATTACAAAATACCTAATTTGTATTAGGGATCAAAAGTCTGTAATTACTAAAAGCCCCACCAGATCCTGCACATCTGGTGTCCAGAGGTTCAAAGGGAACTAGACAGGGTGGTGCTATTAACACTCTCACAGGGAGACTCTCTGATGCTTTGTTTGAAAATTACCATATGACACCTTGGGACAGGCAGAGTTTAGCTAAAATAAATTTAAAGGGTAGTCAATGCTATGGAGAGAAATTTCCAGGAAAAAAACTGTGATTTATTGGGTCTTGTCTATATGTTTGTTGATCTGTCCTTTTTGTTTGGTTTTAATGTGTTTATTGTTAGTTTATTAAGCATGCCTTTAATTTAATTTAGTAAGAAAAGAAACATTTTCTAAATTTTTCCAAACCAAGCGGAATGTAGTGATCCTGTAAAATAAACGCCCACTCCTGAGAGTGCTATTAAAAAGTCAATAAGTTATCTCTGTTACAGAATTTGCCAAAGTAAATGCCTTAGAAAATAAAAATTGGCTTTCAAATCTCAAAATTGTTGAAACATAGATAAATAGATATAACTAAAATGAAGGATTTGTGGTAGAGCTTTTCCACGATAAATATAGGTGTATTGATAGAAGAGGGGCTAATCCAGTTTCCCGAAGCAGAAACCTTAGATGATTATCTCTGAGAAAAGAATGTAGTGATTTTATATTTACATAGCTACAAGTTTGCCTCTCTGGTTCCCCCTCCTTTTTCCAGCCAGAAACATAGTTTTCCAAAGTCTATGGCAACTTAGAGCTTTGAAGTTTGCTAAAGTAAATGATAAAAATTTATTGAATATCTAGGTATTTTAAAATGACAAAATACTGAAATATTAATCTGAGTTTGCCTCTTATGAAAAACCTAGAGGATAGAATTTAATCTATTAAGTAAATTTGTCTTGTATTTTATTTGAAATATATTCTTAAAAATATGAAGTTATACTAATCTGAAAATTGCTAAGTATTTAACTTGCCAGCTAAGATTTAAGGCTTCTAAGAGTTTAAAGTTAAAATTAAGTTGGGAGAAATTATATAGGTGTGATAACAAAATGCATAAAGTATAGAAATTTATTTTTGAGAAAGTTATTCTTATATTTTCTATGGAGAAATTAATAGTTTAAAATATAATGTAGTCTTTATATGTGGTAAAATTTCAACCTTGAATATAAAATCTTATATGGTCTAATAAATAAGGAGGATTAATTCTGTGGTCTCAGCAAAAATTTTAATATAAAAACCAGTTTAAATTTAATTGATATCTTTTAGAATGATTACAAAAAGTATCCTACCTAATAAAAGAGTAATATGCAAATTAACCATCATTCCACTACATTCACCAGCCATGCCCCCCAGCCACACCCACCAGCCAATCAGAGTGAGTATGCAAATAAACCCAATCAAGATGGCTACCAGGAGGGAGGCTTGGGTTTCCCAGGCATCAGAGGGAGCCAAGCTTTCCACCTGCCCTTGCCAGCCTAAGCCTCCACTCAAGGCTACAAAGTTTCAATTATAGAAGGTAAATAAATCCAAACAGAAATGGATGCCACCACAGAGCAAGCAGAAGGCTTGGCTCCACTCCAGGCTATAAAGTTTCAATTGTAGAAGGTAAATAAATTCCAGATACCAGGGCCTCCATTTGGGTTACCAGGGGGCCCGGCAGCTGCGGCTGCTGGAGAGAAAGCACTGGCAGTGCACACAGGGCTGGGCAGGCAAGGTGCGCAGCAGCGGCATGCGTGGCTGTGGAGGTGGCGGTGGTGGGAGGCAGCGGGGGTGGCAGGTGAGGCAGGTCAGGTGGGCAGGGCAGGACATGCAGCAGCTCCAGCGGCCCCAGCTGGTCAGACCTGTGGGGCGAGGCATGCAGCAGTGGTGGCAGCGTGTGCACACGTGCGCATGGTGCCACGCGGAGATGGTGACAGCGGTGGCTGCAGGTGCAGTGGGGCAGGCGGGATGGATGGGGCACAGCAGGAGAGGTGGGTAGGCGTGAGAGGTGAGGTGGCAGGAGAGAAGCCCACCAAAAGTCTTGCAGGAATATTCCTGCAAAAGGTGCCTAGTTTCTTTATAATTTTGCCTTTTAACAGAATTCTTCCCCATTATAGCCTGGCTTGAAAAAAATAATATTGAATGTAAAGAAATAAAAATAAGTTGAAATTTTTATAAATTTCAAAGTTTAAATAAAGACTGTAAATGAAATAAGGGAGAGAATTAAAATAGTGCTTTTCATTTTACCATTTTATTGTCTTTTCAGTACATGGTTGTCTTTATATGGTGCTTTTATACTTTTCTATATAGATTTCAAACCATTATTAATTAATTATTAACTGTTCCTCTGTACCCAAAAGATACAGAAGACATTTTCTTGTAACATTATAATTGTTGTAGATATCTAATCACTACTTCAAAAAGAGTAGCTACTAGACTTGTACCTAGATCTTATTATTTAATGTCTTAAAGACACATATGTTATTATAAAGCTTTAAAGCCATTTTGCTGATTATATCCTATCTAATAAAGAGTAATATGAAGATTAACTATCACTCTGCCACACCCACAAGCCACCCCTACCAACCAATCAGAACAAATATGCAAACAAATCCAACCAAGATGACTGCGGCCACAAAGAGCAGGAGGGAGGCTTGGGTTTCCCCTGCATGGAGGAAGCCAAGCTTTCCACACACCCTAGCTGACCTAGGCCTCTGTCTTCCTTCTAGATTCATGAACTGCTTGCTTCCCCCCCCCCCCCCCCCCACCTATGATCATCATGCTCTAGACCAGGGGTGGGGAACCTTTTTTCTGCCAAGGGCCATTTGGATATTTATAACATAATTTTTGGGCCATTATCATAAAAAATTATTCAGCTATAGGATCCTCCCCATCAGGGCCCTGGTAGGGGCTCAAGCAGAAGGCAACAAATCAATGTTTTTCTCACATCAATATTTCTCTATCTTTCCCTCTCTCTTCCACGATCTCTAAAAATCAATGGAGAGGTGGACAAAATGGTAGCAGAATAGGCAGGTGTGTCCTGAGCCTTGTCCTGGATCAGATAGAAGAAGCAACTAAATCAAATAGCATCTTCTCTGAATTGGTGAAGTAGACATAGCTGGTGAGATAATTTGCATCCAGGAAAAGCAGACAACACCTGGAGAAAAGTAAAATTAGGGATCTGGGCTGGAGAAAATTATGAGACTTTCAAGCCCAGAAAGTCAGAAGGAAGCTGCATGGCACTAAACCTGCATCCCTTGGGACAGGATTAATATCTGACTGTAGAAAGGATGTACAGAGGGCTGGCAGCAGGGGATTCTAGCTCTAAACCCATAGCCACAAGAGGCTGAGCCCCAAAGGGGTAGGCCTGAACAACTGCCCACATCGTGCCATACTGGGCGGTGGGGTTTGCAGTGGTGCATCTCTTTCTCCTCTTTGGTCTTTGCTTTTATTCTTTAAACCCAGTTCATAGGACCTTTCATATACAAATGGCTGAGGTATAGACTTGTGGAGTCTGGGGAGAGGCTGGGGAGAAGAGCAGCTCAGGGAGAGGTGGCTGGGAGTCTGGCACTGAGACATACCTGACACCCTGGACCTAGACAGCCATTTTCCCCTGAAGAGATAGCCCCTCCCTGCAGTCTCCAGGCAACCAATAGAGCATCACCCAGACTACACCCTGAATGCTATAAAGAAAAAAAAAAAATCTGAATAATTCCTGAGAGCCTGCAGGGACTGGCCTGAAGAGAGGCCATTTAGTCCTAGAAAGCCATACAGCAACTTCCCCAACTATAGCCCTGTCAGAAACAGCCTCTTGAGAGATTAAGATTGAAAGTGGGCAGACAGGCTAAGTGGGAAGACTGGTCCTGCCTGCTGACAGTTAAGGCTGTGGAGATAGACACAAACATAGGAGCGGTGAACCACTTGGAACTTCGACAACCTAACAGGAAACTGAGAGGTGGCAGACAGTACAGAAGCATGGGATCTTAAACCAGCCCCCATGGGGCATTAAAACTTGTCAGACACTTCACTTTCCCATTTTTATTTTATTATTTTGTTATCACTCTTTTTTCTATATTTATTTGTTTATTTTTATTTCTTCTTCCATTATTTTTTATCATTCCACTTTTATTTTATCTATTTTTATTTTTTAATTTTACCCTATTTTATAAATTAACTAGAGGCCCAGTGCACAAAATTCATGCACTGGGGGATGGCCCTCAGCCCAGCCTGGAGCTATTCCAATCTGGGACATTTCTCTCATAATTCCGGACTGCTGGCTCCAAAGCACTCATCTGCCTGCCTGACTCATTGCCACTAACTGCTTTTGCCTGCCAGCCTGATTACCCCTTAACTGCTCCCCTGCTAGTGTGATTAACACCTAACTGCTCCCTTGCTGGCCTGATCATCTCCAACTGCCCTGATTTCCCCTAATTGTCTCTGCCTGCCTTACCACTCCTAACTGCCCTCCCCTGCTGGCCTGATCTTGTCACCAATTGTCCTTCTCTGCTGGCCAATTTGGTTCTGATTGGTCAGTTTCTATGCCAGACAGAGTCAAAAGCTCTTCCTCCTAGGCAGCCATTGGCTCCTCAGAGTTCACCCAGATTTGGTTCTGATTGGTCAGTTCCTATTCCAGTCAGCATCAAAAGGTCCACTTCCTAGGTAGCCATGGCTCCTCACAGTTGACCCAGAATTGGTTCTGATTTGTCCGTTTCCATGATAGTCAGAGTCTCCAGACTATCAACGTGGCCTGATCAGAAAGGTGGGGCTGATCAGCAGCCCCAGTGAGGTCTGGAGAGAAATGGAGGTGAGGCTGCTGGCCAGGCCCAGAGCTAAAGAGAGAGACAAGTGCTGATCAACAGCTGCCACAGAGGCTATGGATCAGACCCTGCTTCTCTCTTCAGGCCTCTCTCTAGGCCTGATTCTCAGCCCCCTCAGCAGTCAGTGCTGGGTCACCACCTGTAGCCACAGCAATCAGGGCAAAGCAACCCCGGGCTGACTGCAGGACAGACTTCCAATTGGTTGAATGTCTGGTTGTTGTAGATGTGATGGACCCAGGATTTTTATATATTAGGATTTTTAAAAATTTGTTTTCTCTTCTTTCTCTTTCTTCTTATCCACTCATCCTCTTTCTACTTCCTCTATATTGAACTGAGGTCTTCCCCATGTTTATCCAATTTCTTAACCTTACTTTTTGTATATAAGCTTGGTCTCTACAGATTCTGTCCCCACTCTTTTCTGGGTATTTGGTGTTTGCATTTTTTGGTTTATCTGTTTGTTCTATGATGTTTTCACCCTATATACTTATATATTTTTCCTCTTTCTTCCTTTTTATTTTCTCTCTTACCATTTTTTCTCTTCTTGGTGCCATTTGTGTTCTCTTTTATTTTCCCTAATTCTCTTTTTTTCTGTTCGTCACTTATATTGCAGTTATCAGTGTCATGAATACATTCATGTTTTAGTCCCTTTTTGTTGTATCTTGTCAAGTTGCATTTTCCCCTGTTTGATCAATGTGGTATAGAGCAATCCACATAGCCAGACAACTAGAGGGAAGACTCCATCCACGAATACATCAATAACACTCCAGACCCAACTACAGAGAAAGGAAGACAATGGCAGTGAGGGAGAGAGCTTGAGTGAGTGAGGGAGTGAAAGGAGAGTGTGTGGACATGTTGGGTTTGTGCATGTGTATGTGAGTGAGGGACAGTTATATCTTGCAGAACCTTCTGGGACAGGCAGACCAGGCTTGCCTAGCTGGGCAGCCTCTGCTACCATTGCAAACCATCCTGGGGAAACTGGTTCTACCAAAGAGGCTGTGTTTTCTTAAAGGGGAGAGCTTCTGTGACTGGTAACCCAGCCTCATCTCTACTCAAGGTGCCATCAGACACCACCTGGGACTCTACAGCCACTCCTCCCAAGGACCTGCTGCCTCAGTTGCAGTTCCATAGTCACCGAGACTCCAGCCACCCCAGCCAGGGACTTTGGTGAGTTCCAAAGCTCACTTCCCTCTGGCCTGCCCAACGCTTTTCCTAGGGTGCTGCAACCACACGAGCAGCAACAGTGTGAGCAGTCTTCTCCTGTCTAAAAAGCAATAGCCACATGAACATCCCACCTCCATCCAAGGAGCATCAGCCTTCCTCATGTGGCCTTGTCTTCATCTGAGGAGTAGCAGCCATGTGAACAGCCATCCCCCATGCAAGCAGCAGCAGCAGCAGCCCCACGAGAATCTTGCACTTGTCCAAGGTGCAGCAGCCATGCATACCCCACCAGTGGCTGAGGAACAGAAGCCTTTGAGCAGCCTGCTCCCACCAGCCAGAAGAGCCACCATTTCTGTGAGCAGCCACGTGAGCAGTGACCACCAGAATAGATGCTGCCAACTAAGGAGAAGCCACTACCATGATGGCCTGAGGAGCAACTGCTGCCTAGGAGCCACTGCCAACCTGAGGAGCAGCCACCACACAACTTGACACCTGGGTCCTTCAGTGAGAGCAAAAATGGGGAGAAAAAAAAAAAACAAAAACAAACAAACAAACAAACAAAACAAAACAAAACAAAAAAAAACCAAAGGAAAGAAAATGAGAAATAGCTAGAAAAGTGTAATGGAGGTATGCAATATGTCAGAAAAAAATTCAGAATAACAATCATATAGTTCATAAAATGGATGGATGAAAAAATCAACAACTTGTGTAAGAATCATGAAAAATAGTGATAAGAATGGGAAGGAAGGTGGCGGCGGTGTAGACCGACGTGTCCTGAGCCTTGTCCCGGAGTGGGTAGAGGGAACAACTGAAATGGGTGGAATTCAGCCCTAATTTGGAGAGGAGGCACAGCTGGTGAGATAGTTTGCATCCAGGAAGGGCAGAAGTCCTGGAAGAAGGAAAACAACTCCGAACCCATCTGGATTACTATAACAGAGAGGAATAGACAGAAGTGCTCCAGCCATGAAGACAAAAGAGAAACAATTCAGAGATGGAAGACGCTGACGATGCCTCGCCATACCAGCAGACAGAAGCTTCGTGTTGCTGAAGGATGCTCAGGACCAAACCAGAGATGGTGGGACCCGCATCCTCACCATTTGTCCACCAACCAGATCTTAAACATCATGGCTGACATGTACACATAAGGAACTCTTTGACATTAAAATTGGGACTCAAAAGAACTGTTGGTCCAGAAAGGAACTCACTACAAACTGATTCATTTGCCTCTCAGCATAACCATTATGGCTTGTCTCAGTTTCAGTTCTTATAAGGGTATTTCTTGGATCACATGATCTCACACATCTAGAGGAAATAATGAACAACATAAACTGATGAACAAAAACAGACCCAGAGAAAGAGAAACAGTGATCAGACTTTCAAACCTCAGAGGGAAAGTAGGGGAGGGTGGGGGTAAGGGAAAGAAATCAACCAAAGGACTTGTGTGTATGCATATGGACCTAGCCAGTGGCCATGGACAACAGGGAGGTGGGGGCATATGTTGAGAAGAGTTTGGGATGGAAATGGGGGGATGAGGACAATTATGTGATACTATAATCAATAAAAAGAAAGAAAGATGAAAGAAAAATAGTGATATAACTGCAATAAAAAGCACTATGAAAAGTTTCAACAGTAGACTAGGAGAAGTTGAGGACCGAATTAATGAATTAAAAGGCAGGAAAGCAAAACACACCCAAACTGAACTGCAATTGGAGAAAAAAATTTAAAAGACAGGAGGAGAACCCAAGGGATCTTTGGGACAACATGAAATGAAGCAACATACAAATAATAGGGGTGCCAGAATGACAGAAAGAGGAACAAGGGTTAGAAAAACCTATTTGAAGAAATAATGTCAGAAAACTTCCCTGATGTTGGGAAATAAAAAGTCACACAAGCACAGAGAATCCCAAACAAGTTGAACCCAAAAAGACACACATTAAGACATGTCATAATCATTATATCAAACATTCAGGACAAAGAGAGAATCTTAAAGGTTGCAACAGAAAGAAAGAAAGTTATGTACAAGGAATCTTTCATTAGATTATCAAAGGATTTCTCAACAGAAGCACATCAGGCCAGAAAAGAATGGAAGCAAATTTACAAAATGATGCAAAGCAAGGTACTGAATCCAAGAATAGTAGCAAGACTATCATTCAGAATTGAAGGGGAAATAAGGAGATTCACAGACAAAAAAAAAAGGCTAAGGAAGTTTATCACCATCAAGACAGCAATGAAAGAAATGCTAAAGGAACTTGTATAAAAAAGAAGAAATAGAAAAGGAAAAAGGAACACAGGCACAGAAAATACAAATGCTACAAACAAGTACCTATCAATAATAACTTTAAATGTAAATGGACTAAATGCTTTAATCAAAAGACATTGAGTGGCTGAATGAATAAAATAAAATATGACTCATATATATGCTGTCTACAAGAAACCCACCTTAGAACAAGTGACTCATACAGACTGAAAGAGAAGAGATGGAAAAATATGTTTCAGGCAAATGAAAAAAAAGAAAAAAGACTCCTGGAAGATAGCAAGGGAGAGACTGACAACAATACAATCATAGTAGGGGACTTTAATACATGACTGACATCATTGGACAAATAGTCTAGACAAATAATCAGCAAAGAAACAGCAATCCTAAATGACTCACTAGATCAGATGGATTTAATTGATATCTTCAGAACATTTCATCCCAAATCCATGGAATATATGTTCTTCTCAAGTGCACATGGGATGTTTTCCAAGATAAACCACATATTGGGTCACAGGCAAAGTCTCTCCAAATTCAAAACAATTGAAATCATATCGCATCTTCTCAGACCACAATGGCATAATATTAGAAGTAAACTACAATAAAACAATCACAAAATTTCAAAACTACAATAAAACAATCACAAAATTTCACAAATGTTGAGCATGGTTTCATATGACTCTGGGCCAGACCAAATGATTTTGAAGGCCTTACAGGGCTCTCAGGTCAGATGTTCCCCACCCCTGCTCTATACTATGAACCTCTTGAGATTGGAATTATGTCTTTGAATTACAGGCAAATATTAAGCCCTCAAGATTTTCTGTAGAATTAATTCAATGAATAAATGGATGAAGCCAACAAATAAAAAAAGACTAATGCGAAGTATATATAAGGAAGGGTGGAGAGGCATGTTGGTCCCAGGCAGTTTCACTTGCCTGAGAATAGTGCTAGTATAGGGAAAATGAGCTTTATACTTAACTATATAGAAACTAGAGGCCCGGTGCATGAATTCATGCACTTGTGGGGTCCAGTCAGCCTGCCCGATGGGGGCCATGGAGGGTGGGCTTGCCAGGGCAAGGGGACACGGGCTTTCTGGTCATCTGCTGCTCAGCCAATTTGCATATTACCCTTTTATTATATAGGATATTTCAGTATAGCAAGTAATAATGCCACTGCCACTTTCTGATATTTAAATGTCATATTTCTCTAAATCAGAAATTTGCTTTTATTTGCTCTGTACTTTCACCCATATGACTGGCAGAAAATTCAACCTCAATCATGTTTGGTGTGTTCTCTCTTATCCTCCAGGGATTTATTCAAGGATATCCTGGTATTTGCAATGCCATTGCTGGCAGAGTCCTATCAGCTACTCCATCTGCTATGACTCAGCAGTTTCCCAGGGCACTGGTCAGGCAGCTGTACTAGGAAGACCAGAGATGCCCCTCATGGTGGTGCACTGTTCTACCACACACAGAACCTCAGACTCCTGTGAACTTGGAGGCAAGTGTGAGCTGTTAATGGGCACTGTGTAATCATTCCTCTTAGGCACTTCCATGAGAGGGAGCCCAAGTCCCTTAGCCTTCCCTCAATGTGCCTGGGGTCAGTGCACATGCCCCACTCTCAGTAGCAGAGCCACAAGGAAAACAACCTTCTTCCTCAATTAGGTAGCTTGTATGGCTTCTACTCCAAAGCCCTAACCTCCATGTTCTCCTCCAGAAAGCCCAATCCAGGGAAATTTTTGTAATGAGTGTTATGGGTTGGAAAAAGAATCTGAAAATAACAGTTATTCCTTTTTTTACAACTCACCTTGTTACACAGGTCTTCAGAAGTCACAGAGAGTTTTATCTTCATCTTCCCAAATTCTCCCCACCTATAACCCACCCACAGCCCTGAAGCTCCCCATAGTTCCAGCCACTATTTTGCTTTGTAGCATGCAAAAGCTCAAAGTGCAAGGAGCTGTACTTGGCAGCTGTCCCATTTTTCTCATCCTGTTCATGACTCCAAAGAAAACATTCCTAACTCAAAAACAAGCTGAAGGTTTCTGTTGAGACCTCAAATATTTTCCCAGAGTACTCCATAAAAATAATAAGGTCATAACATTTTAAATAATCTGGTAGAGTTCCTGTGGCAAAAGCCTGTTATAGTTTTGCTTATTATACAAAGAACCTCAAGTTTGTTTCTAAATAAAATGTTTTCTGAAAAGTAAAGTGGCTTACCTCTGCTATTCCAAGCTCAAGAAGAAGTATCATTTGTTATCATAAAGATTCAAGCAAATATTTATATACACTTACAATTGTCTTTCTGACTTGCCTAATTTTGCAGTAGTTACTCATGCTATCACTGCACTCAGCTCTCCACATTAATGTTTTCCTCAAAATATTTTACTTTGGTAATATAAATGTACACTGTAGTGCCAAAAATATGTTGGGTGAGCATGGTCATCAATGGGTTGTACTGAAACTTGGCTCCATTTTGAAAACAATAGGAAATTCATGAGAGGAGTTTGGGGAAGAAGAAATATTTTAGTGATCTAATCCCATAATATATATGTTCTCTCACTTGTAAATAACAAAATTAAAAATCTGCTCCATTCTATAAGTAAGGCTTAATTTTAAACTAAATATATTATGAAAGCATGAACAAATACTATTGCAGACAAAAAATGGTTAACCTATGAATATTCACATTCTTCCCTTCGCTGCCCTTTGAGAATAACTCCGCCAAAGCCATCTTGGTTTATGAGCATCTGTGATGTAAGAAAAATACAGATAAGAGTGGAGTGTGTTTACTTTGGATTGGCACAGGGTAAAATTTACTTCTGGAAGCAACAATGCTACAGGTGTAAGGGAAGACAAGAGTCAACGAAGTCTTAGGAACTTTTTACTCTGGGTTGGGAATGAGTAGGCGGCTAAAACAATAGAACCCCAGGACTTTCTGCAGGCAGGCTGCTGTTGCAAAATCAAGATGGGGACTGGACTTGAAGTATGGCCTTGGGCTGTGTATTAATGCCCTTGACTTCTCTAGTAAGAAGTTTCTAAATGGCAGATATTGTTTATTTAATTTTTTAACAGATCATACATTGACAAGGTTCACATTTTAAATGTACTCAGAGGTTTATTGGAAAAAAGTTTCCCTGACACTCCAGACACCACATCCCCACCCCTTTTCTCTTCTCTGTTAGCCACCAAAATTACCAGTAGCTTGTTTATCTCCCAGAGCTATTACACACACATGAAAGCAGATAGACATTTGATTGTATATTCTCCCTCTTCATTTTTTAATACAAGTTGTAGCATACTGTACAGATTCTTCCATATGCTGCTTTATTATCTTTACAACGTCTGCGATATGTTTCATTTTATTACATAAAGTGATTCATTTTTTGGCCAATGTAGAGTATTCCACTGTAGCAATATACAAATATATTTGGCTAGTCCACCCTTTTGACTGCTTCCAATAATTTGCTGTTATATACATGATGCTGTGAATTTCCATAGTCTTAACTTATTTTGTATCATGTGCCTCTCCAGAGGTCTGGTAATGCCTATCAATTTCTTCTCACCATAATGCTTTCAGGTGTATAAAGTAAAATTCTAAGGGTTGAAAAGAAAGCAATTATACTAAAATATAGTTAGCAAAATGTTTTTATTTTAAAATATATGTGCTTATTTATTAATGAATTAAATGACAAGATCTAAAAGTGAGCCTTATAACTACTGCAATTTCATAGTATTCTTACAGGATACCAGGCAGGTGGAATAGAGGAAACAGAAACAGGAAACTTAGGCCAGGGCCAAACAGTGTGAGTAATTTGCAGCTGGCCTGTGAATAACAAACCAATATCTCCCCCAGCCAAGGACACCTGGAGAGCAAATAGTTAAAGACCTCCCTAATGAGAGAATGCAGAAAGGGAGAGGAAAGAGGAAGGGAAAATAGGTCCCTTTTATTTACTAAGCAGGGAAGCCAGAAGTCTCTGGGACTCGGCAAGATAAAGTTGCAGGATTCTGGGAAGACCACAACAAGAAAACATTGAGACTTAATCTGTTCCAAGATATTTAGCAAAAGGATCTTTTAAAACCTACAGACAAGAAGAGGATATATTACTCCTCAAACTTGTTCCAGACACTCGCTTTCCAGATTAGCTAGAAAAGCCCAACTAAATCTCCAAGCTGGATGAAATACATTTGCTTGCTTTGCTTTGCTTTTTAAATAAAGTTGCATGCTTTAATTGCTTTAATAAATTGGCTTTTCACAATGCAGCCAAGGTCTCTCATATTTATATGAGAACACAAGGATAGAGATTGGGGACAACCCTCTCCTAACTAGCTCAGAGGCCTTTCCTGTCCAGTAACACCTCTCTGGTGTCAGTGAGATGGCTTATAACAGTATGATAAACATAAAATCATATTTCAGTGTATCTGCAATAGCTGTAATATGACATAATATTACACTATATATATATATATATATATATATATATATATATATATATATATTTCCTAAACATTCAAGTATATTTGTATATATTTTTAAATTCCTAGAAGTGTTTTGAATTAGAAAGTGCTAATACATTTCTAATTGAATGAATAATGTCAAACTTCAGGAATACAATTATTCTATCAGTATTGAATGAGGGAGTGTTAGAAAGCATTTCAATATTTGCCAGCCTGAAAGATGAAAAATAGTACCTTAGTGTAGTTTTATTTTGCATTTTTCTTACTAAAAGAAAACTTGAGCATCATTTATTTAGTGTCATTTTTTATGTGTTCATATTCTTTGCTTCTTGTCCTTTTGATTTGTGGGCAGGTTTGTTGTGTGCTATGAATATGAAGGTGTGTCAATGGAAACAGCACCCTCTGCAGCTGACAACACTGATGCCCTGGTTATTGGTCCCAGTGAAGATTTCTATTTCTACCCATTATGTTTTTACCTTGGATTACTGTTTCTTCAAATAATTTGAATAAATTAAAACAAAATCTAGAATCCTTATAGCACTAGTCTTATTTAAGTAGCAATATTGTCTAAGACAAAGTCTGGAAGGATTCAGAACAAATTGATAATTACAGTTATCTCTAACAGGAGAAATGATCTAGAAGGGCATGAAAGAATTTATACTTTGACTTTTTCAACTCTAAATTTATTTGTATGTCATAAATTGAAAGAATAAATATACATGATACAATTTCAATTAATACAGACAAGTATAAAAAGAACAGTAAAAGAATTCCATTTTTCCCCAAACTCTTCTGGATAGAAATTTTTAAAAAATTACTGGAAATGCCTGTTTGAGCCAATATGTGGTTTTGGAATATATTTCCCCACTACACAGAACCAGAGCTCTTTATAAAAATAACTAACTAATTCCAGTTCTAGAGGGCAGGGAATACACAAGATGAGCTAGGCACATTTTGTTATACAAGGGGGCAAAGAAGTTACCAAAGAAGACTAAGGCCATGACAAAAGGACTCAGTATCCAACTTGAAGAGATTCCCATTGACCAGAGAGAGCATCTTGAGCATCAGTAAGGATAGTACCTCAATCACCTAAAGCACATTTTGGACTCCAGAGTTCATAATGCTATTAAATAAAATAAATATCATACTGGGAGGGTGATAGGAAACCAACTCATTATTTTAAACAGTGGTAAATCAAGAAAAAAAACCTCACATTTATCCTAAGTTTTTTATTCAAACTATGCCATTGGGCCCCAAATAATAGGCAAGGAGAAAGTTTTCTTTTTAAATGTAGCCAGCTAAAAAATGAATAATTAATGATGGAATACATCATTTTTGTAATTTTAAATTGAATTAAAAGGCCTGGATCTGATAAAGTTCCTAGGTCCAACTACCGTTTATAGGAAATACTGATAAGCATGTTATACAATACTAGAGGCCCAGTGCACAAAATTTGTGCATTAAAGGTGAGGGGGGTTGTCCCTTAGCCCAGCCTGCACCCTCTTCAATCCGGGACCCCTTGGGGGATGTCCAACTGCCCGTTTAGGTCTGACCCCCAGGGATATTCCTTTCTCAATCTGGGACTGCCGGCTCCTAACTGCTCACCTGCCTGCCTTCCTGATCTCCCCTAACCACTCTGTCTGCCTCCCTAATATCCCTAACTGATCTCCCCTGCCAGCATGGTCACCTCTAACTTCTCTCCCCTTCTGGCCTGATCCCCCTAACTGCTTTCCTCTGCCAACCAGATCATCCCTAACCTCCTCTGCCTCAGCCCTCACCACCATGGCTTTGTTCGGAAGGATGTCTGGAAGGATGTCCAGAAGACATCCAGTCTAATTAGCATATTACCCTTTTATTAGTATAGACAGGTTTCCAGACTGTGGAGAACTTTCTTTAACAAAAACACCATGGTTGGCATCAGGCACAGCCTGCCCCTCCTGCATATGCAAATTTACCCTCCATCTTTGTTGGCTTAATTTGCATATCATTTCTGATTGGCTGTGGACATAGTGAAGATATGGTCAATTAGCATTTTTTCTTTTAATAGTATAGATTCTGTCTAATTCTCTGTATGTTTAAAATTTTGAAGTAAGCCGAAACCAGTTTGGTTCAGTGGATAGAGCATCGGTCTGCGGACTGAAAGGTCCCAAGTTCTATTCTGGTCAAGGGCATGTACATTGGTTGCGGGCACATCCCCAGAAGGGGGTGTGCAAGAGGCAGCTGGTCGATGTTTCTTTCTCATCGATGTTTCTAACTCTCTATCCCTGTCCCTTCCTCTCTGTAAAAAATCAATAAAATACATTTTTTTAGAAAAATAAAAAAAAATTTTTAAATAAAATTTTGAAGTAAACAAAATTACTACAGGTCAATTTTTTCAAATGAGGACAATATAATAAGAAGAAAGGCTTAGAAATATCTAATTTTTGTTAGATTTTATTTCCACATTATCCTTTTAAAAATCAGAATTTAAAAATTCACACTCTTTATGGATCAGAAATGTTGTCTGTGTTCCATGCAAAGGAGCAGCTATATAGCAAGGGAACCTACTATTCAGGAGATAATCTGATAGGTTTGGAGAAGGCATGAGCTAAAGATCAATTTACCTGGAAAATAGACTACAGATGGCGATTAGCTTGCAAGAAGTTTGGTAGGGTGTGCTCTTAGGATCATCACCTTAGTTTCATTACCTTGACACATTTGAAGATTGCCTGCATCTTTGGCAGGAATATGGTAGAAGTGGCCATATTCATGTTCAATAAATTATCACAAATTTAGCAGCTCAAGACAACACACATTATTTCACAGTTTTGGGGGGTCAGGACTTTGGGCACAGTGTAGCTCAGTGCTCTATGAGGCTATAATCAATGTGTAATTGACAGCTGAGTTCTCCTCTCAGAATTCTACTCAGGAAAGAACTGCTTCCAAACTCACTCACTTGTTGGCAGGATTTGTTTCCTTGTGGTTGTAGAACTTGTGCTTCTTCAAAGTCAACAATGAGAGCAAGACTCTAGAGTAAGACTGCTATCAAGACAGAGCCTTATATAATGTGAGATAACCACAGAATGTCATCCCATTACCTTTGGTATATTCTATTGCTCACAAAGAAGTCACAGGTTTTGCCCGCACTTGTGATGAGATTATTCAAGGACACAAATATCAGAGGCACGCCAGGACCAGTTTGGCTCAGTGGATAGAGCTACGGCCTGCGGACTGAAAGGTCCCAGGTTCAATTCCGGTCAAGGGCATGTACCTTGGTTGCAGGCACATCCCCAGTAGGGGGTGTGCAGAAGGCAACTGATCGATGATTCTCTCTTATCTCTCATCAATGTTTCTAACTCTCTATCCCTCTCTCTTCCTCTCTGTGAAAAATCAATAAAATATTAAAATATATATATCAGAGGCAGGATTATGGTGGAGGGCATGTTAAAGTCCCCCTCTTTGTGTTCTATCAGATGGCTCATGATATTCATTAGTCTCACTATTGGTGATGTTAACTTGTATCACCTGATTAAGGTGTTGTCCACCAGTCCTCCAGTTACTCTTTTCCCCTTTCTAAATATAAGAATTTGCAGGGAGATATGTACTTTGAGGCAATGTAAGTGTTGCATTTTCATCTAACTTTTAATTAATAGTTCTATAAACTTGTGAATTCCTAATTATTCAACTAGTTATAATCCATTACTAATGTTCAAATTGTTCCAGATTTGGCCCATGAAAACCTTTTCAAGCTGACCCCTGTGTCCTTTCAACATGGGTCAATCATTCTGTGAGCATTCCCTGATTTTCTAGCTGTATTGTTTATGTTTTCATTTTCTGTATATTAAGGTATTTGGTATCTTTAAAACCTTTCTGGCTGGAAAGACTGCATTTTCTGGGGTTAGCCAATTTTTTAGATAGAAAAGGCCAGCCAGGAGCATACCTTCAATATACAGACTAACCAATCCTGAGCCAGTCCTCCTCTATCTGACTCCTGACCCCAGAAGACAATATTCTGCTTCCTTCATCATCCCAAGGGCCAGGTGCAGGCAACTATGGATCATCCTATAGTTTATAGCTCTTCACAATTATCCAAACTAGCAAATTATAAATTGTTTATTTTACCATGCCTTGCCTTTCCCTTGAAACTCCAATAAAGGTGGCAGAAGCTCTCCCTTCATTCCTGCTGCCTTTGCCTCATGACCACCCTGGTATCTTTTCCTGTGACCCCACATGGCATACTGTGCCTCTGTTTCCAGGACTGAGCATAATGCAAGTATGCTCAAGTATTTCCTGTGTCACCTATTGTTACTAAATTTTACTAATCATCACCTAAAAGGCCACTACACACTAACACTGGACATTTCAAAATTGCCTCAAATCTTGATTCAGCCCTAGAACCAGCCATTTTTCAAAAGTGTCTTGTTTTTTTGTTTTTTTTTGTTTTTATGAAGAATGAAATTTAGAAACCAATATCTGGGGGGTAGGTATATTTTACATATAATGGTATTAACACTTATGGCAATACTTGTTCTCATATACCACCTGCCTGGGTTGGAGGTAATATATGTTAAGAGGGTAGGCTTTGGATCCAGGACTAGCCATAAGATCTTGGGAGAGTTACTTACAATTTAATCACCTATGTTATTCTATATAATAAAGAAGGAATATCAAATTGACCATCACTCCATCACAAAGATGGCTGCACTCATAGCTGAAGCCAAGTTCCCATAAAGAGCCTTAACAAGCAATCAGCAGGGATCTGAGGCTACGCCCTCCCCCACCCAGCGGGGCTTGATTGGGGACCTCAAGGTGTGCTTCCTGTCCTGGTGCTGGGCTAGGGGACCTCAGACCGCACCCCCACCACGTGGGGCTTAACAGGGGACTTTAGGCCATGCCCGCCACCCCAACACCAGGCTGGGGGACCTCAGGCCAGCGGACTTGAGGCTATGCCCCCCTGCCTGGCAGCATTTGACAGGGGACCTCAAGTCGTGCTCAACACCCAGTGGGGCTTGATGGGGACCTCAAGGTGCACCCCCAGTGCTGGGTTGGGGAAACTCATGCCGCACTCCCTGCCCAGCAGAGCTTGACTGGGGACGTGAGGCTGAACACTCCTGCTGGTGGGGCTTGATGAGGGACCTGAGGCCATGCCCGCCACCCAGCAGGGATTAACAGGGGGTCTCAGGCCATCTCCCTCATCTGGCAGGGTTTGATGGAGACCTCAAGGCATGCCCCCCATCCTGGTCTGGACTGGGGGACCTCAGGGCACATCCTCTGTCCTGGTACCAGGCTAGGGGACCTGAGGCTACATCCCCTGCCCAGTGAGGCTTGACAAGGGTGGAATTGGCCAAGTCTGGATCTAGCCCAATGGGGGTGGGGGCTGGTCAGGTCAGGGTCTCATGCGATTTTGAGGCGCATGTGGGTGGGCAGGGATTTGACTGGGTCCTGTGGTGCACACCAGATTCTGGCAGGAGGAAGGTTTTCATATACATTTTGCTAATTTCTTTCATCTCTGACACTTCTATTATAGAGAAAAGGCAAATAGCAATATTAAAATATTGCCTCTAATTAATCCACTTTTTAATGTGCATGATTTCGTGCACTGGGCCACTAGTGGTGTTTATAATAGTGCCTCAAAGGTGATTGTGAGAATTTAGTTGAGATTTACATGTGAGGTTCTTCAACTCATACCTGGAACACAGTAATTGCTCAGTAAATATCTATTGAATGATCCTTGTGTTGATGAGAAGCTCTGATAGAAAAAATGGCAATGAATGGGGAAACCCTAATCTATATCCTTTTTAGAAAATAAATAAAAAGTGAATTTGTCAGAAATCTTTATCCTCTTGTGGAAATATTTTTTAAGAATTCTCTACAATAATTTTAAAATTGTCTTTAATATGTTGTAATATACCATAAGCTAATGATATTCCTGTGAAATGCCACATATGCGATTCAAGGAAAAACTGTTTTCTGTTCATTTATATTCATGTTTGTCCTTCTTCATTAAAAAATAAATAAATAAAAGTGAAAGAAAACCACACAAGCCTGGTGCCAAATCTAAATGTGACTGTCTGGGCCTCAGATTCCTACAGACACCAAGACAATTGAGAAAAGAGGAAATAGGAGGAGGAAGTGGAGAAAGACAAGACTCATAATCATTCTCCCTGGTGCTCTCTTGAGTTGATGTAAGAGCTGGCAGAATCTATGTCTGCAAAGAAGATGCAAGGAAAAGCATGGAATCTAATCCCAAGCATGTTTCTAATATCTTCTCAATTGGCATCTCTATACCAAATTCCTGATTTCATTACTTCCAGGGACAGTTTTCCTGAAGGATCTCACCAAAAATCTTAGTTGGTTCCTATTGGGCAAGAAAATAATTATTAGAAATATTCTAGATAATTTTTAGGTTTTAAATTGGTGTTTTAGTCTCTTTGCAATTCTTGCTCAAATTTTCTTCACCTTCTAAGTCTGAAAAAGTAATTTTCAAATAACTATAATTTGTTGAAAATCATGATTGCAGAATCTTTTAGTCAGTTGAAACAGGGTGGCTAATAGCTTAACTTGAAAATGGAATGGATTACCCATCAGAGTCCCATAGTATACAACTGTGTTTTTGTAACTTAACACAATGAAAGGGTTATCACTAGATGATTCAGCAAGTTAGAATCTCAACTCCTTTTCTGGGAAGGAAATCTGAGGCATGTGTTTATGCTAGATGCTAAAACTGCAATTCTCTCCAATCAGTGTCAGGCAGAGACTATGCACAGAAAGGTAGGAAGTAAGGTCAATCAACTGTCTACCTTGGTCAGAACCAAGTCTTATAGCTAAACCTCTCTCTCTCTCTCTCTCTCTCTCTCTCTCTCTCTCTCTCTCTCTCTCTCTCTTTCTCTCTCTCTCTCTCTCACACACACACACACACACACACACACACACACACACACCAAGTCTTAACTGCTCAATTTCTATAAAGGTTCTTGGTAAAATTTCCCTAGGGCAAAATCACCAGTAACTGGAATTTTCAGTTCATTCAGTATCAGTGGGAAATTTGCCCTGGCTTTTGATTGACAGCCACAAAAACCAGTTTGACTGAAAGTAGTGACACCAGGAGGTCTAGGTGGAGTATTAGCTCACCAACTTGGAATGATAACTTGAAGAATGCTCACACCACTTCTTATGAATACTTCAATCTAAGTCTCTGAAAGCACTGAAGTCACAAAAATGACAGATTTATAGCAGGAAGGTTTTTTATTCAGAACTCAACCACCAAAGAAAAACTCCTTTCATCAGGGAATCCTGAAAAGTAGTGTCTAAAAATCAGCTCCAAGCCAATTGCATTCACTTCTCATCATTGTATGTTCTCCAATTCCCACAGAAACCCCACTGGGCTGAATTTTAAATGGCACAAAAGCACAAGGGGGAGAGGTCTACCCCAAGCTTTCTGGGGGAAAAAGTTTAACATATTTTTTTATGTAAGATTGAAGGCCAGGTGGGGCAATTCTTCTACACATTAGATCAGGATGAAAATAGTTTTTATTCTTTCTCTACTATACTGAATTTAGGAACAAGTATCTCCTATTTTTAAACCTTTAATTGTGCATGCATATGTCTTGATTGTTGACAGTTCTATTTTTCTACAATAAAACAAACTTATCAACTACTGGCCATAGTCTTAGTGCTGTGCTTCCACTAGATTTCTTACCCAGGTTCTGGTCCCAGCATTAAAAAGGGTTCAGTAATCTGGAGAACGTTGCTGCGTGTAGATTCAATAAGGAGTCCAAAGATGAAAGATAATTTTGAAAGGCATTGGGGGTCAGAGGAGCTTCAGCTAAAGGAACAAAAGACTCTCTTTGATTCATGATCCCATGCTTTTTTATTAACACAATTTGCCCTAAGGCAAGGTGGAGATAATACACTTCAAAGGATAGGGTTTACAGAAGCATTGTCTAATTAGGGAATAGTCTACAGCTGTTCGGGTGTTTGGCCAACAGGAGGCAATAACATGTAGATTAAGATGCCCTGAGATGTCTGCCAGCAAATGATTATCCTATTCAGCTTTGGGGGAGATGCTTTTTAGCTGTTCCAACAGCTAAACTACATAAACTACATATGTGGCTCACCCCTTGTTGAGCCCTCCAAGCTTCATCAACCTTTTGATGAAACACTTGTAATTATGACATGCTGGAATTGGTTCCCTGCAAATTCTGTCCTTTCAACCCATGTTTGTGGGGACTGGTCTCATTTGAAAATACCAGGTTAACTTTAAAAACATTTGTCTAATTGAAGTAGAACCAAAATAATTAATGTCTTGAAATTATGTTATTCAGAAATTGGAAATATAAAGTGCTTAAATCTGGTCCACACTTTTCATTGGAGAGAGTGCTATGATTCAATATGTAAAATAAAGGTCATGAGTGCCTGAGTCAGTGAGACCTGAGTAGGAGGAGTCCAGGGTGTGTTACTCACCAGCCTGTGACTCTAGCCTGCTCACTTACCCATAAGAGCCTCAATTTCCTCACCTGGAAACAGCTCCACACAGAAACGCTATAAAATTCTATTGCAATGGGAGGGGCTACATACTATTTAATTGTCCCTCCCTCTCCCCCTAAATGTACAGAAACTAGATAGGAGTTTTTGTCATCTTCCCCCAAAGGTGGCTGGGATCTGGAAACGTAAAGGAGAACCACAGAGAGAATCACTTGATGCTCCTGAGAATACTAGGTTACTAGGTAAAACTGAAATTTTTCAAATGGAAATGCCAATTTTTCCTAACTTTTCATAAGACATTTTGATTTTGCATAATGAACATACTCAACTCTGCTTTTATTTGAAAAAAATTTATTTGAACAAAAATGTTTATTGAGAGCCAACTAAATGACTGACACTGTTTTAGTTGCTGTGCTCTGGAAGGTAGCCTGCTTTCTAAGACCTTAGCGGAGCTTGGGTGGCTGATTAGGGCATCACGATCTGCATGGTGCTGGGTGGGGTGTGTTTAAGGACAAAATGGAAGTTATATGCAGGTTTTTAGACAGAGAAGGGTGTGATGGGTGTCATGGGAAAACTGATTGGATAGATAACAGAGTGAAGGGTTAGAATGAGGATGCCTCAACTCACTCGCCCCTGCAGCCCTAACATCTGAGGAATCCCGCCAGCAGTAGGACTCCAGCCAGGACAGAAGGCACCATTCCCTTTGTTGGATGCATGGTGGTGAAGGAATGGTGCACTTGTGCAGATCTGCCTCCCTACTCCATAGCAGACAGTGATGCCAGCTTCCCTGCCAACACTCAGTTTTCCATTTGTCTATTTCCTCAGGCTAGTGTGGATAATGGCCTCACTTTTGCTAGCATATCTCAGGCCATGCTTCCTCTTAAGTCCTCCGCCCAGAGTGAATTGCCGTTGGTAACTCTAGTTGGCTCCTCACATTTAGTATGCGTCCTGCTCTCTAGTTTTGGCCCAAATTTCTAGGATTCTGGCCTCAGCCTGAGCTTCCAGATTCACCAGGCCCACTCACCTTTCTTTTCTGAATTGATAACTCACCATCTTGGCCTTTGGCCTCTTTATCTGGCCACCCTGTCCTCTCCCCATGCTGCCCGATGGTCCAACCTGCTATTCAAGGGCTAAACAGGTTTAGAACCAGACTTCTCTGCAAGAACCACATCAGAAAGTTGGTCTGACACCCCTTTTCTGCTTTTATGTGCAGAACCCATCTCAGGGGATTGGCTGGGAAGACCACAGTTCATCCCCCCAACCCCCTCACAGCACTCCCCCCCCCAATCAATGACTGTGACTCTAGTCATTCCAGGTTCTCTCAATCATGTGCCACCAGTTTGCTTGCATCTCCTCCCCTCCCCTCCCCTCCCCTCCCCTCCCCTCTCCTCTCCTCTCCTCCCCTCTCCTCTCCTCCCCTCTTCCCTCTTCCCCTTCCCTCTTTCCTTTCCCCCTCCCTCTTCCCCCTTTTCCCTCCCTCCTCTTCCCTCTTCACCTCCCCTCCTCCCCTTCCCCCTTCCCCCCCCATCCTTCTTCCCCTCCCCTCTCCCTTCCCCCTTCCCCCCTTCTCCTCTCCACTCCCCACCCCTCCCCTTTCCCTCCCTCCTCCCCTACTTTCCGCCTCCTACCCCTCCCCCTTCTCCGCCCCTCCCCTTCCTCCTCCTCTTCCTTTCTTCTTCTTCTTCTTCTTCTTCTTCTTCTTCTTCTTCTCCTCCTCCTCCTTCTTCTTCTTTCTTCTTCTTCTTCTTCTTCTTCTTCTTCTTCTTCTTCTTCTTCTTCTTCTTCTTCTTCTTCTTCTTCTTCTTCTATCCTTCCCCCATACTGAAGACCTCCATGGGCCCTTCTTGGCATCACTTTTCCTGACAGCAATGCTCAGCAGTAAAAAAATGTCTGAGCTCTTGATGTAGACTAATGCCATCTTTGTTTTATACCAGATTTGTTTTGGAGGCCCCTGTCCAGGAAGGCTGGACAGTCAGAGCAGCCTGCAGAGCATGCCATAGGCAGAGCAAAGAAGGGTGCTCTGTAATTTTCCTGACAGCTTCCTCAAATTCATGGGCAATGGCTTGAATGCCTTGCCTTTAACAGACCAGGAAAGGAGCTCAGACCTCAGGAAAGTATCCCGGGTTTTGAATTTAATCAGTGCAAAAGTGGAAGTGAACTCAGAGCTCTTAAACTAAAAATTGTCCTGCATGGAGCAGGATCACAGCCCACCATCTTTCAAAGTCTCAAGCCAGGCAGGTCACAGTGTGGACATTTACACTTGGCAGTTCCTAGTAAACTGTACTAGACTTTCCTGTGGATCTTTTATCCTGTAAAGGAGTTACACAATTAATTTCTTGTTGAGGATTAATATTTTCTCTCCTCCCTATGACTGTTTCTCATGTCCTGCCTCTGGTTTCACTTGTCCCAACCCTTTTGAAGGGCGGGACATTCCTTCTCCCTCCCCTCCCAACTGCAGCTTGTAATCAGGACCAATGAAAGCAAACTACCTCATCAACTCAGAGTATTTAAGAGGTTGTAGGAATGGGCTGAAAATCGGCTTTTGTTTTCTGTGCAGACAGGCACACTCCCATCTGATTTGGGCCATCTCTCAGCTGCGGAGTGAAGGGGGAAAAATAACCTTCGGACTCCCTGCCACCATGTGCTATGGCAAATGCGCACGATGTATCGGACAATCTCTGGTGGGGCTCGCCATCCTCTGCATTGTAGCTAACATCTTGCTGTACTTTCCCAACGGGGAAACAAAGTACGCCTCTGAAGAACACCTTAGCAAGTTCGTGTGGTTCTTTTCAGGCATCATAGGAGGGGGCTTGCTGGTAAGTTGTTCAAAATTATTACAACCTTAACAACTTCTTTTAAATGTGATGATTTCTTGTGTTTTTTTAATGGATTTTTTTCTTTATAATGCCTATTTCCAAATCCAGTGATTTTTGTTCATTCTTCTTTTCAAAACAGATTATGCAAAAGTTAAGATAGGCATAAGATACTAATTTTATTGGATGTAGTTTTACAAAATCCTCTTTCAATTAAAAGTGAACTATCTTTTTGCTAAACTCTTACTTTACAACTATTGTAGAAACAGATACTAGCTGTTAAATCAGATTTGAGAGACTGGAGTTTCTAACCCTGAAGCTGGCAGCCCTGGATCATTTTTGCTCTGGGGAGTTGAGAGGAGTCAGCTGGTTTTCTGTCTAAATCAACAAAACTTGGGATCCAAAATCTCTACTGTTTGTCCTCAAGTAATGAGACAGAAAAAAATTTGTGAGTGAATTATTATTTAGAAAGAGCTATAGAATTTTTCCTTTATGTAATTCTTGGGTGTGGTGTCCAGGAAAATCTTGCCGCTCACAGCAGATCAGTTTCTGAAGCTAGAGTGGAATGTGTTGTTTTTTCAAAGTTTATTTTTAATTGAAGTGAGAGGAATGTGCTTGCCAATTTTGGAGCTGAAAATACAGTTGTAAGCATAGCATGGAAAGAATGTGTACAAAGTTGAGCTTGCTACTTTAAAATGCTGGGATTGAGAATTTTAAAGAGAAATTTATAGAATTGCTAATACTAGACAAAATAGTTTTTATATTCAAATAAAGGATATTTAAACCTTGATACACTAATTAGAGTTTGATAAATCTGCTTTGGATTTAAACATTACTAACACATTAATATAACCATTTGTCCTTCAATAATATTGTACTTGTTTAAGCTTCTTTTTATCTCAAAGTATTTCATACTTTATTTAAAGAGTTTTGTTATAAAGTTAGTAGAGGCCCAGTGTCCCTCAGCCCAGCCAATCTGGGATATCCCACTCACAATCCATGACTACTGGCTCCTAACTGCCCACTTGCCTGCTTACTTGATTGCCCCTTACTGCTTTTGCCTGCCAGCCTGATCACCCCCTAACCACTCTCCTGCCAGCCTGATTGACGCCTAACTGCTCCATGCCAACCCAATTGCCCCCATCTGCCCTCCCCTGCTGGCCTGATTGACCACAACTGCCTTCCCCTGCCAGTCTGATCTTCTCCAACAGCCCTCTCCTGCAAGCCTGGTCCCCCCAATTCCCCTCCTCTGCAGGCCTCATTGCTTTCAACTGTCCTCCCCTGACAGCCATCTTGTGGTGGCCATCTTGTAATGACATTGGGGGTGGCCATCTTGTGGCGGCCATCTTGTGATGACATGGGGGCAGCTATCTTGTGCTGATGTGAGGGCAAGACGCCATCTAGGCTTTTATTAGTATAGATAACCATACAATCATGTCTTCAAAGAAGCAGTTCACTTTTATTATTACAGAGCTTCCATCTCTTCCATTTACAAAAAAAAGTGTCAGTTATTCTGTTAAAGATTGTTGTTATCTTCTATGTTTTACAATGAAAAACAAATCAGATTTAAAGGCAAGTTTTAATAATTGCAAAACAACACTTGCAAAAACCCAGCAGCAGTTGCAGTTAGGACTATGTTAGAAACTTGAGTGAAATAAGCACATTCAAAGGTTATTGTTTTAGTCCTCCTATACCACACCCTCACCTTAAAGAATGCTTTGACAGATTACATGAAAATAAGCAGATATTACATTTAGAGGGGTTTTTTCTCTTCATCATGTCACATTACTTGAGATACTTGTTCAATTTAATCCAATGCCAGTCAACAATGTCAGAAGTAAATATATTTTACCAAAGGTACTTAACCTGACCCTTAATGGACTTGGGGAAAGACAATAACTTTAATCTGCTTGTTTTCTAATCAGATATTCCTGCCAGCATTTGTCTTTATTGGGTTGGAACAAGAGGACTGCTGTGGCTGTTGCGGCCTTGACAACTGTGGCAAGAGATGTGCGGTAGGTCCTCCTGCTCTGGTGGAGACATTGGTTTCCACATCATTGCAGGACACTCTGTGGCTCACTTCTGGTGTTTCTCCTCCCCTAGATGCTTTCTTCTGTGCTGGCATCTCTCATCGGAATTGCAGGGTCTGGCTACTGCGTCGTTGTGGCAGCTCTGGGCTTAGCGGCAGGACCACTATGTCTTGATTCCTCCAACCAGTGGAACTATACCTTTCTGGACACTGAAGGACAGTAAGTAATTGTTCCATAACAGACCACACAATATTATCTACCACATGTGTATAGTGCAGACCCATCAAACTAAAAAGGCATCATTCATCCATTCATCCATCCAGGATGCTCTCAAGGTTGATATTCTTCACTTTTCCTCCTTCTGTGAAATAAAAGCTAAGCTCCCTGCTTTGGCATATAAGACCCTCAGTGGTCTGTCCTCTGCCTATTTCTCAGGCTGCTGTGAACCCAGGCCTGACTGCCGCCATAGGCGGCCAGAACCTAGGCCTGACTTCTTCCCCAGGACACCCCAACCCCTTGCCTCACTGCCTCTCTGCCTGGGTCTGCTTCAAGACTACACAAGTCAGTGTGGTGGCTCAGCCAGCCCCAGAATCCCCCTACCCCCTGCCACCCTGCTTGTGTTCACTCTGGGACTGCCCAAGCCAGTGTAGCTGCACAGAAGCTTGGGCAGGCCTCCCTGTCTCTGTCTCCATCTCCGCTCCAGGCCTCACTTGCTGCGTAGCCTCCTTCTGACCAGTTGTGACTGTTACAGCATCCTGGCTTAATTTGCATAATTTGCATATTACCTCATATATATATACAGATATGACCTTAGCATTATTTCCTAACCTTTCTCACAGTAACTTTGGATTGTTAAGTATCATTCAATTACTTTAAAAATGTGTTGAGAACCTACTATGTGTCAAATAGTGATCTAAGGACTAGATATACAATGATGAAAGGTCTGGTTTCCATCTTCATGCAGCTCAGACTTGTGGGAAAGCTACATATATAGATCTTCTCCCTGATCTAGGATAGGTTTCATTCCTCTGTGTCCCTTTCACGCTTGATTTACCTGATTACTATTGTATATCTGTTGCATGAGATTGCCTATTGTCTGTTCCCTGAAATTGTGCTTTTCCAGAACAGAGCCCATGCTGTGTTCACTATTGCATTCCCAGCCCTGGCTCAATATTCTGTTAATTTTTATGTTTATCATGGCAACAAAATTGGGCTAAACTGTCATTTTGTGGAGTGACATGGATTGGAAGAAGTTGAGATAGGCCATTGAATTATTTTATTCCTTTTTTCTGAATGAAGAAACACCCAACAAAAAAGTAGTTTATGAAATATTCCATTAGGTGTGGTCATGTGTCAGAAATTTCTCTTTTTATGCACAGATACCTTCTGGACAAATCCACATGGTCCCAGTGCATTGAACCCAGGCATGTTGTGGAATGGAATGTTTCTCTGTTTTCTATACTCTTGGCACTAGGTGGAATTGAATTCATCTTGTGTCTCATTCAAGTAATAAACGGAATGCTTGGAGGCATATGTGGCTATTGCTGTACTCACCATCAGGTAAGGACCTGCGTGAAAAAATCATAGCCTGTCCCTCTTGTAGTCAAGCAATATAATGCACCATAACAGAGGAAAAAAGCAAAAATCAAACATTGCTCAGCCTACTAGCATTTATTCCTACATTGTCTTTGTGACAAAGTATTTATAGTGTTCAGTTTGCTCTCAATAATAAGATCCTTGAATGTTACAGTCACCTTCATAATTAGCTCTGTGGATAGGGGAAAATGCCACCCATAGACAAAATGTCCCATTCAGGAGCCAACCCACTGTTCTGGCTGCAGACACAAAAGAAATGTCCTCTCTTTTCTTCTCTCCTGTTACCAACTAGTTTTCACAAATAATAGCCAAAATTCATTGCATTATCCATAGTGCAAACCCATTTTTCAGCTGAGACTGTGACTCAGACATTAAGCAATATGCTTAAAATTACTTAATCAAGAAAGTAATGAGCTTCCAACCCAGGGTCATTTTTTGCCGCAGCACTTGCTCTTAACCTGTATGCAATACTTGCTGTTCTGCTGAGTTCTCTACAGCCCCTTCCTAATAAAAAGCTCAAACAGCTAAACAGAGAGAATCACTAGTAGCCTTTCAATAGCAGCTCATGAAAAGCTTTTCATTGTGAAAGAAAACCAGGAAGCAGTTGTTTCCTGGGGATATGATTTTGGAGAAAAATATGTATTTGTTAGTAGTGGGGAACATCTTGTTTCTATAGCCTCCTAAAAATTATATATTATTAAATTGACGGAAGTTCAGCTTTGGTTCAATTTGGAGGATGGTGTTGTTTTATGTCTTATTCGTAAAATAGGATTAGATAAATAGAAAATTATTTAATGTATATTTCCCTAGCCATTTACTTCTCTGTAAATGGTTCAAGGTCTCTTAACTTTCTTTTAAAGTAAGATAAAACTAAGTGAACATCAAAAGCCCACTATTACCATAAAAAAATACATGGCGCTGTAAATAAATGGAAACTTTCTATAATTTTTGAGGGAAAGTTAAAATAAAACTCTAGTTTGCCTTGTCAGGCAAGATTAATCCAGCAAGGTTAATAATTTTCTTGGGAGCTTGCCAAATTCCTAAGAAAACAAAGAAGTGGGAACGCTTTACCATGAGCTGTTTCCAGCAAGATGGTTTGGCAGAGACAGGGAAGAGTCTTCTGTGATTACTAAGTAACCTATCTTTAGTTTTGAGCTTCACTTAAGGCACCATTTAAATTTTGTGGGGCCCCACTAGACCTCTTTTCTCATGCATCTTGGGGACAGGCATGATATGTCAATGACCAAAGTTACTGTAGTGGTTTAGCAGAATGACACTCTCTCCTGGGAGGGAACAAACAGTCCCCCTGGGTTTACATTGTGTCACAGTAGGATTGGCTGCTTTTCCCAACACTGCAGAGCAGCTCTGTTACCTTTGTTTATAAGACAAAAGTGACTTTCAAAGGACAAGGTTTTTACTGAAGATGAGTCAACTGTAGAACTCGGTAGCATTTAATGAGAAAGGTTACCCACACTGAACCCATTCCTATGTGAAACTCCCATGGCATTGTCTCTAAAATCCTTAAGATTAAAAACCTACCCAACATGTTCAAAGCCAACTCAGCATTAGTAAGCTACAGTTTCTATGGCCCCTTTCTGCAGTTTTTACTCCGAGAGGACAACTGGTCTGTCTGGTTTGTTTAGGAAATGTTTTGTGAGCATTGTCTAAGTTCTAGTGTTGTCCCTAGAAGCTCTGCTGAAATTGAGATAAGCTAGCTTCATGCTTGCTTAAAATAGGAATGTAAAAGACTGAAAAGCCATCATTGTTCATTTAGCCTGTTTGTAATCTAATGCATATTTCTTTTTTTTTTACAGCAATATGACTGTTAAAATAACCACCCCAAGACAGAACCACAATCTTCCTTTATTTCAATGTAATTTATATATTTTACTTGTATTAATTTGTAAAACTTTGTACTAGTGTGTCATACTTCTTATATACTCCTTTTATAAGTTTGTGTCAAGACTAGCATTTTCATGTGATGTCAGTGTTTGCACTTTGCAAACAAATATCTATATTTTTTATGGAATGAGAAAATAAACCACACTCTTGAGGTAATTTACAGATGAAGTAATGGTCCTCAGTGCATCTGACATAAGCTCTGGCTTGAAATAATGTTTTTAAGAAACACTGCAATGATAAATATTACATCCAAATTTCTGCTGTATATATGTGTTTGTGATTATTAAGTGAAAGATTTCTAGTAGCTTTTTAAGATCATGAAGGAGAAAATCCAACAACTTGAAAAGATGAAGCCTCTAACATGAAGCCTCTGCACTGTTTTTGCCTTCTGGGAGGGACAGCTCCTTGCCCAGAGTGGGAGGACTGACTCACAATGCTCCAAGTCTAATGAATGAGTCAAAACATACAATGCTGCTGGTTGCTGCAAGCACTTCCAGATCCTAAGTTTTCCTAACAGTGCAAACTGTTTTGTCCTTCAAAGGCAAGCACTGAGGATTACATATTTAAGAAGAAAAAGGCCTGGATAATTAGACAGGAAGGATGATGAGAAACGGAATAAACCACCATGAGAAAACGGGGGAGAAGGGAAACAAGGCAGGAGGACCACAAGGAAATATCCCTAATTTGCTTGTTTAAATATTAATACAACAAAATAAAGTAACCACTACCATTTTTTTCTTGTTTAGTTTCTTTGTCCTTTGTTTAAAATTTCTCCTTTCTTTTTCTCCCTATTTTTTCCGAGTCTGCAGGTTGTGAAACCCCTATTGTTAGGCACTGTGTATTTCCCTGTTTCTTTACCCCACTTTCTCTCCTTCACCCCTCCCTCCTCTCCTACCTTCCTCTGCTCATTGCTCTGCCATCCCTCAGAGGCCTCACCTGTTAGGTAGCCTACCTTTCTGCTGGATAAACAGGCTGGGGTGGAGGAGAGATGAAAAACATTTTCTTTCTTGATATTTTATGTTGGTTGTACAGAGTTAGGCTCTTTCAAGTGACAGGATCCCCTGATTTATTTATTGGGTATTGTTTTCAGAAATTTTCTGCATTCAATGTTGTCTGATGATTGAGCTAAGCCATAATGACCACTGTAACAGGATGGTATGTTAAGACAAATAAATGAAGCAGGCAACTCCATAAAATAGAATATATTGCAGGGTAATTTACTTATGGGAACTTTAGGTCTGAGCAGAATACACGACCCAACAATTCTGCACAGATTATTCTCTGCTACGGACTCCTGTTACTATACTTTAAAAAGTAGTATGACAGGTATTAATAATTGACAATACAGGCACAAAGACTGCAGTAACAACAGGGGCCACGCCTCCTGGTGATCTTGCAATAGATGAGTGATTATAATCATCTATCACCAGTTTGATATTTATCTCCAGTTGTCCAACGATGTTTATGGCTACATTTTAAGGTGCACAGATGTCATCAACTAGAAAGCTTTGATATACTTACCAAGAACAGTGAGTGAGGTTAATGAAAGGTTGAAGCATGAAACAAAAAATGAAATGAAATCTGGAACTCAGAGATGGAGTTGTTTTTGCTCACATCTATCGGGTCTAGTAATAATTAATGTCGTTTTTAAACATTTGTTTAAAATCTTGCTTGGCGTTGACTTGTATTGACATAACCTTCAAACACGTGGTATCTACAGAACGTGTGAAGTGCAATTAACAAGTTTTGCTTGAAAAAGTTTGTGTTTGGTTTGGTTTTTGTTGCAAAACTAGGGCTAAGAAGATGGCGGATGAAGAGCATTTTCGGCACTGCATGCTTTACGAGTTCTAATTAGGAAGAAAAGCAAGTGAGGCTGCAAAAAACATCTGTAGTGCTCTTGGTCAAGATGCAGTTAGGGCCAGAAAATGCCAGCGTTGGTTTGAGAAATTTCGCGAGGGAAATTTTTTGTTAGATGACAAGAGTGGTCGAGGCCGTGTGTCCAATTTTGATCAAGAAGCTCTTCAAGCTCTTTTGGTGCAAAATCCTCAAATTACCCAACAAGAGCTTGCGACAACTTTAAATTGTTCACAAAAAACAATTTACAATCAATTGTGTGCACTTGGCAAAGTCCAAAAGTTTGGAAAATGGGTTCCTCATGAGTTGACCGACAACAACCGTAATCAAAGAGTCACAATTTGCAGTTCGCTCCTCTCTCGTCAAAACCGTTTGCCCTTTTTAGAGCAAATTGTTACCGGAGATGAAAAATGGGTGCTGTATGTTAATTTGAAAAGGCGGCCTCAATGGTTGGACAAAAATGAGGCTCCGCAGCCCACGCCAAAACCTGACTTGCATGCGAAAAAAGTGATGTTGTGTGTTTGGTGGAATTTTAAAGGAATTCTTCATTATGAACTTTTACCATCTAACCAAACCATTACAAGTGCAGTGTATAGTGCCCAATTGGAAAGGTTAGCCCAAGCTTTAAGAGAAAAAGAACCCGCGCTGATTAATCGGAAGGGCGTAATTCTTCACCACGATAACGCACGACCGCATACTGCAAGAATCACTGCTGAAAAACTGCGCCAGTTGGAATGGGAAGTTCTCCCTCAACCTGCATATTCTCCTGATATTGCCCCTTCTGATTACCATTTGTTTCGTTCTTTGCAAAACTTTCTTCTTGGAAAAAAATTTAATAATGAAGAATGCCTCAAAAATGCATTGACCAAATTTTTTGCATCAAAATCACAAGAATTTTACAACAGAGGGATTAAAATGCTTCCTGAGCTTTGGGCACAAGTAGTAGAAAACAACGGCAACTATATTGTTGATTAAATTTTGTTGTATTGTTTAAATAAATTCGATTTTAAAAAGTATTAGAAAACGACATTAATTATTACTAGACCTAATACATCTCTAAAGGTGTTCATTTTTCTTGGCAACAGACATGCAGTTAATAAAGCAGCTTTGTTGGCTGTTAGACCACAGAGCTCCTCCTGCCTATGAGACACCCAATAGCACTTTCTTGACTGAAGGATTCTAATCTTTGTTGTACCTCTGTCTCTCTGGCAGTCTGATGAAGCCTACAGACTTTGATGAAGGATACTGTTTAAAGAACAGACTATCTAATTGATGGGGAAATAAGACATTTTTTTGAGGGGAGTGGGCTAGTAGCCTGACTCTGTACCTAATCAATATCCCTAATGCACATTCTTGTTAGCTGATAATTAACTCATTGTCCCTTCCTTAATTATCTGGTCTTGCAAGACATAAATACTCTAATTTTACAAAGGCCATAAACCATGAACAATACACAACCCCCAGAGGATGTTATCAGCGCTGTCTCCAGGCCAGGCCTTTAAGTGTGGTCTCACGTCCCCCATCCCAACACATGGGGCTTTTTGCAAAGTCTGTGAAAGGTCCGGAAATCTGATCCATATGTAGGGTACAAAGAAACCAAAATATATAAAGAGAAAGAATCCTCTACATTGGCTTGCTTAGGATTTGGAAACAGGCTCTCCTGATCACAGTACTAGTACATCTGGAAATAAATGTTTTTGTTTTTGTTTTTATTTTTTCTGGTATCACTGGTATTCCTATGTGTACTTTCTGGTCACCTGCTAAATTCTGTAACATAATCTCAGAGGGAAGGCAAGGGAGGGTGGTGGTGGTAGGAGATTAACCAAAGGACTTGTATGCATGCATATGAGCATGGACACAGACAGAAGGGGAAGTGAGGACATGTGCTGGGATGGTGAGAATGGCTGGGGAGAAGTCAATGGGGCAAAAGGAGACATATGTAATACTTTAGACGATATATATATATATATATATATATATATATATATATATATATTTTTTTTTTTTTTTAAAGGTGAATAGCCTTGGCTGAGTAGCTCAATTGATTAGAATATCATCCTTATACACCTAGGTTGTGAGTTTGATCCCTGGACAGGGTACATCCAATGAATGCATAAATAAAGAGAACAACAAATCCATATTTCTCTCGCTCTCTCTTTCTCAAAAAGAAAGAGAAAATTAAAAGTGAATAAATGAAGGTATATATGGTTACAAAGTAAATCAATATGTTGCAGTATTTTATCAAAATGATTTTGAAAATTATGACATGGTTTTCTTGATGGCCAGCTCCATCATATCAGTGTCTGTGCACAGGTAAACAGTGACCCCAGGTGACTAGCAGTAGTCTAATGAGTGGGTCTAAGAACTACTGTTCTTCTGAAACATGATTCCAATTGAAATTAGATTTCAAGCTACCTGCAATGACTTTAATGTGATATGAAAATCATATGTAACTTTGTATAGTTGATGAAAGCATGATCAGTATTGCTGATACTACTGAGATTTGCTGCATGCAGTCATAATAAAGGAAATACTAAATGTTCATTAGAGTTTGACAAAAATAATGACTTTTTCTCCCATCTAAGTTTAATATTCTTTTTAACAGATATCTATCTATCCATGGACCTCATGTGAGTTCTTGGAAAGGTTAAGAATCCATGCAATAGAGTATCTAAAAAAGAGGCATAATGATTAGTTATAAGCATCTTGTTTTTCTAAATGTATACTCAAAAGAAATGGTATAATTACTTACATTTATCTATATAAAAGCCTAACATGGAAAGTGTCTCCGCAGGTGTTTAATTGGGAGATCAAGAGTTCTATTGCTTGCTATGATGTGTGCTGACCACCAGGGGGTGGCATGGAAAGAAAGAAGGCCCTGGCAGGCAGCCGGCAGCTAGGGAAAAGAGGGCCCTAGTCAGTAGCTGAAAGGAAGGTCTTGGCCATTAGCCAGAAGGCCCTGATCAGCCCTAATCATTGGCCAGGCCTAAAGACCCTACTGTGCATGAATTTTATGCACTGGGCCTCTAGTGATAGTAATGATAACAACCACTGAATTCCTTCAATGTGTTAGTTACTGTACTTGGTTCCTATACATATTATTTCACCAAAATCACTTATTAGGTGATGCTTGTCTCCATATTAGTCAAAGTTTAGAGAGATTAAGTAATCTGCCCAACAGCATATCTTTCCCAAGTGATAAAACTATGATCCAAACTCAGATTTAATGTGAAAACCCAGATTTTAGCTCCTCTTGTTGGCTCTCTGCCTCTGTTGTCTCTGCCAGCATGTTGGGATCACAGCTCCTCCAACACTGTCTCACCCTCTCCACCACCTAAGGAAGCTTTGACAAGCCCCTGTGACCTCTTCATTCCTATCCCAGGGCCCAAATTGAGTGATTCACTTTCCCCTGGTTTGTAAATTCTTTAATAATTGCCATTGCCCAAAGTAAATAGCTTATTCAAGTTACCAGCTATGCTGAAACTGTAATATTCTAAACCCCTCAATTTGGGTGGAAATTTCCGCAGGAATACTGAAATAGCTCTTTATCACCTGGCTGCATAAAACAATAAAAATGTTGTAGAATTTGAATCACCTGATTAGCAAACATGGCACCAAGGTTACATACTTCAATCTAAGGGTCATAGGAAATAGTAACCAAATTTACCATGGTTACCAAATGTACAAATAACTGCCCTCATAAAGAATACCCTCTTGAATCAAAATCTAAGAAAACTGATGGGCTATTACCTTCATTACAACTTGTCTTTTACATATGTACAAGAATGCTCCAATCATGCTCCTACTGATGCTCACACTCTGTGGGAACAGATATGGATCTGGTGCAACTTTTTAGAAAAGCAACAATTTATAAAGTCTGAACATGTTTTAACCCCGTATTTTTATCTTTAGAAATTTATTTTAAAGCAATCATCAAAGATGTTCAGTTTCCAGGGATAATTTTGGGAATATTATTTATACTAAGAAAACTGACAAGAGTCTAAAAGCCCAACAAGGAACTTGTTTGATCAAATGTCAGCATAATAAAAAAAAAATATGTATATTTAATATATATAAACAAAAACATAATTTTGATCAGATTCTAGGTGATTTTTGCTTGATTTGCTTATCTATACTTAATTTCTGTATCAGAAATTTATTGAAATTTCTACAATAAACATATTACTTTTGGAAAGAAAACAAAAGTGAAAAAAAAAAAAAGACTCAGTTCTAAAATCATCCAGGGAGCAGTCCACAGTCTTCAAAGGTAACACCCCAAATGTATGAGAAACCATTGCTCTTGCTGGCAAACAGAGGAGTCATTCCACAGTCAACACTGAAAATTAAGTGTGCCTGCAATTAGGTGGAGGGATGGGCTAGGTGGGGCAGGCAGTAACCACAGACTAAAAAATATTATGGGAGGCCAACATTCCTGCTCTGTGTTTGGGAATGTAAGTTCATGGTATCTATTTAGTTTGCTACTAAATAAGATTTTAAAAAAATAACTACATTATCTGTTTATCTATTTAAAAATGAAAGTAATGAAATTCCTTTAAGCATTGATTTTTGATCAAGGCTTTTTATAGAACAGCCCGGGTTTTTCTCACTTCACATTTCTGAAATGAGAGGACCATTAACAACGGGATGGGTTTACATGACTTGAACTAGCCTGATTTATGAAGATGCCCAATGTGGGGATTTAACAGGTACAGAAATTAAGCCATCCACACTAGGCTAGTACAAATTGTTCTTCCTTCCCTTTTAATATGAAATATCTTTGTATGTGTATCTTTGTCAATGTAGATATTTATTTTAATTACTGTGGTTAAAGAAACTTGCTAAGCCTTTCTGGAGGTGGATTTCATGTTAATTCCCAAAATTAATTAATCATTTCTCTCTCTTTCACATATACACACATTTTCCTACTACACAGCAATTAAAAAGAGCAAACTATTGCTACATAAGACAATTTGGGTGAATTGCACAAATAATGAGAATGGAAACCATTTACACCATCCCCTCCCCCAATTGTGACAGAATTCTAAATGTAATGTCAACTAATGTAGCTAAGTCCTTAAAAGATTTAGGGGTAAAAAGGGAAAGGAATAGTGAGTATCCTTATGCCACATTTCACACACTGGGTTTTTTAAGGAGCAACACCGTGGAATGCATAATAATTTGGCCACTCAGTATACATATATTAGAGTCCTGGTGCATGAATTTGTGCATGGGTGAGGTCTGGCCAGCCTGGCCAGGGGGAGGGGACATGGGCTGTTGGCTGGTCTACCTGTTGGTCGAACTCCTGGTAGAGGGGACAATTTGCATATTAGCCTTTTATTATATAGGCTATACACTGACTGACCAGATTATTATGTGTTCAGAGATCATAATAACCTGGCCACTCAGTGTAGTTCCCTGAGAGGTGCAGTTTCCAGGTTTTTACAATAGATTCACAAGTTACATCCTGCCAGTAGAAGACTGTGTCAAGCATTCAACTTGCTAATTCTCACCACACCCTTTTCTGTCACATGTGTACAAATACCAATGATTCATGTTCAGGGCTCAGGGCCAATTGCAATGGTTGCTCTTGGTCTCAAATGCAAACTAGATGATATCTAGAAGGCTTTCAAAACAAAACCAGGGCAGCCAAGTGGGGATCTCTTAGAATACCTAACCCTATGTTGTTTAAAGCAAGCCCTTGACTAAAGCAAGAAAAGCCCTATGCTTAGCTATCTTGGTAATCTCTGATACCTATTAAAATTTTAAACTGTAAAATTTTATTTAAAAGATGTGCACAAAAAAGTACAGTTCAGTGAATTTTATACATGTTTATACCCAGGTAAGTCTCATATAGATCAAGACAGAGGACATTTCTAGCACCCAAAAAACTCTTGTCTTCTCTAAGGCAATGGGCTCCTTACCATGACTATATACAGCTCGAGCAAATATGGTTCTGATTTATATTATCATAGATTTGTTTTGCCTGTCCTTGAACTTCACATAAATTGATTCATAAAGCATGTTCTCTTTTGTGTCTGGTTTTTCTCAATCAACACTATGTTGTTGAATTATGGCTCCTAAAATATCACCGGAACAATCCTATATAATAAAGAGCTAATATGCAAATGCTTGTCACACCCTCACACCATAATGGCTCAGACACTCAACACTGGGGAGAGAGGATTGGGGACCAGCCAGGCACAAATGAGCACACAAGAGAGGAATGGGAACCAGCTAGGCTGTGGCCTGGGAGAGGAACAAGCGGCCCACCCCATGGTCCTGGGCACTTGTGGCTGCACCTGTGCCTGTACCTGCAGCCTGTGAAAGGAACAAGCAGCCGACCCCACAGTCCTGGACACCAACTGCTGCACCTGTGCCTGTGGCTGGGAGAGGGACAAGCCACCCACCCTGTGTACCTAGGCACTAGCACCTGTGGGTGCGGCCCAGGAGAGGGACAAGCTGCCAGCCCTGTGGTCCCAGGTACCAGTGCCTGCAGCTGTGGCCCAGGCAAAGCTGCCTTCCTATAGTCCCCTGCAGCTACAGCCAGCCCAGGCAAAGCTGGCCCAGATCCTGGGTGCCTGTGACCAGTCAGAGGGAGGGGAGTGTGGATCCTGGGTGCCTGCGACCAGCCAGAGGAGGAAATTCTAGGTCCCAAGTACAGTGTGAGGCAGAGATGGTTAAGGGGCAATCAGGCCAGCAGGGGATCAGTTAGGGGTGATCAGGCAGGCAGGCAGAGGTGGTTAGAGGTAATCAGGCAGGAAGGCAGGTGAGTGGTTAGGAGCCTGCAGTCCTGGATTGGGAGAGGAAGTTGGACATCCCCTGAGGGATCCTGGATTGGAGAGGGTGCAGGTCAGGCTAAAGGACCCTCCCCCCACCCATGCACCAATTGTGTGCACCTGGCCTTTAGTCTGTTCATAAGAGAATGCTGAGTATACTGCTTATTACAGTTATGGAGGATGTCATCTTGAGAGAGCTTTGGTAGTGTGTTGGAGGGGGGTAGGAACAGCTGGGCTTGAGATTTTTATTTTGGTTTAATGGAAGTCTTTCAGTGTGAAGGTTTGAGTAGGATTGATGAGGATTATCATATCAGTTAGCATTGGCAGAAATATTAAGGCAAGGATTTTGGGTGAGGGGTTTAAAGACTCTTGAGATGTAAATTATTGATTATCTCTATTGAAGAGATGATGGGTCTTTCAGGAAGTTTCTATAAATAAACAAAGGTGTTTGCCTCCGCAAAAGTATTCGGGCCTGCAAAGACTATCCTAATATTTAAAAATCTTGGGTCCCTCATGACCAGAGGCTCAACTAACCAGAAGTCAGTCCTGCAGTCAGTGTTAGATTGCGGTGGTGACCCAGCACTGACTGCTGAGGGGGTTGTGTGAAAATCAGGCTTGGAGAGAGACATGGGGAGAATCAGGGTCTGATCCATAGCCTCCATGGCAGCTGTTGATCAGCACTTACCTCTCTGTTTCTCTCTGGGCCTGGCCAGCAGCCGCACCTCTATTTCTCTCCAGGACTCCACTGGAGTTGCTTATCAGCCCTGACTTTCTGTTCAGGCCCCATTAATAAGCCCAGAGACACTGACTGGCATAGAAACTGACCAATCAGAACTAATTCTGGGTCAACTGTGAGGAGCCAATGGCTGCCTAAGAGACAGAGCTTTTGATGCTGACTGGCATAGAAATCAACCAATCAGAACCAAACTCAGGTGAACTCTGAGGAGCCAATGGCTGCCTCGGAGGTAAAGATTTTGATGCTGACTGGCATAGAAATTGACCAATTAGAACCAAATTTACTGGCAGAGGCGGGTGAGATCAGGCCAGCAGGGATGGGCAGATGGGAACAATCGGGTCAGCAGGGAAGCATTAGGTGTTAATCAGACTGGCAGGGGAGCAATTAGAGGGTGATCAGACTGGCAGGCAGAAGCAGTTAGGGGCAATCAGGCAGGCAGGCAAGCATTTTAGGAGATAGCAGTCCCAGAACATCCCCTGAGGGGTCCCAGATTGCAGAGCCTGCAAGCTGGGCTTACAGACAGCCCCGCTCCAGTGCACAATTTTTATGCACTGGGCCTCTAGTGGAATAATAAAATTGTGATAATATAGACAGTAAATTGTGAAGCAATTTATGGTTTCAGTTCTCATTGTACAACCTGGAGGTGGGAGGGGGTGGTTTCATTTTACAATATTTTTTGATATTCATCTGTGTTGTCTCATGTATCAATTTTTTTTTCTTTGTTGTATACTGTTCTGATATTCAAACTTACTGTACTTTATTTACCTATCATTCTATCAATGGATATTTTGTTGTCCAGTTTTTGCATTTTAGGAAATATGCTGCTGTGATCATTCTTATACATTTATTTTTTTATGCATATCAGAGATCACTAGTGTTGTTTTGTTTGTTTTTCCTTTTTAAGGAATCAAACTGCCAATGGAGATTATTTTGTTGTGTTTTACTTAGCATCTCAGGGACCTCATACTTTCCTCCTGGCCTACCACTGGAAAGGTTTGACTCATCTTTTCCAGTTCCTCAGAGCATTCATTACTTATTGGTTTAGTATTTCTGTTTTGCCCATTGTGTGCCCTGTACCGCATAAGTTGCTGAGGACACAGCTGTGAACAACATATTCTTTTTCAAAAACCATTTTTAATTTTTCAATTATAGTTGACATATCTATATTAATAAAAGGGTAATATGCTAATTAGGGCAGATGTCTTCTGGACATCTATCTGATGTCCATCCCTCAAAGCCACAGTGGCTGTGAGCCGCAAGCCAAGGGAGTTAGAACGAGGAGGAGCTGGAGTGGAGTTGATGCTTCTGCCATGGGAGCTGTGGTGGGTTGGTGCAGGACTATGACCTTTGCATCAACTGCTACAACACAAAGGGACACACCCACAAGATGGTGGGCCTGGGTGAAGAGGCCAATAAGGGCGGCAGCAAAGGTGAGCCGCAGTTTAGGAGCCTCTGTGAGTGGCTGTACCAGGCCATCCAGCGCTGCATCCAGTCCCTGAGGCGTGCCCACCAGTGCCATGAAGCCAACTGCCCACAGCCGTCCTGCCAGAAGATGAACCGGGTTGTGCAGCACACCAAGGGCCGCCAGCACAAGGCCAATGGAGGTTGTGGAGTGTGCAAGCAGTTCATGGCCCTTTGCTGCTACCATGCCAAACACTGCAAGAAAGCATATGCCCCATTCCCTACCGCTTCAACATCAAGCAGAAGCTCTACTGGCAGGACATAAGCACCCGCAGCAGCACGCGTAGCTCATGCACCAGCAGATGCCATCATCAACACTGCACCATGCCTCAGCAGAGTCTGCCTTCCCCTTCTTCAGCACCACCCCAGCCCCCACACTGCATCCCAGCGCACCCTGGACACCACAGCCCCCAACTGCCCAGCCCTCGCCTGTGAGCACCTCACTAGCCAGCTTCTCCAGCATGGCCAGAACTCAGCCCCCCACCACAGTTTGCACCAGGAAACCGAGATGCCCACTAACCAGGTGCCAGCCCCACCGCCCCTCCGCCGCCCAGGCCCACCTGCAGCAGTGGAGGTGCCGGGCAGATTGCATGTGAAGCACAGCAGCAGCACCTGTACTGGATGAACACCAACAACATGACCCCCAGAGCCAGATGGCCCCCATGGGCCTGAATGTTACCCAACCAGGTCAGTGGTCCTGATATTCTGCCCCCAGGCCCCCGGCAATGGCAGCCAGCACCATCCCCCAGCAACAGCCAATGTGAGGCATGCCCAGACCCAGGATGTCTATGCAGACCCAAGGTGCAGCCACCGCAGAGCATCTCTCCAGGTGCAGGACCTGCTGGGGACCATGAAGTCTCCCAGCTCCCCCAGCAGCAGCATGTGCTCAACACCTTCAAGTCAAACCCTCAGCTGATGGCAACTCTCATCAAAAAGCACACAGCCAAGTTAGTGGCCAGCCAGCCCTGCCTTCAGCTCTAGCCCAGCCTGCTGACCCTTAATGCCATTCAAGCCAGTGGGCCACGACCTGCTGTCCCTCTGCAGTAGCAAGCATTGGGAAGTCTGGATCCCCAGGACCAGTCCTTGAACATCATGAACCCAGGGCACAATCCCAGCCTGGCAAGTTTGAACCACAGTATAGAGATGCCAAGGAGCAAGAGCAGCAGCAGCAACAGAAAGGCAGTTATCCCGCCCTCCCTACTCTGGCTTGCTGAAATGGATATACTGGTGTTTGTTAAAAATAAAATTTCTAAAACTCTCACATCTCTTGATCTATCTCCTGTCAGCATGGACCTAACAAACCCATGAGCCCCACAGGCCTCACCTCTCTAGCCAGCACATGGTCACATCCCTCAATAGCGAGGTGAGATCTCTGACCCTGTCCAGTCTCCAGACCCCAGTCCCAGCCTCCACATTCCAGCCCATCACCAGGATATGCCCCAGCCTTCCCCACACCATGTCTCTCCCCAGATTGGTTCTCTCCACCCAGGATTCCCAGCCACCATGGCCAGCTCCATAGATCAGGGACACTTGGGGAACCCTAAACATGCAATGCCACCACAACTAAATACCCCCTCAGGAATGCATTGCCAGTGAGCTTTCCCTGTTTGGTGATACCCCAGTAGACAACCTAGAAATATTGCAGGAGCAGGAGCAGAGGAGGTGGCACTGCTGCAGGAGAGGTCTTGGTGCGGGCCCTTCCACAGAGGTATTATATTACTGGGTCAAATGGCAGTTCAATTTTTAATTTTTTGAGGAAACACCATACTGTTTTCCACAGTGGCTGCACCAGTCTGCATTCCCACCAGCAGTGCAAGAGGGTTCCTTTTTCTCCACATCCTCACCAGTACTTGTTATTTGTTGATTTGTTGATGATAGCCATTCTGACAGGTCTGAGATGGTACCATATTGTTGTTTTGATTTGCATCTCTCAGATAATTAGTGTCTTTGAGCATGTTTTCATATGTCTCTTGGCCTTCTGTGTGTCCTTCTTTGAAAACTGTTTATTTAGGTCCTTTGCCCATTTTTTTGATTTGGTTGTTTATCTTCCTTTTTTCAAGCTGTATGAGTTCCCTATGAATTTTGGAGATTAAAGGATTGTCAGTTGTAAAATTGACAAATATGTTCACCCATGCAGTGGGCTTTTCTTGTTGTTTTGTTGATGGTTTCTTTTGCTATGCAGAAGCTTTCTATTTTGATGTAGTTCCACTTATTTTCTCCTTAGTTTCCATTGCCCTAGGAGCTGTATCAGTAAAGATATTGCTACAGCATATGTCTGATATTTTGCTGCCTATGGATACTTCTAAGATTTTTATGGTTGCCTGTCTTATGTTTGAGACCTTTATCCATTTTGAGTTTAATTTTGTGCATGGTGTAAGTTGGTGGTTGAGTTTCATTTTTTGCATGTTCTGTCCAATTTTCCCAGCACCATTTATTAAAGAGATTATCTTTACTCCATTGTATGCTCTTGCCTCTTGTCAAATATAAATTGAGCTTAATGGCTTGTGTCTAATTCTGGATTTTCTGTTCTGCTCCATTGGTCTATATGTCTGTTCTTGTTCCGGTACCTGGCAGTTTTGAGAACAGTGGCTTTGTAATATAGCTTGATAGCTGGTATTATGATCCCTCCAAATTTGTTCTTCTGAATCTCAAGATTGCTGTGGCTATTTGGGGTCTTTTTTTATCTCATAAATTTTTTTGGAGAATTTGCTCTAGGTCTGTGAAATATGCTGTTGGTATTTTAATAGGGATTGCATTAAATCTATAGATTGCTTTGGATAATATGGACATTTTAATGATGTTGATTCTACCAATGCATGAACACAGTATATTCTTACATTTCTTTTTTATATCTTCTATCTCTTTTTTCAATGTACTGTAGTTTTCCAAGTATAGGTCTTTTTACCTCCTCAGTTAAGTTTGTTCCTAGGTATCTTAATTTTTTGGTGCAGTGATATATGGGATTGTGTTGTTGTTTTTTTTGTTTGTTTGTTGGTTGGTTTCTCTTTCTGTGAGTTCATTATGGGTGTATTAAAAAGCCATAAATTTTGTGTTCTGCTACATTGCCAAATTCAGTAATTAAATTTAGTAGTGTTTAGATGACATCTTTAGCATTTTATATATACTATATCAGGTCATCTGTTGGTTTGTTTTTTTTAGTTTCTATGTCATTTATTTCTGCTCTAATCTTTACTATTTCCTTCCCTCTTCTCACTCTGGCTTTTCTTATTGCTCTTTTTCTAATTCTTTAAACTATAGAGTTAGATAATTATTACCAGTTTTTCTTGTGTGTATTTGTTTCTTGTTTTTGTATGTTTGTTTGTTTGTTTTGAAATAAGCCTGTATTGCTATGAGCTTCCCTCTCAGGACTGCTTTCACTGTGTCCTATACATTTTGGACTGTTGTGTTTTCATCATCATTTGTTTCCAGGATATTTTTTTTAATTTCTCTTTGATCTTTTGGTCACCCAATCATTGTTTAATAACATGCTATTTAGCCTCAAAGTGTTTGAATTTTTTATTGTTTTTATTGTAGTTTATTTCTAAAATTATGCTCTTGTGATCTGAGAAGATGCTTGATATGATTTATATATTCTTGACTTTAGAGAGACTTTGCCTGTGTCCCAATATGTGGCCTCTCTTTGAAAATGTCCCATGTGCACTTGAGAAGAACATATATTCTGTAACTTTGGGGTAAAATGTTCTGAAGATGTCAATTAAGTCCATCTGATCTAGTGAGTCATTTAGGATTGCTGTTTCTTTGCTGTATTTTTGTTTAGAGAATTTATCCTGTGATGTCAATTTGGTATTATAGTCTCCTATTATCATTGTATTGTTGTCTATCTTTCTTTTGATATATTCCAGAAGATTTTAATGTATTTGGGTGCTCCTGTCTTGTGCGCATATATGTTTTTCAGAGTTATATCTTCTTGTATTGTTCACTTTAATATTATGAATATTAATAAGGCCTTAATAATGCCTTTCTTATCTCTTATTATGGCCTTCACTTTGAGGTCTATTTTTTCAGATATAAATATTGCCATCCTTGCTTTTTTCCCCCTATTCACTTGAATAGAATATATTTTTTCCATCTCTTCACTTTCAGCCTGTGTGGGTCCCTTGTTCTTTGGTGTCTCTTGAAGACACCATATACGAGTATATGGGTCATATTTTCTTATCCATTCAGCCACTCTACGTGTATTGCTTGGAGCATTTAGTCCATTTACATTTAAGGTTATTATTCATAGGTACTTGTTTATAGCCATTTTTATTCTTTATGCCTGTGTTCCTCCTTTCCTTTCTCTTTCTTCTTTTTACAACAGAACTCTTTGCATTTCTTGCATTACTCTCTTGATAGTGATAAACAAACTCCCTTAGCTTTTTTTGTGTATGTGAAGTTCCTGATTTCCCCTTCAATTTTTAATGATAGCCTTGTTGCATAGAGTATTCTTGGATTCAGTAACTTGTTTTTCATCATTTTGTATACTTCATTCCATTCCCTTCTGCTTAATGTGTTTCTGTTCAGAAATAATTTGCTAATCTAATGGGAGATCATTTGTAGGTAACTATCTATCTCTCTCTTGCAGCCTTTAAGATTCTCATGTTGTCATTAATGTTTGTCATAATTACTATGTGTCTTGGTGTGAGTCTTCTGGGATTCATCTTGTTTGGGATGTGCTTGTGTGACTTTTTTCTTTCTCGTATCAGGGAAGTTTTCTGTCTTATTTCTTCAAATACATTGTTCTTCTTATTGTCCTTCTGAAACCCCTATAATACATATGTTACTTCTTTTCATGTTTTCCAAAAGCTCCCTTAGGCTCTAATCCTGCTTCCTAATCTTTTTCCTCCAATTGCTTTGCAGATTGGGTGTGCTTTTCTGTCCTGTCTTTCAAGTCACTAATTTGATCCTTCACTTCTTCTAGTCTACTGTTGAAACCTTCCAATTTTTATTGTAAATATATCATTCATGATTTCCTCTTGACTTTTATATAATTTTTTGATTGTCTTATCCATCCGGTTTATGAACTACATGACCATTACTCTGAATTCTTTTTCTGACATATTTCATGTGTCTGTTTTATTTACTTCCTTTTTTTTTTCTTTCTTTTTTTTTTTCAATTCCTTCTTTTCTTTTCTTTTCTTGTGGTTGTTTCATTGCCTCTGATTTTTGCTCTCACCGAAGGGTCCATGTGATGATTTATGTGGTGCCTGTGCCTGAAGAAGAGGACTTGGTGGGAGAGTCTCATACTCTGAGAGTCACCAGAAAGCCCAGGTGCTGGGATGCATGGGGCCCTTGGCTGCAGCAGGAGAATCGTGAACCCTGAGTCAATGGAGGGCCCAGACGCTGGTACAAGTGGCATCTGTGGCCACAGTGGTAGGTCTGTGGAAGGATCATGAACCCTGAGAGTCACCAGGGCTTGAGGCATCTTGATGCATGGGGATTGTGGCCACGGGGGTGGGTTGGTGGACAAATCACACACTCTGAGAGTCACGGAAGAGCCCAAGTGCCAGGACAGGCTGTGCCCCTATCCAAAGTGGTGGGTTGGCAGGAGCGTCATGCACCCTGAGTCACAGGGGGGCCCAGGCATTGGGATGCATGGCGCCTGTGGCTACAGTAGAAGGTCATCAGAATAGTCATGCACTCTGGGCCTGACAGGAGCCTGTGGCCAGGTAGGCTGGAGTCCTGGTGTCTGTGGGTCTGCAGACAAGGTAGTAGGTCTTTAGGATGAGTGACTGTAGGGTCTGGTATGATGTCTGAGGCCATTCTGGGTGGTCGTGTGTCTGGGATCCTAGTCACAGCAGCTCTCCCCATCGAGATGATGTGGTTTCTGTTCCAAAGCCAGGTATCCCTGGAGTTCTTGCAGTGGTAGCAGGGGTTCCCCATCTATGAGACTCCAGTTTTCTAGCCCCCAAGACTCCTGCAGGATCTAACTTCCTCTCACTATCTCTCTCATACAGACCATACACATCCATACTCTCTCCTTTCACTCCCTCACTCACTCACACTCTCTTCCTCACTGCCATTCTGCCAGCCACCATCTTCTATGAGAGACCATTGGGATTGTTAGTTAGGTTCTCTTTCTGAGAGTTCATTATTGATGTATATAAAAATGCCCTTGATTTCTGGATGTTCATTTTGTGTGCTGCTACTTGTTGAATTCATTTATTAAGTCTAATAGTTTCCTGATGGACTCTTTTGGTTTTCTATGTACAATACCATGTCATCTGAGAATACTGAGAGTTTTACTTCTTCTTGCAATTTGGATGCCTTTTTCCTCTTCTTTTACCTGTTTGGTGTGGCTAGAACTTCCAGTGCTATCTATAATATGCTAATTAGACCAGACAGCCAAACAACCTTCCAGACCTCGTTCTGGATGATCTTTCAGACAAAGCCAGGGTTGCGAGGGGTGAGGCAGCCATCATAGCTGCAAGGGCTGAGGCAAGTCACCAAGCTGCAAGGGTTGAGGCAAGCTGCCACAGCTGTGAAGGGCAAGCCCCTTGCATAAATTTTGTGCATCAGGCCTCTGGTGTTGAATAAGAATGTTGAAAGTCAACATCCTTCTCTTGTTTCCGGTGTTAAGAGAAACATTTTTAGTTTTTGTTCATTGAGTATTATGTTGACAGTAGGTTTGTCATAGATTGCCTTTATTATACTGAAGAGTGATCTCTCTATTCTAAATTTCCTGAGAATTTTTATTGAAAAGGAGTGGGGGGGAGACTGGATATTGCAAAATGTTTTTTCTGCATATATTGGTATGATCATGTAGTTTTTATCTTTCAATTTGTTTGTGATGTATCAGATTTATTAATTTGTGAATATTGTACCATCCTTGCATCCCCAGAATAAATCCCACTTGATCTTGATGTATGATCTTTTTAATACATTGCAGGATTTGATTTGTTAGTATTTTATGAGGATTTAGCATCTGTATTCATCAGGAATATTGGCCTGTTATTTTCTTTCTTTTAATGTCCCTGCTTTGTTTGAAGAATTTGTCCTTTTTGCCTAGGTTTTGTCCCATTTCTTGGCATGTAGTTGTGCATAGTATTATATTTGCTTACGATATTTTGCACTTCTGTGTTATCTGTTTTTACATTACCACATTTCTGATTTTATTTATTTGGGTCCCCTCTCTTTGTTTCTTGATGAGCCTGACTGAAGATTCATCAATCTTATTTATCTTTTCAAAGAACAAGAACTTGGATTTATTTTTTTTTAATCAATCTTTATTGTTCATATTGTTACAAAGGTTCCTCATTTCTTCCCCCCTCCACCAGGTTCCCACCCCAACCTCCACCCCCTCCCCATGCCCCATTGTCCTCATTTATAGGTGCACAGTTTATGTTCAGTCTCTTCCTCCCTCCCTTTCCCCAATAGTAAATCCCTTTTCAGATAGTAAATCTGTTACTTAGCATTTTCTCATATCAATAATACCTCCACATGCCCAATGATACATTTCACACAAAAGACATTTCCAAATAGGTCAACCAGCCTCATCCAGGCCCCACCCAAGGCACTCACAGATCAACACCCCAGCCCTATACTAACTCAACACATCCAGATCTAAGCCTTCATCACTTGATTCAGCAGACCCTCAAGTTCCCACAAAAGTTTCCAGCCATGTCTGAGAGGCCGCCGTGGGGCAGGGGCAGGCGAGAAGCGAGCTGTTCCGGGCCTGGCTGATTCGGGCCTGGCCTCTGTTGCTCTGGTTCGTTCCACAACCAGCTGCTCCGGGTCTGGTCACCGCCGCTCCTGACCTAGTTGCTCTGGACCTGGCTGCTGCTGCTCCGGGCCCGGCCGCACCAGACCCAGCTGCTACGGGCCTGGCCGCTCCCAGCCTGGCAGCTGCTGCTCCGGGCCTGGCCGCACCAGACCCGGCTGCTTGGGGCCTGGCCGCTCCCAGCCTGGCAGCCGCTGCTCCGGGCCTGGCCGCACCAGACCCGGCTGCTCGGGGCCTGGCCGCTCCCAGCCTGGCAGCCGCTGCTCCGGGCCTGGCTGCACCAGACCCGGCTGCTCCGGGCCCGGCTGCCCTGGGCCCGGCCGCTCCGAGTCTGGCCGCTCCCAGCCTGGATGCTCCCGGCTTGGCTACTGTTCTTCTGGACCTGGCTGCTCCCAACCCGGCTGCTCTGGGCCCGGCTTCTCCGGGTCCTGCCACTCCGGGTCTGGGTATTCCTGGACTGGCCACCCTGGGCTTGGCTGCCTCCGCCTCAGGCCTGGCTGCCACTGCCCCAGGTCTGGCTGCTCCAGTGCTGGCTGTTGTTGCTCTGGTTCTGGCTGCTGCTGCTCTGGGGCCTGGCTATTGCTGCTCCAGGCCCGGTTGCCATTGCTTTGTGCCTGGGCACTCTAGGCCTGGCCGCCACTGTTCCAACCTTCTGTCCTTTTTTTTTTTTTTTTTTTTTAAATGCATATATGTTGCAATGTTGGCTGGTGAGTTGAGTTCTGACTTAGTCTTTGATTTTTCAAGATCTTCTTTGTATTCTTTCTTAAGTAATTTTACTATCTTTTGCTCTCACTTGATTTCTTCACATTGAGAACTTTGGTTTCTTCGTCCTTGTCCTGGGTGCTCAGCAGGTTGGCCTGTGGCACCCCTTTGTTCTCCGAGGGCTCCCGCGCTGCTCCAGCCTGTTGCCGGGGTCGGCGCCGCCCAGGAAGCAGCCCCCGGTCTTGGCTTCATTGCCCGCACTCAGAGGTCGATGGCTAGGGGGCACCCCCCCCTGGGGGCCCCCGGCACCCGGCTGGCTGGTGTCCTGGCTGGTGTCCGGCAGCGGCTCCTGCTCCCCGTCACATTCCTCTAGTCTGGATCTTTTTTTTTTTTTTTTCTCCTTCCCGCTAGGGGAGTCCAGGATCAGAGTCAACAGACTGTCCTCGCGACTCTGGGGGCTCCGCTTTTTGCCACTCCCCTGGGATTCCGCCTCACAGCCCCGTCTCCCCCTGCCCAAGCCTGGGTCCCCAGGGTCTGGTCCAGGACTGGGGTTCAGAGCAGTCCAGACTGAGGCTCAGCACCCCCGGAGGCTTTGTTTCTTCCGGCTAGGGTAATCCAGCATCAGAGTCAACATTCAGTCCTCTGTGTGCAAAGTGTGCATGACTCCGGGGGCCCTGCTTTTCGCTGCTTGCTTGGGATTCCGCCTCACAGCCCAGTCTCCCCCGCCGGAGCCTGGGTCCCCAGGGTCTGGCTCATAACTGGGGGTCAGCGCTGCTGGTTCAGGGGTTTAGCCCAGGCTGGGGGTCTTATTTCCTTCCTGCTAGAGAATGCCAGGCAGCACCCAGCCCTCTCCTCCTCTCTGGCTGCGACCTCTCAGCGCACACGTGCGTGCGTGCAAGCGCGCAGCATGTCTCGGTACCTTAGGCTTTTTTTCAGCTCCTCTGATTTTCCTTCCGGTTTTCTCTTTCCTTCTTGTTGTAGAATTTTCAGTCAGTCAACTACTTGTAGCTCTGGGCGATGTCCACTCTACATTTTAGTTGTATTCCATTGAAATTGTTGTGTGCTGCTGCAGTTAGGTGTCTACCCGAGCAGCCATCTTGGATCCTCAGAACTTGGATTTATTGATCATCTGTGCTGTCTTTTAATTCTCTATATCATTTATTTTCACTCTGATTTTTACAAATCCCTTCCTTTTACTTTCTTTGGACTTTTCTTGATGTTATCTTTTTAATTCACTTAGTTGTATGCTTAGTTTGCTAGTGATTTTTCTTGTTTCTTGATGTAGGCCTGTAATGCTATGAACCTCTCTCTCATGTCTGCTTTCACCATGTCCCATAGATTTTGGGTGGTTGTGTATTCATTTTATTTATTTTGAATTTTTTTTATTAATCTCATTGGTAACTCATTCACTATATAATAACATGCCATTTAGCCTCCATGTATTTGAGTGTTTTTAAGTTTTTTTTTTTTATTGTAGTTGATTTATAACTTCATGCCATTGTGATCTGAGGTATTATATCAATCTTCTTGAATTTGTATAGGCTTGTTTTGTGTCCTAACATGTGGTCTATTTTTCATGTGCACTTGAGAAGAATATATATTCTGTTACTTTGTGGCAAAATGTTCTGTAAATATCATTGAATCCATTTGACTTACTGTGTCATTTAAGACCTGTTTCCTTGTTAATTATTCTGTGTGGAAGCTCTATCCAGTGGTGTCAGTGGAGTGTTGAAATCACTACTATGACTGTATTTATTCTGTCAATCTCTCCCTTTAAAGGCCATCAAGATTTTTTACAAATGTGAGTGCTCTTATGTTAGGTGTATACATGTTTAAAATGGTTATATTTTCTTGTTGAAACATTCCCTTTAGAATTATGTAGAAACATTCCCTTTAGAATTCATTGTTTCACGTGATAGCCTTTGTTTTGAAGTTATTTTTGTCTTATATGAGTATTGATATCCTAGCCTTTTTCCCCCGCTATCCACTTGAATGAAATATATTTTTCATCCCTTCATTCTTAATCTGTGTATCTTTTGTTCTGAGATGGGTCTCTTACAGACAGCATATCTATGGGTTGTGTTCTTATCCATTCAGTTACCCTATATCTTTTGACTGGAGCATTTAATCCATTTACATTTAAGGTTATTATTGATAGGTATTTATTTATTACCATTTTAATTTTCTTTATGCCTATGATCTCTTCTGTCTCATTTTCTTCTACTTCTTAAAACAGTTCCCTTAACATTTCTTGCATTTTTGGTTTGGTGGTAATATACTCCTTTAAACTTTTTTTTTTTTTTGGCGGGGGGGGAGAGGGGAGTCTGGTAAGCTTTTTATTTTATTTTATTTTATTTTATATTTTTTTTTATTTTATTTTATTTTATTTTATTTTATTTTATTTTATTTTATTTTATTTTATTTTATTTTATTTTATTTTATTTTATTTTATTTTATTGTTTAGAGTATTACATGCATTTCCTTTTTCTCCATCGACCCCTTCCTGACAACTCCCACCCATCAGACATGTCTCCAGCAACTCAGTGTCCATTGGTTTTGGATATATGCATGTATACAAGTCCTTTGGTTGACCTCTTATTTCCCTCACCCCATATTCTCCATGCTTCCCTCTGAGGTTTGATGATCTGTTCAATGCTTCTTTGTCTCTGGATCTATTTATTCATAATGTTGCTCATTATATTCCACAAATGAATGAGATCATGTGACATTTAGCTTTCTCTCACTGGCTTATTTCACTTAGCATAATTTACTCCAGGTCCATTCATGCTGTTGCGAATAGTAAGAGCTCTTTTTTTTTTTTTTTTTTTAAGAGTTCTTTCTTTTATACAACAGTGTAGTATTCCATGGTGTAGATGCACCACAGTTTTTTAATCCACTCATCTGTTCATGGGCACTTAGGCTGTTTAAAAATATTTACTATTATAGTGCTGCTATGAACATAGGGATGCATGTATCCTTTCTGATTGGTGTTTCTGATTTCTTGGAATATATTTCTAAAAGTGTGATTACTGGGTAAAATATGAGTCCCATTTTTAATTTTTAGAAGAAACACCATACTGTTTTCTACAGCAGCTGCACCATTCTGCATTCCCACCAGCAGTGCACAAGGGTTTTTTCCCCCCTCCATGTCCTTTCCAGCAATTGTCATTTGTTGATTTGTTGATTGCCATTCTGAGAGGTGTAAAATGTTACCTCATTATTTCTTATTTGCATTTCTAGGATGATTAATGATGTTGAGCATGTGTTTATATGGCAAATGGGATTTATTTTTAGTTTCTATTTCTGTGAATTCATTATCCTATGTAATAAAAAAATAATATGTAAATTGACTGTCACTCCATGAAAAAAATGATGGTGCCCATGTTGGTCGGGGCAAGACATTGGCAGCGTCACCCTAGCAACGTGAGCCCAGTGTACTTGTTTGGCTGCATGGAGGCAGGGGAGGGAATGGGCCTCAGTCCAGAAGCAGAAGCTGAAAGCATGGGAGCACCAGGAATGCTGGGAATCATGGTTCTTGTGGCAGATATGTTGCTTGATCTCCTAGGCACTCAAGCTAAGTGAGCCTGGAACAAATTACTATTGCATATGGGGGATGAAGGGAAAGCAAAGGTGAGAGAAATAAGTCAAAGTGTGGAGGAAAAATTAAAAGGAAGATATCCTGCAACTTCTAGAAAATATCCACCAATGGAGCAAAGAGAATAAAGGAGTTCTATTATTCTATGAGCACCAAATAAGACTGGGCTGGGGTGTCATACAATTGTTCATATGATTGCAAAGACAATAGAAACTTCACTCTTTCATGTACCCAGGCAGATAGAATTCATGACATGTACATTTTTATGGAAGAGGACTTAACAGCACCGCTTGCTATGCATCCTTTGGTAAGTCACCATTTTGGTGGCCATCTGTGTTAGTTAATAGCCATAATCAAGAGTAAAAATTAAAACTTTTCTATTTCTATGACAAGCATATCCTTACAACTTGGAGCAAGGCAACTATCTATAATAATAAAAGTGTAATATGAGGGGCAATGAGGCAGGCATGCAGAGGCAGTCAGGGGTGATCAGGCAAGCAGGTGAACAGTTGGAGCGATCAGGCAGGCAGAGTGGCTAGGGGCAATCAGGCAGGCAGGTGAGTGGTTAGGGGCACTCAGGCAGGCAGAGGTGGTTAGGGGTAATGAGGCAGGCAAGCAGAGTGGTTAGGAACAATCAAGCAGGCCAGCAGGCAAGTGGTTAGGAGCCAGTGGCCCCAGATTGTTGCAGGGCTGAAGGACCGTCTCCCCATAAACAAATTTCATGATCCAGACCTCTAGTTGGTGTATAAAAAGGCCATAGATATCTGTGTGTTAATTTTGTATCCTGCTACATTGTTGAATTTGTTTATTAAATCTAGTAGTCTTTTGATAGAATTTTGAGGGTTTTCTACATATAATATCATGTCAATTGGGAATAATGACAGCTTTTATTTTTATTTTCCAATTTGGATGCCTTTTATTTCCTCTTCTTGTCTGATTACTATAGTTAGCACTTTTATTGTAGTAGTATGTTGAACAGGAGGGGTGAAAGTTGGCATTCCTGTCTTGTTCATATTCTTAGAAATAACAGTTTTAGTTTATGCCCATTAGTATGATATTAATTGTAGTTTTGTCATATATGACATTTATTATGTTGGGATATGATCCCTCTATTCCCATATTGCTGAGAGTTTTTATCAAGAAAGAGTGTTTTATTTTATTGCATTTTTTTTTTCTGCACCAATTATATGATTATGTGATTTTTGTTTTTCAATTTGTTTATGTGATATATCATGTTTATTGATTTGTGGATGTTGTATTAGCCTTGTATCCCTGCAATAAATAATACTTGGTTGTGGTGTATGATCTTTATAATGTAACTAGTGGTCCAGTGTGTGAATCCATGCACATTGAAAGAAAATTAATTAGAAAAAATATTTAATATCATTATCTACCTTTTCCCCATAATGGAAGTGTCAGAGATGAAAGAAAATTAGTAAAATGTATAGGAAAAAATATAATTAATTAATTAATTAATTAATTAATTAATAAACGGCAAAGTCATGATATAAAAATAACAAAAACATGATGTAAAAACATTTATTAAAACAATAACTGATAAATTAATTATACTTACTCTAATATCTCCCTGTATACCACATTAAGAGTAAAAACACTTTCAGAGTGCTTGACTAATTTCCCTTATGATGAAGTATTTACAACTTTAACTTTAATTTCTCATGCTCTTCAAACTCGATAGAAAACAAAATATAACTGACCATGTCTAAAAATGGGTTCATGTAAGAATATTCCTACTCTGAGTTTGTCCTTGTGACTTATTAATAGTCATTGCAAATGCTGGCAACACGAAAATTGTCTTTGAATTAATTTAAGTGGGTGGCCAGTGTCAGACAGGGACAAGTCAATTACTGGAATCAGAACAACCTCTCCTTCCCCAGATTCTGTTAATACTTCAGCTTTGAGAGCAGAAAAGATGGCTAGAAGGACAGAGGTGAGGGAGAGGAAGTGAGTGAGTAAGGGTATGAAAGGAGAGAGAGAGAGAGAGAGAGAGAGAGAGAGAGAGAGAGAGAGAGAGAGAGAGTAAAGGATAGTTAAATCTCACAGAAGCAGCAGGAGCTGGAAGACCAGGATCTCTTGGAGAAGGAGAGAGAACTACTGCTGTGGGTAGTCCCTGGACTGCAGGACGCGGGCATGCCATCTTGAAGGGGACAATGGCCTTTTCTAGGAACTCATCAGCACCACCACCCAGTAGGACTTTGACACTGTCCATGACCCAGCATCCACTACAGCCAAAACCCTGCTATCTCAACTGCAAACCCATGGACCCTGGGACCTACACCTCCAAAGGTTCACCATTCCCACAGCAGTAAGTGCATCTTCCCCCCTCTCAGTTGCAGAACTCTGGACACCACATTTTCACACTTCCAGCACACAGGCATCCAGGGCACACAACTCCATAGGCAGCACATGGGAGCCCCTGCTGGGTGTGATTTTGTACAGACAAGGGTGTGCTTTCCCACAGTAGAAATTCTGAATTCCTTTTCCTTGAATAACTGCCTGCAGACACCCCAGCTATGAAAACTTCAGTGCCAGGGCCCCTCAAAGTTCATCAGAGCTCTGCACCAGCAAATGCACTGGCAAATGCACTACCACAGTCCACTTGTGCATTTCCAATGGGCAGGTACCCTAAGCCCATCTAACCACAGGGCGCTCATAGGAGCTGCTGTGTGTCCTTGCTGGATGTGATCTTGGACAAATAGGGACACACTCCCCCTGGCAGTAGAAATTCTGAATTCACTTATCCTGGATACCTGTCCACTGATGCCTCAATTATGCAGCTTTAGTGCCAGGCCCTTCAGAGTGCTTCAGTGCTCCTCACTGGCAAATGCACTGTGGGTGCCCCTGTGAGCTGCCACTGGGAGTGTGTGCATATCCACCACAGGTGCAGCAGCAAAAGATGAGTCTGCCCACCCCACAATTACAGAAATATGAACACCACAGTCACACCTTTCCAGAGAGCCCTTCCAGGCCTTCTGAGACCCATCACCCCAACAGACAATTCCTGGGTGCCACTGTGAGTCTCAACTGGGCATGAACAATTTCAATCAAGAATGCAAGACAGCAAAAATTGGGACACTCCACTCCCTGGCTGCTGACTTCTAGACACCAAAGTTGTACCTTTCCAGCTCACAGGCATACATCAAGAAAATCCAAATAGCTCAAGCAAGGAGCTACAATAGATTACCAAGTCCAGGAAACCTGAGAGATCATACCAGTAGCACCATCCCCAAAAGAACCTGAGTATCAAACCAATCGGACGTACAATTAAAACGTTACAGCAAAACATGGAAAGACAAATAAGCTATCACCAATGGAAAGAAAAATAGGAATCACTAGAAAGAGAGTTAAATGAAATTGAAGCTAGCAGCATAACAGAGAAAGAATTCAGAGTAATGGTTATAAGGGTGTTTAAATGGCTAGATGAAACATACACACGACTCAATGAGAAATACACACAATTCAATGAAAACTATAAGGAGCTGACTGAGAATGTCACCAACATGAAAAGGAACCAAGAGGGGATGATGAATGATATAGCTGCAATAACTACACAATGAAAGGCTTAAGAAGTAGACTAGAAGAGGTTGAGGACTGCATCAGTGAAATAGAAGACAAGGGAGGAAAAAACACAAACACAGCAGCAACTGGAAAGAAGACTTAAAAAGCAAGAGGAGAGCCTAAACGAGCTTTGGGACAACATGAAATGGAACAACATTTGCATAAAGGGGTACCAGAAGGAAAGGAAAAGAAGCAAAGAATAGAAAACCTGTTTGAAGAAATAATAACAGTAAACTTCAATGATACTTTGTTGCCATTTTTATTCTTTACCCCTGTGTTCCTTCTTTGCTTCCTCTTTCTTTCTTTCTTTCTTTCTTTCTTTCTTTCTTTCTTTCTTTCTTTCTTTCTTTCTTTCTTTCTTAGTTTTATTTATTTATTTATTTATTTATTTATTTTTTACAGCAGACCCTTTAGCATTTCTTGTATTGCTGGTTTGGTGGTAAGAAACTCCCTTAAGTCCTTTTTTTGTCTGTGAAGCTCCTGATTTTATTTTCAATTTTGATTGATAGCCTTGTTGGGTACAGTTTTCTTGGATTCAGACCCTTCCTTTGCATTACTTTGTATAATTTATTCTATTCCCTTTTGCCCTGATGTATTTCTGGTGATAAATCAGTCACTAGTGTGATGAGGGATCCTTTGTTGGTAACTTTCTGTGTCTCTCTGGCCACTTTTAAGATTCTTATTTTGTCTTTGTTGTTTGCCAATTTAACCTTACCAGACCACTGTACCAATTTTTCAGTAATTTCCAAATCTGCCGCTATACAGCTGTACCTAATTTTCAGTACTTTGCCTAGTATATGAAAAAAAAATGCATCACAAACTAAAAATAACCAACCAATCGTAATCAAACCTCATGGATATCCATTGCAAATGTCTGCCCCCATGTGTTTGAATTGACTTTGTGTGGTTTGATGTGAAAAATTCTGAAAATTCACAATGAAACAAATGACTGATGAACCAAGCACTTCAACAGGAAAGCAAAGTAGGTCTAGGCTTATCACAATCCAACAGGTGATTGATACTTTGGTTGATTCAGATTCTGAGGACTCACAACTTCATCAAGAATACATTTTCAGTTTAAGTGACACAGACAGTGAGTGATGAGGAGAATTTTAACCTTATAGATCTAGAGCTAGAGCGATAGTAAGAGAAGGAAGACGTGTCCCTCAAACAGCTGATGGGGGAGATTTAGGTGGTGATGATGGTTGGACAAGAAATTTTGTATCACCAAATACAGATCTGAATTTCAATGAGGATGGAAAAGGCCCAGTGAACATTCCTGGATCTATCACAGAGGAGAGTGAACCGATTGACTTTTTATCCTTGTTTTTGGATGATACTTTCTGGCAAAAGTTGACAGAGAAAACCAACCTCCGGGCCCACCAATTGCATATAGCAAAGCCCAACTCCTACAATGCCAAAAACTTCAAGGATGCCACAATGGAAGAAATGAAGGCTTTTCTTAGACTGAGGATCTATATGGAATACTTATGTATAAAGCCCAGCTATCGGGATTATTGGACAAATGAGGGCTCTGACTTTGTTGGGTTTACTCTTGAATTTTGAGATGTTATGACTCAAGACAGATTTTTCACCCTTTGGAGTTTTTTACACATAATTGATGAGGAAGACAAAGATATCAATAAGACAGAAAGAATATATAAAGTTAGGCCTTTCTTGGAAAGTCTGCTCCCCAAGTTTCTACACTTCTATCTGCCAAAGAAACATTTGAGCCTAGATGAGGGGATGATCCTGATAAAAAACAAAAAACAAAAACTGCTTGGTCATCAAGCAGTATATGAAGGATAATCCTACAAAGTGGGGCATCAAGTCTTTCCTTCTCTGTGAAGGTGAGACTGGTTACATTTTGAATGAAGAAATCTATACTGGTGCTGCACCAAGGCCTATAAAAGACTTGGGTGCAGTAGGAAATACAGTCGTTCGTCTCCTGACCTCAGGTGCAATGGAAAATAAATCTCATGTGCTTGTCATGGACCAGTTTACAACTCTGTAACCCTTGCTAAATATGCACTGTCAGAATTACACACAAGAATTATGGGAACCCTGCAGCAAAACTGAAGCTGTTTCCTAAGTTGCTGAAAAGTGTAAAAAAAAATAAATAAAAATAAAATAAAGCTTGCTAGGTGTGACAGTCGCTATCTACAATACATCAAGAAAATGTAACATGTTTAGTTTGGCAGGATAGAAAGCCCATCACATTTATTTCAAACTACCACGATCCAGCCCAAAATGTAGAAATAAACAGAAGAAATAAAGATGGTAGTGTGCAAGAAATACAGATGCCACAACTGGTGAAGGACTATAATAAATATATGTGTGGCTGTAACAAAAAAAACGACCAGATGACCCGCCTTCACCAGTCTAGTGGTCATTACCACTGGCCCCAGCGGTTTTCATAAAATTTTTTATGTGGGCCAGTTATAATTCTTATATATTATATGCTTCAAAGCAGCAAGCTGCTTCAAAAAAGCCAGTTTATTTCACCAGATATATTCAGAAACTGTGTCTAAAACTTATTGGTGGATACAAGACACCAGCCCACCACCACCCACAAAAGGAACCCTGCCCTCAATGGATGACCCCAGGCAATCATTTTCCAGAGATTCTCCTGGGGACATCATCTAATCATATCTGTGTTGTGTGCATGGAAAAGCACTCCAGGTACAAGCAAAATCCTGGAGTGTCTTACAAAGACAATCCATGCAATAAGGTGAAGAGCAACATCTGGTGTTCACTTTGCAAGAAGTACCTCTGTGTGAAACAAGGCTCATCCTGCGGTGTGGACTGGCACACAAATGTGGAATATTGGCACTAGATGAAAGGGAGACCTATTTTCTACAATGTCTCCAAGTTCCATCTTATTCTAACCACTTGTTTGCATGTAACTAACATTTTTCTATATCATGTAGAAATAAGAATCTTCTCTGTGCCTTCTGCTGTTTATCAGTCACACAACTGCTTTCTGACCTTTTTCCATATTTGAAGGTTGATGGTTCCCTCTTCAGGAAATCAAAGGCAAGTTTCATTAACAAAACTTAAGAAATCAAGAATCTGACTATGCTTAACAGAACATCCTCTAGCTTTAAGCATAGTTTTAAGCATTTGAGAGTAGTGGTCTCTTTCTTGAGACCCTGAATATCCCATCTTTTACACCCAGTTCTTACCTTATACTCCTTACCTTACTTCTTGAGTTCCTTGTGCACACACTCTTGGACCATACCCCTTGCCTGACTTTTGAGAATGCCCCAATATTCAGGTCCCTGGATACAGGTGCCAGATATAAATATTTCTCTCTTCTTTGCATCCAGAGAGGCTAAAGAGCAGTCCGGTTCCTGAGTAACAGTGATGGGGGATTGAGAAAACAAAAGAGACAGACACAAATACAGTAGAGAGAGCTGGAACTGGGTGGGACCACCATCCTCTGATGGAGAGTCAGGGACCCAGAGCCAATACAGTGCTTTTATTTTATACAGCAAAACCCAGAAAGTTTTACTAAAGGTCAAGACAAAGGATATTATGTGCATTCTTGGGTGGGCCAAAGTTATATTCATTCTTGGTACTTGGCAGGACTTAGATAACAAAACCCACCCCCTGACACCTAGGCTGAAGATCAGGCTGACAACTCTCCTGCCTCTGGCAAGGTGCATTTCCAGGACATGGTTCTGCCAATGCCACTGGATTCAGCTGGCAATAACTAAAGAAATGCTCGTGTGCCTTCTCAGGTGCTCTCTACAGTCAGTGTCCATGAGTTTTTTTCTCTTCTTTCTTTTTCACTCTGGCCCTTCACCCTCTCCATGCAGCCCCCCAACATCCTCTTAATAGGTGTCAGCCTGCTTTCTATCTGAGCCTGTCTCTATTTTTCTTGTTAGTTCATTTTGTTCATGAGATTTCACTGATTGGCTTATTTTAGTTAGCATAATATTCTCCAGGCTCATCCATGCTGTCACAAAATATAAGATTTCCTTCTTTTTTATGGCCCACTAGTATTCTGTTGTAAATGTACCACAGCTTTTTTTTTTTATTCACTCATCTACTGATAGACATTTGGGCTGCTTCCAAGTATCCAAATGTTGGCTATTGTAAATAATGCTGCAATTGACATAGGGGTAGTCTTTCAAATTAAAGTTTTGGGTTTCTTTGGATAAATTCCCAGAAGTGGAATCTCTGAGCCATAAAGCAGTGGCTGCACCAGTATACATTCCCACCAAGAGTGTATGAGGGTTCCCTCTTTTCCACATCCTTTCTAATACTTATTTGTTTATTTATTGATGATAGCCATTCTGACAGGTGTGAAGTGATATCAAAATGCTATCCACTTTTAAGTGGCTCAGACTTCCTCATGAAAAAGTCCAAACTCTTTGGCCTGACATACGGGACCTTTTGAGCTCTGAGCTCCTTCCTCAGCCATCCTCCCAATCACATTCCTTATATCCCACTTTGCAGGTAGACACAGCCAGCTAGACTGGTCCCAAGCTGCAGAGTGGGCACTATTTCCCAACTCAGTGCTCTGTGCAGCCCGATGCAGTTATTTGGGCAGAGCATTTATCATACACTTTGAATTCCCAAAATGAAATCACCCTCTGAATGTTGGGTAGTGTTGTCGAATATGCAACTAAATGTCTACCAAGTAATCTTTTTCAACTACTATATATATATATATATATATATATATATATATATAAATTTCAGAGAGGAAGGGAGAGACAGAAACATCAATGATGAGAGAAAATAATTAATCAGTTGCCTTCTGTATGCCCCACACCAAGACTGCAACCTAGGCATATGCCCTGACCTGGAATTGAACTATGACCCCCTGGTTCATAGGCTGACACTCAACCACTGAGCCATGCCAGCTGGGCACCTTTCAACTATTTTTGAAGAAAAAGTTCAAAAATTCAGGAAAGTAAAAAAACTAGTGAAATGAACATTCAGGTTGAATTAAACAATTGTTAACATGTTGTCACATTTGCTTCATTTATCAAACTATCATACATCCATACTTCTTCTCCATCCCCATCTCCTCCTCCTCCTGCTAAATCATTATAGATTTCAGATTTTTGTTAAACCATTTTCTAAATTGCAGGTGTGTATATCTCCTAAAAATTAGAATAACCTCCTTCATAACTATACCATTATTACACTCAAAATAAATTAAAAACTACTTTCCAATATTGTCTATTTTCATGTTTTTCTAATTGTCCCCAAAATGTATTTTAATGTATTGTTTTCCAAACAATCAAGTGTCATACATTGCACTTATGTATCACTAAACATTTAACTTTGCTTGAATCTTAGTTTGCCCAGCTAGTTGCCATAACTAGTTCTGTCCCCATATTTCCAAGGATTCTCCCATAAACCCTCAGCTCCATTCAAGGTTCTTGTGACTACTGTATTTTCATGAAGCCTTTGCTTAATCTCTTGAAGATTCAACATTTTGTATTACAAACTTTTGGCTGAACTTTTCTATTTCCCCAAATAGACTTCAAGCATAGCATTTTAGGGGCAAATTAATTTGCCTCCTTGCTAGGTAATAATTGTTCAAAACACATTTAAAGAAGCAATGATGGAAAGCAACTCCCCGGTCCTTCACTGTGAAAGACTGGAATAAATAAATGGACTCTGGAGAACTTGGAACCAGGGAGAAGAAAATAAAAGGCAGGCAAGACAAGTCTATTCCTAACATGGACTATTGCTTGAGGAGCTTTGAATATGAGTTGTATGGTCCTTCCCTTCTCTCAGTAGGCAAAATGCTAGATATTTGTCTAAGTTGGAGATTGACCTAAAATCTAGTGGAAGTATAGTCATTTGGGACCCGATAATTTTAGAGAAAGAATTATAAAAACAAAAATCAAGGATTCTTGCCAAAACCGGTTTGGCTCAGTGGATAGAGCATTGGCCTGTGAATTCAAGGATCCCAGGTTCGATTCCAGTCAAGGGCATGTACCTTGGTTGCAGGCACATCCCCAGTGGGGAGTGTGCAGAGAGCAACTGATTGATGTTCTTCTCTCATTGATGTTTCTAATTTTTTTATCCCTCTCCCTTCCTTTCTGTAAAAAATCAATAAAATATATATTTTTAAAAACCAAGGATTCTTCACCCCAGTGGTCCATTTCTGTTTACACAGTTGTTCTACTGTTGCTTTTCTAATGTATTTTTAAGGAAATATGCACTACCAGTGGGTATCTAGATTGAACCATGACCACCACTTTATGCCCATGGTCAGTGGAGTAAATCACTGAACTCCGTGGGAGAAATTTCTCTCTGACTGTTAGCTTTTGCTGCATTCAAACTTTTGTCCTTGTGGCAAACTTTTTGATAAATTTCTTTCAGATATTTCCTTCTTCTCCACTTCCCATCATCTATGGATTAATTTCAGGATCATATTTTAACTCTGATTTTAAAGTAACTCAGAGGCTGCACACCGAGACTATTTTAAGTGGAGTGTTTCCTCCTGAGTCACCTTGTCTCCTAATAGCAGGCATCCTGCGGATTTCCTCAGCTCTGCTAGAGAGAATGGGAAGTCAAGGCCAGGAACAGACAATGAGCATAAACCCAGTGACTCTTCCCGGTTCCTGGAGGACAAGCAAGAAAATCTTGATTTAGTAAGAATTTCTTGGCAAGAAAATTGGGAATTTACTGGAGACAAATGACTTCAGAAGTGCTTCTAATGAGTATAGGTTTTTTTTTTTTAAGCAGGCATATTAAAAAAGAGTTTTCTTAGGAATAAAATTAAGCAAAAATTTTAGTTGCCCAGGAAGAATACATTAGATATTTTGGTTCATGGGATAACCAAAGACAAGGAAATTGCTTAATCCCCCTTTCCACAGTTTTGTCAAGGTTTCCAGCTTGTCATCTTCTCTTTATTCTCTTCTGTCACCCTTACTAAACAGTCTTCCAAATGACAGGCCTTTGTAACTGCCTGTGACATGAAAACATCACCAGAGACATCTTTTAGAATGTGATCAAGACTGGGGAATACTAACCATGCATGTTGCTCTTCCCCAACCTTGTCTTCACAGAAGACATCAGTAATATATCTTGCTAACAGCCAACTATATCTTTCTCCCACCAAAACCAGTGTGTCTTCAAAATAACACTGAAGGAATCAGAATACCCACACTTAATAAATATTTGCAATGAAGAAGAGAGGGTTCATGCATAAAAGTGTATCAGCCAGTGGTGAACATAGTGGAATAGTCCAAAGAATCTGAAAGTCTTGGGCTTAACTTCTAGTTCCTGAGCAAGTTTAAAATTTTTTTTCTTGGATCCATTTTCTCCCCAAATTCAAAATGAGGTTAATAATATGTTCACCTTCATGTCATATGAAAATACTTTTTGTTTGTTTTCAATGTATCTTAAAGCTTCCAGCACAAAAGATGTCAACATATCATAATTAGTTTTAGGGAGGTGTGCATGGCAGTGACAGCTCACTTCACTGATACTGAAAATTCCTGGAATCTACAATTTAATACATTAATCATTAATACAGGATGGGAAATGCTCAGTGATTCCCTCCACATGAACTTTAACAAAAAGTATTCTTAGTTACTTCCCTCCAAAGAACAAACTATTAGCAATAAAAACTCCATGAAATCTCAATTACAATCTCCCAGAAGCTTACAGATATGTTTAGTAAAACACATTGCTTCTGAGTTTCTTGGTAGCCAATTATCTTCTTCAGAGATCAACCTTTTCTCCCCCTTTCTCCTCTTGTCAGACCTGTTAGAATTACTATGACAAGAAATTTTAAGGTGAGAAAAACTAAAAGCCAAATCAAACATATTCAGCATTGTGAATAGCTTTGCTTAAAAGTTGATGAGAGAGTATTGGCAGAAGAGAATGTAAATTTCATTACTGGATTATGTTGCTGTCATCTCCCACCCTCAGTTCATGTTCATTCCATCTTGAGGTTACTTCTTTTTACTCCTTGAAGAGTTCAGCTCCTGGCTCTCTAGTGTAGCCATTTTCTCCAAAACTACCATTGTCATAATTGTTGGTTTTAATACTCATTCTAATACCCAACTCTGTCATTTCATTTCCTCCAATCCTCTTACATCCACCCTACCTCACTCAGCCAGTCATGCCCATGGTACACCTTGTATCAGTACGTTAGAGCTACCATAACTAATACTACAGATTAGGTCGCTGAAACAACAGAAATTTATTTCTCACAGTAAAGCTATTAAAACAAAATCAAGATGTCAACAGGTTTGGTTTCTCTTGAGATTTTTCTCCTTGACTTGTAGGTGGCCACCATTTTGTTTTGTCCTTCTATGGTTTTTCCTCTGTCTGTAGGCATCCCCAGTAGCTTTCTATTTTTTAAAAAATATATTTTATTGATTTTTTTACAGAGAGGAAGGGAAAAAAATAGCTAGAAACATCGATGAAAGAGATACATCGATCAGTTGCCTCCTGCACACCCCCCACTGGAGATGTGCCCGCAACCAAGGTACATGCCCTTGACCGGAATCAAACCTGGGACCTTTCAGTCTGCAGGCTGACACTCTATCCACTGAGCCAAACTGGTTAGGGCAATTTTCAAATTTCTTTTTATAAGGACACCAGTCAGGTTGGAATAGGTCCCACCCTAACAACCTCAACTTAACTTATCACCCCTTTAAAGGCCCTATCTCCAAATATAGTCACATTCTGAGATTATGGGGATTAGGGTTTCAACATATGAATTTTGAGGACACAATTAAGCCTATAACTTACCTTTAAACTTTGTATTCACCTATTCATAAAACATATTAATCTCAAGTTTGAAGATCCTGCTTCTTAATCTCTGAATTTTTTCTTTCCAGTTCTTTCTCTCTCTCCTGTACAAAACCACACTGCTACAGTCTGCAAACCCAACCCTCTTTTGTTTTTTTGTTTTTGCTGTTCACATTTTTTCATGTCCTTATTCAGATTAAGTCCCACAGTCTATCATTATAATCACTGTATTACTTATATTCTTGATTCCTTCACCCCTCTCTCTTCATGGTACTTGCCTGGCAAAGTCTCAGGTTTATTCCAGCTTTCTCACTACCTCTGCAGCTGAACTTGAACACTCAACAGTGCTTCCCAGTCTCACCATGAATTCATGACCTCAAGGGGGACTTCAGTGCCTACTAGCAATCCTGCCAAATTTCTCTAGATCATTTACCATTCAACTTTCTTAGGCAACTGTTTCATACCTTCTCTTCTCTCTCCAAATCTCTAACACCCTCCCTATCTTCTCGCTCTCTCTGCTGATAAACTTTCTCTTCATTGAAAAAAGCAGAAGCAATCAGAAGTTTCCACTACCTCCTTTCCCATATGCTCTATCTTCCCTTCTGTTTCTAGGACTGAACTGCCCACACTGACCAGCTCCTCCATTTCTGCACACACTCCCACCCCTTCTCACTTACTCAAGGACACTCACTGTTTCAGTCATACTGTATCTATCTATCTATCTATCTATCTATCTATCTATCTATCTATCATCTACCTATCTACCTCTCTCTCTCTCTCTCTCTCTCTCTCTCTCTCTCTCTCTCTCTCTCTCTCAGGTTGTCAATCCTTACATCCCTGCCCCACCCACAACAAAAACATTGTTATCAGTATACAAACATGCTATAATTTTTCTCACTAAAAGTTTCCTCTGGACTCCCACTTTCCCTCCAGCTACTGACACCTTCTCTGCTCTCCTTTATAGCAAAACTCTCCAAAAAAGTTATTTCCCTCTGTCTCCAATTCCTCTCTTCCCATTCTTTTATGAACCCACTCCAGTTATACCCTCATGTCTATCGTACTACTATAGCTCCTTTTTTCAAGGTCATTGCTGACCTTCACATTGCTAAATCCAGTAGCCAGTGCTCCGGTCTTCCATATTACTTACTTAGAAGGCAGTGTTTCACTCATTCGATCACTTCCTTCTGAACTAGAAACTGGTCTTCCAAGATAAGCCCCTGGTTTGGATTTAGTCTTCAGACCCAGACCTCCTTTCTATCCATACTCTTCTCCATAGTGTTTTATGGCTTTAAGTACCATTTAATACTCCATCACAGACCTCTTCCCCAAGCTTCATATTTGTGTATCCAACTGCCTAATTGGAATATCCACTTGGATTTCTAATAGGTTATCTTAATATGTGGGATGCCTAAAACTGACCACCTCATCTTCCCCCTCCCAAACCTACTTGATTCACTACTTTGCTCATTTCAGTTAATGACAACTGCATTCTTCCAGTTGCTCAGGCCCCAAACTATATAGTCATCTTTGACTCCTCTCTTCTTCATCATTCAATCTCATCTGTCACCACATACTTGGCTTTGTCTTCAAAATACATACAGAATCAAGCTGTATCTCACCATCTCTGCTACTGCCATCATGGTCTGATTCTCTATCATTCATGGGAAGGCTGGATTGGTGAAATGGCTTTGAAACTCACCGCCTTTCTTTCACACATACCCTTACAACCTATTCACAAGACAGCAGCCAGAGGGATCCTTTTAACATATCAAGTCATTGTACTACTTAAAACTAATTTCAGATATTACTATTCTTCCCCTCCTTCACCTGGCTCCAGCCCCACTGGTCTCCTTATTGTGGCTCCCTTCCGCCTCAGGGCTTTGGCACACTTGCTGTTCTCCCTTCCTGTGATGCTTTTTCTCAAATTCTCTGCATGGTTGACACCCTCCACTTCCTTCAGATCTTTGCTCAAATGTTACCTTCTCAGGAAGGTCTTCCCTGACCACCCTTTTTAAAATGATATCCTCATCCTTATTCTCTAGCACTCTTAGTTGCCCTTTCCTGATTTATTTTAACCACACTTATCAAAGCTATATGCTTTACTTATGCACTTTTTTATTGTTAGTCTTTCCTAGAGTAGAATGTAAACTTCACAAGGACCATGATTTTGGGCTGTCTTGTTCAGTGATCTTTCCTCAGCTCTTACCTGGCACAGAGGTGCTCAATAAATATTCAACCAAAAACGTTGTTGCTCTCCTTATCATTGCAAGGGCTATAGTAAAAATTATTTTAGTTTGCTTCTATGTCCCTGGGGGAAATTTTTAATGATAATACTTTGCTCAAAACACTAGAGGAAAAAAGGCACAGCCATCAGGAGGTGTCAAGAAACCTCGCTGGCATTGTCACAGTGTAAGACTGCTGGTTTCTTTTGTTTGCTTTGTTTGAATCCAAAAGTGGCTCCAAATATCTCAGTTTTTTAAAACAAAGTATAATATAATTTAGAATTATTTGTATAGAAACAAGTTTTTATTCTCTTATTATAATATTTTTGGAGGACAAAAATAAATTAAATATTTCTGTAATCAACATTTTAAGAGTTCATTGATAGATTAAATAGAGAAGGTAGACCGGAAACTCGATGGCAGAACACAGGCTTTATTGGAGGGAAGGAAACCCCTGCCGGCTGCTTCCATGGAGAGGAGCAGAAGAGAGCTAGCAGGGGGCTTACAAGCACCTTTAAGGATAGAGGGCGGGGCTTAGGGCACTGCACAAGCTGATTGATTAGGGACCTAGGTATTTAGGAATGGGGGCTTAGAGTATTTGGCAGGTGCTGATTGGTGGTTCAGAGCTCAGGAATGTCTGGCAGCAGGTGGGGTTTATGTCTGTCCATCATCTGAAGTAAGGGAGGATCTATCATTCATGATACAGAACTCTGGGTCAGAGAGGAGATAATCTCATTTAATTGCACACATAAATATCATTTAATGTTCATATTATCCTTGTGGGGGAGGTACCATATGTATTTGACACTGAGACAGTTGACACTTGAGAAAGTGAAGTCAAGCAGGATTCTGAGAATCTGAAGTTACCAATAATGTTGGCAATAAGGTCAGGCAATCTTTGAATTGCTTACCACTGCGGTCTACATCATTTCTAACATGTTAGCACCAAGATTCCTTCCCTCAATCCTCTCCTCATGTCACCATAATCAGAGGGGATCTGTGGCTCTTTAAATTTAGGATAATAATATGAAAGAAGAATTCTTAAATCTTTGTTTTAAACTTATTACTCACAAAATCTTAATTAATCAAATTGCCCAACTTTACTCATTCCCTTTTCCTAAGCAGTAAGAAAAATATGAATTTGACCCTATCATTGTTTTTTCAGAGAGGTAGAGGAAATAGACATGAACTCTTGGTGTTGTGATAATGAACTCAGCCACTGAGATGTCTTATTTTTCTCAACCTTTGTTTTTTTTGTTGTTGTTGTTGTTTTTTCTGCCCCCCTGCCCTTTAAATAATGCTTGCTGAAGAGGGAGTCCACAATTAAGAAGACTGAATTAAAAACAGTATAAAATGGCTGGGACCAGTTTGGCTCAGTGGATAGAGTGTCAGCCTGCAGACTGAAAGGTCCGGGTTCGATTCAGGGCAAGGGCATGTACCTTGGTTGCAGGAATATCCCCAGTAGGGGGTGTGCAAGAGGCAGCTGATGGATGATTCTCTCTCATTGATGTTTCTAACTCTCTATCCCTCTCTCTTCCTCTCTGTGAAAAAATCAATAAAATATATTTTTAAAAAATAATAATAAAAATAAAATAAAATAAAAACAATATAAAATGACAGGACATTTGAGCAAACATACCACATGCCTACCATACTCTAGTGTAAGCTCCATTAGTAGTTTCCTCTTTAATCCCTTTCAACTGTTAGATGAAATTTACTAGACTCAATGCTAATACCAGCTCTGACTTCCTTCTTAACATGTATTCAGGGTTAAGTCTGTAGTGCTCTAATCCAAAGGAATATTACTTATTTTAAAAGCAGTAAAAACACCGCATTCCTCTGGCACAGGATGAAGACCAACTCAGCTCTTCAGTCCTAGATCATTATCTATTGTTCTCCAAACAGTAAACCACTCTTTTGCAGGGAGAGGCTGTGAGCTGCAGTCCGTCTGAATCCTGGGCTCCTGGTGAATAGGAAGTAAAGGACTTTGACCTAGAAAGTGGAGGTAAAGTAAAAAATAAGGGATGTAGTTGGGGGAGCAGATAGGATGAAAACAGGCTTTATGTAATTTTACACTCTTATAATCTTCTGCACGTTCTGAACAGGGTGAAATGGGGTCTCAGAAATATGGAGGCTGCCTAAGTGGTCTGCTGATTCCGCTTGCACTTTGGAGTATAATTGTGAATTTACTATTGTATTTCCCAAATGGGCAAACTTCCTATGCATCCAGCAGTAAACTCACCAACTACGTGTGGTATTTTGAAGGAATCTGTTTCTCAGGTATCATGGTAAGTGTGATCTGGGAGACTGGAGATCACAAAAGGGAAAGTTTTTACTAAGAATTGCTTTGTTCCTACTAAAAGTTATCAATAATGGTAAAATTGTTCTACTAACCTAGAATTTGGGATTTGGAAAATGGGTGGGGGTGGAAAGGCAGGTAGTCGTTTGGAACTTGAAGAGCAGCTTTGTGTTTTGGTTAGCTGTTCATTTTTGTAGCTTCGGCAGGACAGGAAATTAGTCTTAATAAAAATTTGCGAGTCTAGCCTATAGAAATATTTGTCTTCATGAACTCTGTGTGTCAACTTAAGCCATTTAATCCCTAGTGGCATTGCTCTTTTCCAGAGACTTTCTACCTGCACTCAAAGTTTATCTAGCTTGATACTAAGATAGCACAGAAAAACAGAGGCTTGAAGATGCACACAAATTTGCATTTAGACATAAGCTCTGCATTTGTGCCATGAGACCCTGACCAAGTTACTCAATGTCTTGTCTTCATTTGGAAAATGGGGATAATGACAATTAGTTTTTGGGTAGTTGTGGAGAGTGCATAAAATCTCATGTATGAAGTGCCTAGTACAGAGACGGACTTGTAGTAGGTAGCCAGTGACTATTGTGATTATAAATACTTATCAAATGATAGGCAGTTTCATCATTAAATTGTGCAAGATTATACCTCTAATAAGGAAGAGTATTTTTTGAAAACTAAATCAAATTATTCACAGTAAGACCCCATGAGTGTTTTCCTGATGACTCTTCTTTTAAAAAAATAAATCATGTTGGCAACTCAGAGGAAAAGACACTTTTCCTGGTCATATCAATACTAAAAACAACACATTTTACACTGTAAGCTTACTATGCCACCAATAATTAAAAGAAAATCCATTATAATCTATCTCTACATCTTTGTGGGGCTTTAATTTTTATAATACTTGAATAGTTATGTTGGAAAATAGTTTTCATTTTGCTACTATTTTGCATGCTAAATTAGTAAACTTTAAAATATTAATACCCATTGCTATTAAAACTACTATATGATAGGTACATGATAAATAGTGCAGTCATTCTATTAATAAATGAAATTTTTTGGAAAAATTTGAAATGATATATTAAGATTCATGAGAATGCTGTCTTCCAAGTCAGTAATCTTAAATCTGAGAATTCATTCTGAGGAAATAATCCAAAATAAGGAAATAGATCTATACACAGATGTTTGTGGCAGCAGTATTTGTAACAGGATATAGTTAGAAGCATTGTAACATAGAAGTAGCCAAATAAACTGTTTTACATTCATTTAACACAGTGATGTAAAGTATAATGATGAAGATCTAACAACAAGGAAAATGAAAATTCTGTAAGTGAAAAAAAAAGTTATAACAAACTTGTGAATAAATTATGATTACAACTATATAAAATATACAAAGATGGGAAAACACTGGGGACACATATATGAAAATAAGTGAGAGTCGCAGAACTATGGGTAATTTTCCCATCTTTGGCTCAGAGGATAGAGCATCAGCCTGTGGACTGAAAGGTCTAGGGTTTGATTCTGGTCAAGGGCACATGCCTGTGTTTCAGGATCCATCCCCAGTGGGGGGCATGCAGGAGGCAGCCAACCAATGATTCCTTCTCATCATTGAGGTTTCTATCTCTCTCTCCCTCTCCTTTCCTTCTGAAATCAATAAAAATGTATTTTTTTTTTAAAAAAAAAAGGACTATATTTTCATATTCACCATGCATCTCACCTACAATCCCAGACAGTAATAAATGGAGAGAGGCTTTTCAAACTGCAAATTTGTGAATGGCTTTCCTTTGTCTTTTACAACTGAGTCAGAGAAATGCAGGTTTGCTGCCAGGTGGTATTCCTAGGTCCATACCATTTACTCCTCTTTAGTTGTTAGCTTTTGATGACTGATCAACCATGATAATAATAGCTAACATTTATCCATTACTTACTATGAATTAAGTGCTATTTTCAAAATTGCACATACATTATCTCAGAATATATATATATATATATATATATATATATATATATATATATATATATATAAGCTCAATGCAAGAGCTGCCCCCTGGTGGCCAGTGAGCTCCCACAGCTAACCTCCTGTGGTCTTTCCCCCTGGTCGGCCTGCCAGAGTTGGCCTCTATTGGCTCCAACCACCAGCCTGACTGAGATGCCCCACCAATGCACGAATTCGTGCACTAGGCCTCTAGTACTGTAATAACACCATTTATAGGAAGGACTTATGAGTTTACAGTTAGACAGTGGCAGATCTGGGATTTGAACCCAGATCTATTTCACCTAGAACCTATGCTCTGAATCACTGTGCTCAGATTATAAGCATGAATGTTCACTAGTACCTATTTCTGATCTTTTTTCTCTTCCTTATGGCAGATGCTCATGGTTGCAGTAGCTCTTCTTGTCCTAGAGAGTGACAACAACTGTCAATGCTGCCAGAGTGAAAACTGCACCAAAAAATACATGGTAAGAGCAACAGTTTTAAGAAGATGGTTGAGTGGGCTTTAGATTTCCTCTTACTCAGAAACACAAAACTATTAACATTATGGTTCCCTCACCATGATATTTTTAGTGCAGAGCCTGAGAGTTTACTCCAAAAGTAATTTTCCTTTTTTTTTTTTTTTTACAGTTTTTCTTCACCTTTATTCTGATGATGTTCTTTCACAAATTCAGAATTTAAAGGTAGATGAGATTAGAAATAATACTATCTTTTCCTGTCTGGGTTTTTGTATAGTCTTATTTTTTTTCTTCTTAACAACTTTATTGAAAACTAATTTACATATAATAAGTGGCACCCATTAAAAGAGTACAAACCCATGACTTTGACAATGAATACACCCATGGAAGTGAAACAGAATTTTTGGACTGGAACCCATATTCTTTGTCCACCAGAGTTGAAGAATGAATCCAAGGACAGAAGATGGTATAGCAAAGGTGGAGATTTATTAAAGAACTAGTACACACTCCCACAAGGGGAGGGGGGAAAAGGTCCCACAAACTTCCTATTTCCATGGTTTATAAAGACTACATGCAGTTCCTATGTCCTGATATCCCCTCTGATTGGTCAATATTCCCTTTCCAATTGGTTACTATAGTAACTCCTGAGTCCCTCTTCCTTCATTATCCTCTCATTTCTTCTGAGCTTTCTTCCTCCTTTATTTTGTAAATACAAATCTCTTGGCTACTCCTAGATCCCTTATCTTATGTAGATGTATCTGTTGTCTCTTCCTTATGTTATGGAGATAAAACCATGCCAGGCTCCCTTGTGTTATGGAGATGTACCTGTTGCTGCTACCTTGTCTTATGGAAATGTAACTGGGCCTGGCTTCCTTGTGTTATGAAAATGTACCTTCTACCAATCTATAGCCCTGTGGTTTTTCCATGGACTCCAATTATAAATATTCCCTAAACCTGCCTATATTCCTCTAAAATTCCTATTTCTAAAGCACCATCACAATCAAGACATAGAATATTTTCATCACTCCAAAAGAAAAATATTTTATCTGCTTTTTATCTTTATAGAATGATTTATACTTTGTATCAATAGAATCATATAGTATTTGTCTTTTGTATCTGGCTTCTTTCATTCAGCATAATGATTTCGGGATACATCCATGTTGTTAGGTATAGGCAATGTACATTTCTAAATTGGAACTTTAAAAAAATTAAAATAGAATCGAGAGAAAATAATATGCCCCAATTTTCCAAGCTTGTGCCACATAAACGTGAGTTGGGCTGCTACATTTCCACCATTCTTCTTCTTATCAAGATCATTGTCATTACTTTTTCATATTTTCATAGCACTTTATAGTTCTTTTACATTTAGTCAGTGAAATAGGTCATTCTTACTCCTATTTTATAGATGAGTCACCTGTGGTTCAAAGAGAGTATGTTGTTTATCAAACTAGAAGGAGTTTTCCCAGAGATTTGGTATGCATTCTTTGCAGCAAAGGCTCCACATCATAGCTGCACATTGCAATCATCTAGGGTAGGGGTGGGGAACATCCAGCCCTCAGGCCATATAAGGCCCACAAAATCATTTGCTCTGACTTTTCCAAGGCATTAGGGGTGAATTAATTAAATGTTTGACCAAATATAACAGGCTAATTTTTAAGTTGAAAATTTTGTATGGTCCTCAAATGATATTATCAATATCCAAATGGCCCTTAGCAGAAAGAAGGCTCCCTACCCCTGATCTAGGAGTTTGGAGTTGGAATCTCACCCTTAGAGTTCCTGACTTGGCTGGTCTGAGATACAAGTGCAGTCAAGATGCTTCTTTAACTAATGCCTTTGGAAGATTAAATTAGTTGCTTAATTTAACACTGTGCCCATGGCAAAGAATTGAAAATTTATAATATTCTTGTGTGTGTGTGTGTGTGTGTTTATGTGTGTTTTCTTAACTAAGTGGACCCAGAAATCCCTGAGTACCTGCTGGTAGTATATTTGTGGGAAAGCTTTCAAAATTGCCTAGGGGAAACAGTGGATTGTTTAAACTATGAAACTCAAGAAATTTCTAGAAAACAAAATTTATATGCCAATAAAAATCAATATGTTCAATTTGCCTAAACTCAGTATTACCCTGTTTCCCCGAAAATAAGACAGTGTCTTATATTAATTTTTGCTCTCAAAGATGCGCTAGGTCTTATTTTTCAGGGGATGTCTTATTTTTCCATGAAGAAGTATATGGTACACATTTTTTGTTAAATGAAAATAAAGGAAATTTATTACCTGTATACAGTACAGTAGTACGGTAGTTGTCAACACAAACCAGACAAGCTGTGAATCCTGCAGTATAAAGAATTTAATAATTTATTCAATGACCATCCTGTCATCATCTTCTGGAACATCATCATAACAATCTAATTCCTGAGTTTCCTGGTGAATTTCTTGTGACTCCATTTCTTTCAGAATCAGTGTACCAAATCTCTCATGTTTAGCAATAGCACTGTCTTTAAATGAGTACTTCTTGTCAAGGTAGCCTGCTCGCAGTTCATTTGCAATGCAACTGTCAGTGATTTTCTCCCATGAATTCTTCACCCAAGTTACAACTTCTTGAAGTTTAGGTTTCACAAAGTTTCCACACTGATTTCTCTCCATTCTATTTTCAATGTAGTCATTAATTTCCATGCACAAATTGTCTTTGAATGGCTTGTTTATTGCAATATCAAGAGTCTGGAGATAGGCTGTCATTCCTACGGGAATCATTATCTGATCTATTTTTCTTTTGTGGAGAAATGTCTTCATGTCTTTAGTGAGGTGAGTGCTGGCTGCATCCCAGGCTAGCAGACCTCTTTGGCTCCCTCTCATAACAAGCTATGCAGCAGCATTAAATCGACCCACTTCCTTATAACTGCTTGTGTGGCCCAGGCTTTTTCAGTTTTAAGAATAAAAACACCCAAAACATGTTCAATCTTTTCCTTCTTGCCCTTAGAAATTATTAAAGGTGGGATTTTAGTGCCATCCAGACGAATTGCCAAAATACAGGAAACACGTGCACTTTCGTAAGCAGTGGAGGGAATGTACACTAAGGAGGCACCCCTCTGTTCAATTGTTGTTTGAGATGATTGGCCCATAAACACTGCAGTTTTATCCATAGCAATCATGTTGGAAAGATTGTATTTAGAGAAGTCAGCATCATCAATAAATGACTTGAATGCAAGTGCTCGATTAATAACTTTAGTATCTTCCAACCTGAACAATGTTGTAGATCTTCTTAAAGACAGTTCACTTCGCTGAAGGAAATTATCCAGCCAGTGTCGTGATGTTTTGAAGTCTTCGGGGGCTATGTCAAACTGTGGTGCCATTGCAAGGACAAATTCTTGAATCTGACCCCTATTCACAACCAAAGCCTTTGCTTTTCTGTCAACAACCCATTCACAGATCAGGTTTTCCAGTTTGGAAAATAATGGTTGCTGATC
>NW_023425515.1:94763259-95035759 GCF_014108245.1 Pipistrellus kuhlii
GGGGGGCTTATGGAGTGAGACAGCTTTAAGGGCTCTGTTCCCATCACTGGCGGGGGCCTTGGGTAGTTGAGATAACACAGACAGCTTTTAAACATTTTTATTCTTTCAGTAGGGGGTGTGCAAGAGGCAGCTGGTGGATGTTTCTCTCTTTCTCTCACCGACATTTCTAGCTCTCTCTCTCCCTTCCTCTCTGTAAAAAAATCAATAAAATATACTTTAAAAAATAAAATAAAAGTGGGGAGGTTTTAATCTTGCACTCCGCACTGGTCCCAGGTTGGGCCAGGGAAGTTCTAGCCAAAATAAGGGGCATAGGTACTTCTTTTATACAGCTGTTTCCTGAGGGGAGGGTGGAGGGCATGAGAGGTGTGGAATTTCTGCCTCTGGCCAGGGGTCTAGGAAGGTGCCAGTTATCTTTGTCACCATCTACCTTGCAGATGCTTGCATCTGCTCTGGACTTTCCCCCTGCCTTGACCTAACAAATAGATCTCAGTCCATAACAAGGACTTTGTTGTTTAGTGGGGATGCCACTTCCTGGAATGGCTCTCTACAATGGTGAAGACATGGTGAAGCTGAATGCCACTCCAAGAAAATCATCTTACACATGAGGAGACCACCCCACCAGCACAGATTTCCAATAGCAGGTGGAACTATATTGAGCCAAAGTAAGACCAGGGAGCCTTATAGGTTGTCAGTAATGTAAGAGGGTCTCTGCCTCTCCTCTTTCTCCTGCTCTCTATTCTTAACCCACAGTGCCTGCTCCAGAAAGGGAGCCAGGCTCTCCTTTCTTCACCCAGTAGCTTTCTTATTAACTCCAAGTCCCTGAGGCAATGCTAGTCTACACTGGGGAGAAGAGAGAAGATGAGGTTTAAATTGGACATGAGGTGGGTATTTTAAAGACATTAAATGAAATTTAACTGAAAGCGGCAAGAAGTTATAGGATCTGCCCTAGAAGTCACTAGGAGGAAAAGGAGGTTTTTCAGAGCTTAGTTGAATTGTGGTGCTTGAACAAAAGTGAAGGTATCTCAATTTAAACTCGAGTGAGTTGACATTTCTCAATAAACTGGATAACTATCTCTCCACAAAGAAAGAAGCATGTCTTGGAAAACACAGTAAACTGTTTGCAGTAGTTATCTCTGGGGAAGGAGAGTTTGAGATGGGGGTTGGTGTGGGAAGAAAATGTACTTTTCACTCGGTACCCTTTTAAATTAAAAAGAAATCATGTATATATATGACTTAAAAAACTCAATTTAAAACTAAAGTTATTAGGACCGTATAATACTGACAGAGTAGAAGACTGAGTTTAAAAATAGACCTGAAAGATATGTCAATTCCATAAAGGAATTCTTACTAGTGGAAAAAGTAATTATTATAGGGTAAAGCAGGAAACTTGTAATAGAAATGTGGCGTGCTGGGTGTGAGTAGGTGAGGTGTGCTGGGTGTGAAGAGGAAACCTATTCTAAGTATTTGGAGGAAGATCTGGAGGAGATGGAGGAGGAGACACTTGGACCTGAGCTTGCATGTTAGACACCAGTGTGAACTGCAGATTCTGTTGCTTGAAGAGGGATAAAAGTAGTGACAGATGCCTGCAAAGGTTTTGACAAGGAATGGGGTTCCATTTGGTATGATGCATTTCAAGATCAAGCTTTTTTGTATCATATAAGATATGGCATGTTTTTGGCTAGTGCTGAACCCTGGGGTTTGGGATTTGCATATTTGTGGAAGGCACTAAGTCAAAAGGCAATGCACAATGATTTGGCCAGTAACATTTGATATAATTCCTCACTATGTTCAAACAGTAGAAATCACCACCAAAATAGCAGAAAAGGATTCTGCTAAAATAGGAGAAGGATCATTTAAGTTTGTTTAACCATTCACCCATTGAATGACATCTTGACTATTTTCAGTTTAGAACTATTACAGATAAACCTGCTATAAAGATTCATGTTCAGTTTTATTTTTGATGAACATATATCTTCATTTCTCTGAGATAAATGCTCAGGAGTACAACTGGTGAATTGCATGTTTTAGCTAGTCCAGTTTCCTTGCCTTTCCATATACTATAAGCTTTAGAATAATATTGTATGTGCCCTGGTTGGTGTGGCTCAATTGGATGAACATTGGCCCATATACCAAGAGGTCACTGGTTTGATTCCCCATCAGGGCACATGCCCAGGTTGTAGGCTCAATCCCCAGTAGGGAGCGTGCAGGAGGCAAATGATGGATTTTTTTTCATATCTCTCTTTCTCTCTCTCTCTCTCTCTCTCTCTCTCTCTCTCTCTCTCTCTCTCTCTCTCTCTCTTACTTGCCTTCTTTTTCTAAAATCAATAAAAACATACTTTTAAAAAAATCTATGGACACCAGGGGGGTGAGGGCAGGAATGGGTGGGTGGGGAGCAATGGTGGGGTAAGGACACATAGGTGATACCAATAAAGAAATAGAAGAAGAAAAGAAAAGAAAAGAAAATGCTATCTAGTTAAAAAAAAAATCCATGGGATGAATATATACTATGGTTTATTAGTCCAGTCAACTGTGGATGTTTGTTTGTGATATTTCTAGGTTTTTGCTATTGTAAATAATGCTGGTGTGAACAATCTTTTACATGTAATATCTTGTGGTACATGTGCCAGAGTTTATTTTGATATACCCAGGAGTGGAATTACGAGTCTACAGGCTTTATAAATCTTCAACTATTGAAGATAATGCTAAATTCTTTAACAAAGTAATTGCATTAATTTACATTTCCACTAGCAATGTGTTAGATGCTATAAATGTTTAATGAACTGTAGCATGAAAACTCTCTCCAGGCAGTAAGCAAGGATTATTATGGGGCTCCCCTCAAATTTCTCTCTCTCAGGCACCACTCACTCTCTATTCTCTTCTAATGATCAATATGTAAAAGCTACTCTCCCATATAATTTGGCATTTTTTTTTAAAGTTGTTTCTGGCAGGTAAATCATTTGGTCCCTTATTCTCATCTTGTTTGAAAATAGAAGTCTTTTAAAATCAATTTAACCCTTTCTTTTTTTGTAGTAATTGCCTCTTTATTTATAAAACCATTTGTTTCTTCTTTGTAATTAACTTGCCAAAGTTTTACATTGTTAATTTTTCCAAATAGCAATTTTTTTTGATTTTGTTAGTCTTATCTAATTTGTCTTTGTTTTATTTTATCCTTTGTCTTGTATTTTCTTTAGTTTTACCCCATTGTTCTTTTTTTTTTTTGACATCTTAAGATGGGCAATTAGTCAATTAATTTCTACACTTTTATATTTTCCTTAATATTTATGTGTAAGGCTATCAATTTCCCTCAGATCACTGCTTTTGCTACATTACATACAATGTTATATATAGCTAAACAAATTTAAATGCACTTTAGATATTTAAGAATTTCTATTATGACTCATTTTACCCAATAAGTTATTTTCAGGTTTTAAAAAAAATTTAAATAAGTGGGAATTAAAAATGTATATTTGAATTAATGTCTAACTTAATTTCAAACTTCTTTTTATAAAATTGTTGAGGTTTTCTTTATGGCCTAATTTTTATAAATGTTTATAAATAATCATATATATATGAGAACAATATTTTTATTATAATTGTCAGATACATAATTTAATATATGTTTATTCAATATGTGTTCAATATATGTTGTGTCATTCAGATCTTGTATATATTTGTTGATTTTTTTTTCATCTATTTGACTTCTCAATAATTGAGAGTGGTATGATGAAATCTTTCACCATGATGGTAGATATATCACTCTGCTCCTACAGTTCTCAAACATTTACTTTACATACTTCCCATCCAAGTACTAACCAGGCCCGACTCTGCTTAGCTTCCGAGATCAGACGAGATCGGGCGCGTTCAGGGTGGTATGGCCGTAGACTACTTTACATACTTCAAGACATTTTTATTAGTTACTGTTTAAAATTATTTCATTTTTCTGGAGAATTGAATTAAGCACTGAATCAAATTTTCTGTCCCTAATAATACATTTTACCTTAACATTTATTTGATGTGCTATTAGTATAGCTACAACAACTTTCTTTTGCTTGTATTTACTTCATATTTAATTGTTCTTTTACTTTTAAGTTTTTAAAAAAAAGTATTTTATGTATATCTTTTAAAATGGCATATTTTAGACTTTATAAAATCTAAACTGTGGCTCTTAATCTTTTAAAGTTTAGTTCACATTTATTTATGTTAATTATTACTGTATTTGGACCAGTTTAAATATCTGAACTTATTATTATTTTTTCTATTTCTTTTCACTGACTTCTTCTCCCTTCCTCCTTTAAATTAATAGCTATCTCTTTTAAAAATGCTGATCTGAGAATTGTTTGTTACTGATGCTCAATGAATCAAGAATCTCATATCAAAATGTAAATTAAAGCACTACTTCCTTCATTCAGAAAGTCCTTATGTAAAAATCATGATGACTGAACTAAGAAGCATGGTTAGTGAAGTGGTTGATATACGCTCTGGTGCAAGATCCTTCTCTTGTCAAGACAGATTAGTAGTTCACAGACCAGCTTGGTGGAACTCATTTTGAGAAATATTCGTTTTTCTATGATTTTCTTAAATTTTTTTTTTTTTTTTTTTTTTACTGATTTCAGAGAAAAGAAGGGCGAGGAAGAGAGAGATAGAATATCAATAATGAGAGAGAATAATTGATTGTTTGCCTCCTGCACACTCCATATTGGGCTTGTGCTCTGACTGGAAATTCAACTGTGACCTCCTGACTCCATAGGTCTATGCTCAACCACTGAACTATGCCGCTGGGCAGAGAAATTATGTTTTAGCATGTGCTCATTCAACTTTCAACATTCTTATAGTATTTAAGCTTTAAAATGGGGGTTATTATGGATACATGTTCTCTTTTACTTTGATGATAGATTTCTCACCCTCTTTTTAAGATAGCAACCAAATCTGTTCTCAGTTGCAGCATCTCTTGTATTTGCTTGTTTACTTATTTAAGAACTAGAGGCCTAGTGCATGGATTCATGCACATTGAAACAAAATTAATTAGAAGGTGGCTGGCGGGGCAGGACTGAGCCAGATGGGCTAGACACATCCTGCAGCCAACCTCTTGCAGCCCCTCCCCAGCCAGCCGCACATGGGTGGTGCCAGGGCTCAAAGGGCATCTGGGGACTGAGCGGAGTCCCTCCAGCAGGTGGGATTCCTTGACCTGGCCTGTGGGGATTGGGCCACAACTGGCAGTCTGACATCTCCTGAGGGTCCCAGAGTGAGTGTGAGAGGGCACTCTGTAAAGTTGCTATTGCAGGGCAGCTCCTGTGTTGATCATCAACTCCCTTGTGGTCAGTGTGCATCGTATATACCGGCTGGTCACTTATCCTTTTATATATATATAGATATCCCAAAGAACCAAGATGGTGGCATAAGTAAACACCTGTACTTGCTGCCTCTCACAGCCACATCAAAATTACAACTAAAATACAGAAAAACCATCATTCAGAACTGCCTGAAAGCTGGCTGAATGGAAGTCCTACAACTAGAGAAGTAAAGGAAAAAGCACAGGGAGACTGATGGAGTGGCAGAGGCACAGAATGGGCTGATCTGACAATCACATGTGGCATTTCTTTTCAATTGGGAGAGATACTGCTGCAGAGATCAGGTTCTGCTAGTGAGAAACACTTACTTGAGATAGCAAATGTAAATAAATAGGATAAGGCATTATTCTCTGCAAGGCAGACTAGTGAAAGGCAAATGACAGTCACATGACAGTCCCAGGTTTACTTTGAGTTCTGGGCATTCTTTTGCAAATTACTTGCTTTGATGTTGCCTGCAGCTGAGATCTTCAGCAGAAGTTTTCTGAGATTTCCTTAAACCTTCTGTCATCTGAAAGCTAATGGTGGTTTCCCTAAAATTTGCCCCCAAACCTCCCTATTTTGTAAGCACTTGTTATATTTTGTGAAATTTAAGATGACATTGATAGTGTAATTAAGAAAGAAAAAAATTCTACTAATTAAATTTTTTAACCCTAAGATTTTATTCCATACTTTAAAAACAGTTCTGCTAGATTTATGCAACAAATTTAAAAAACATATGATATATCACAATCATACATATATAAAAATGCAAATATCAGAAAAATAAATTTGCTGTTATTTCTAAAATAACTTCACACTCAAAATTTTGCTATTGTGAAACCTTCTTTCAGTTAGAGGCTTCTGTGTGTATGCTTCCCATCATCAGGAGGCATTGGGAGCATATGTTGGATCACTTTTTTAGAGTGCTGCATCCTTACCTCCTGCCTTTTATTCCAGGCTGCTAACAACTATTCTGCCAGTTTAACTGGTGTTGTCTTGCTTTTGTGTGAACTCTAGTCTGTTCTCAGAGTTTTTAAAGGGTTTGTGGATTCAGAGTGTGAGTATTTGTAATGGTTCAGTCTGTCACCAGAAATGACCATGGGTTCTGCACTTCTCAATGAGCTAATTCTTTACTGTCTAAGTACCCATTCACATTCCTGCAATAAAACCTAACTGGTAGGCTGTGTAGGGTTCTTGGATATCTATTCTGAAGACTTTCAGCTACATTCACTGATAAATTTCTCCACTAGCATTTTGTCCACCCAGGGACAAAATGCTAGTGGGGAAACCGGGCCTGGGTGGGGGCAAGGCATATATGGCATCTCTGTACTTCCGCCCAATTTTGCTATGAACCTAAAATTGTCCTAAAAAATAAAACATTTTCAAAAATTAAATAGAACAACAACACTTTTGTTGGTAATTATGCATAGCTTCACAGGTTTAGTCTACTTTCATAACCTGTGTCATGATCTCGATCTCTTTAGCACCTGCAGTAGTGATAGTATCAGCCCTGGAGTTTCTTTAGCATTTTCTAGTTGATTAAACAAATACTTTTATTAGTTTCCTCAATTGAATCACATGCTGTTGGAAATTAAGTAACTTTTGTTCACAGTCAGCAAAAAGTTTCTGAAAAATTGATACGCAGCGCCTTAAGGATGATCCTGATACTGCATGAATTATTCACACAAGCCTCTCTTTGATCTGCTCTGATTTGTCTATTTCCCCTGCTTTTCTTTCCCTCTGCATTTGGGTTCCCCTAAAAGCAGAGCCTAAGACAAGGATGTGGGTACATATAGCATATTTAGAAAGTGATCTCTGGAGGCAGGTGACATTCTGGGACATTACCTTCACCCCTCTGGGCATTGACTGTCCCCACACCCAAATGTCCAGGTGTATCTGAGGAAGAAAAGCAGAGAATCTCTTATTATTTTCAGAAAAGAGAAAAAATAGTGTGATGAAGACAGAGAGGTGGCTGTTGGGAAGCATTATGCCGGTCTTGCTTCTCATTTTATTTGTTAGGCCAAATGCATAAAGTTGAAACTTAACATGAGTTCATGACATTTATTCTCTCAGTCAGTTTGCACTTCTGCCTTTTTACTAGGAGTGGGATGGATGCTGTCTGTCTAACCCCGGTGGATCTTTTCTGCATTCTCCCATCCACTCCAAACCTCCACCAGCCCATAGTAAATTGATAATTTGACAATGTCCTGGAGATGTCAGACCCTAGTGAGTCTGGTTGACATGTGTTCACTTAGCAGAGCCTGTTTACTTCTCATCACATTTCTGCAATCTGATTTCTGGCTATGATCACCCTCCCTGAATGTTGCCACACAAGGAGGCCCCGCTAGAGTAGCCTGAGTCAGAGAGGTGTCAGGTGCTATTGGGGATTTAAAAAATCCGTGCAGTTGTGGCTGAGTTCCAGGAGTATAGTTGCAGGCTCAAGAGTAGTCCTACATGAGGGATGGTCTACCAAAGTCAGCAACTCCAACTCTGGGACAGCCGAGAGAGTGGAGAATGCATGTGAACTGGAACTTTTAGGAAAGAACCAGGAGGAAGCTAGGTCTGACCAGCAAGTTTGAGTTGGAGGAGCCATATTGATAAGGGCTCCCGGGCCACTTTCTTTTTGGAGCCCAGGCCTCCCAAGCATTTTAAAATTTGTGCTGTTCACCCTCAGTGGACAAAGTATCAGCTTGTGGGTCCCAGGTTAGCTTCCCATTAAAGGCACATGCCTGAGTTGTGGGCTTAATCAATTATTCTCTCTCATCATTGATGTTTCTATTTCTCCCTCTCCCTTCCTCTCTGAAATCAATAAAAAATATATTAAAAACAAAACAAAACAAACAAAAAACACTGCCAGTTAAAAAAAATATATAAATATGCTGTTTCTCTTCAGTCACCAAATTGTCTGGCTTAAGCCACAGTGTCACCTGTGCTGGAACTTGTGGGGGAATTGCTGTCCCTGGCCTGTTGGGTGATGCTAATCAGCTCTTGGGAGGACCTACACACAGTGGAGCCATGTTCCCTCTGTTTATCACTGGGGAATAGGCATACCGTTTGCTTTCCGAGGGGCTGCAGCAGGGGGAGGCAGGGGTTTATGGTATTTGGAAGGAGCAGTAAAGCTTCCTTTTATTTACTCACTAGAGGGCCCGTGCATCAAATTCTTGCACTCGGGGTGGGGGTTTCCTAAATATGAATTTTCCCTTATATATTCAGTTTCTTGTGAAAGACAAGCCCTCAGGAGATGTCTGACTGACTTAGGCCCACAAAGAGTCAGACATCCTAGTGCTGCTGTGGAGATGGGAGAGTTTCCCACCAGCACCACCACCACTGTGCTTAGCAGCAGTGAGCCCGGCTTCTGGCTGAGTGGCACTCCCCCTGTGGTCAGTGAGCATCATAGTGACCGGTTGTTCCTCTGTTTGGTTGATTTGTATATTAGCCTTTTATTATATAGGATTCTTTGTGAGTCTATGTTGTCTATAAACTTGCACTTGTTAGCCAGGAAACAGTTTACTTACAGCTCCAAAGACCATGAGTGATGTACCACAAGGATTTATGGCCACTATTAGATTGCATCATTCTTGGGTCTCAGACTTGTATTCAAATGCTGTCCCTCTGCTGAAAGCCATGGGTGATTCTCTTAGATTGTTTGAGACTTGGTTTCATCCTTTATATGGTGATTAATTATATCTGTCTAAAAGCATCATCCGGAGATTAAATAAAACAATGATGCAAAGAGCCTGATATGGAGGTCCAGAAATGTCAGTCCTCTAATATAGCCTAATATGTCAGCTGTGATATCTGATGTTAAAGCCTTAAAAATACAATTTAAATTTAATGAAAAAATATGATATTTATAGATTATTAAAAAAAGAAACACTATGAGAAAAATCTTTAGATTGAAAATAAAAGAATTTTAAAGGTGGAAGTATAGTTTTATTTCCTAAATGTAATTGTTTTCAGTGACTATTTTATTCACTTTAGATGAAAAAAAAAAAAAAAGGTCATATATAATAGAACAGATAGCCTTTCTATAAAGGCATCTAACGAAATGCAGCTAATTAAACACATAATTTGTTACAGAATATGTACCCAATGTATTTTGGCACATAAAATATTTACTCTGATAGACTGAAGCTGTTACTCTTAACTGGGTCTGAGTTGTTATTGAGACTGAGTGTTTCTAATCTAGTAAACGATAACGACTTCATCACTTCTGACTGTGTGTGTCTGCTTTCAGCCCAGAATAAGATTTTATTGCCTTCCAGCTTTCTGTAAGACTGTTTGGCGGACTATTTCTCTAAGATCCCATGTTTGGAAAAAAACAACATTAAATACTTGTTAATTTATACCTATATTCAAAACTTTAAATTCCTTCTAAACATAAGTTCTCCTAATTATGAATTTCCCCTTATATATTCAGTTTTGTGTGAAAGCCAAAAATGTGAACAGCACAGAAGTATGTCAGCTCAAAGTTTCTCTTCAAAATGCTTTGATGTTTTGGTCTCTGCCCTCCCCATTGCTTAGTGCATTTGTATTAGAAAAATGTACTGTTTTGGATATGTTCTAAGTAGATTTGTTTTGAGGGAGAAAAAACAACCCAAATAATTGCTGTAAATAATCATTGCTTGGGTTTATTCCAGATTTGAGTTTAATTAGAGTTTTTAAGTTTACTTCTAGAGATGCAAGTTCTACTTTAGTTCAACTTGAGTTTCCTTCATTACTCAGTCTAGTCTCTGCGTGGCTTTAGAGGCTTAGGACTTCAGATTTGTGCCCTCTTATATTAGGGGCATGAATGAGAAGCTGCTGATGCTATCTAAAGTTCAAGATTCCAGTTGTTTTGGGGCTGCAGGTGTCTCAGACATGTAGCCTAGTGCAGCGTTTTTCAACCGCTGTTCCGCGGCACACTAGGGTGCCGCGAGATGTTGCCTGGTGTGCCGTAGGTGCAGACAAGACAAGAATTTTATAATTTTTCACTATTTTGTTTACTTAATATTTCATAATAAAGTAATTATAAAATACTTTTTTGTGTTTATTTGATTCCTATTCAAGAGAATTACTTTATATATAGTCAATATAGGCACAGAGTTAAATTTTTTAAATTTTCTAATGGTGGTGTGCCTCGTGATTTTTTTCATGAAACAAGTGTGCCTTTGCCCAAAAAAGGTTGAAAAACACTGGCCTAGTGTCAAAGCAAAGACTGGGTTCCCTCAATCTGGGCATGCGTGGCAGAGTCAGCATTTCTCCCAGGCTCCCAAGCAATCCTGAAGTTGCTGGTCTGAGGATCACACTGACTAGAAGGAGTTCAGTACACACATTTTAAAACTTAACTGTTTGGCCGAAACCAGTTAGTCTGCGGACTGAAAGGTCCCATGCTTGATTCCAGGCAAGGGCATGTACATTGGTTGCAGGCACATCCCTGATAGGGGATGTGCTGGAGGCAGCTGGTCAATATTTCTCTCTCATCGATATTTCTAGCTCTCTATCCCCCTCTCTTTGTCTTTGTAAAAAAAATCAATAAAATTTATAGAAACCAACCCCCCTAAAAACCCAATTTAACTGTTTGGGTTTGAATGCCTATTCTACCATTTATTAGCTCTGTGACCTTGAGTAGGTCATTTAACTGTTCTGTGCCTCCATTTGGCATCTGTCAAAATGGAAGTAATTAACATGACATTTAGTGTTAAAAGTTTATTTAAAGAATAACTGATAAAATCCATGTATTGAATGCCTAATAGCAAAGTGATAACTACTAATAAATATTAATATTTATTTTATCTGGTGAAAATAGTTTCTAGAAAATTGGGGAAGAGGAGAGGAAGGAGTCCTAAGATTTATTTATTTTTGAATAACATTTCAGTACAACGTGATAATGAACCATCCCGGTTTTCCCAGGACTGTCTTGGTTTCAGCACTAACAATCCTATACTTTGGGAAACCCCTGGCTTTTAAGCCAACCAGAACACAAGGTTACTCTTACCTTCTCTATGGTTCCTTTTAAGTCTTCACAATAGTCTTGTGACATAAATGCCATGATCTGAAATCACAAATGGGCATGGCTAGTATGCAGTGAAGCTTCTATTCAAACCTGCTTTGGACTGACTTTGAATCCTTACGTGCTCCATCCCACCTGCTGTGCATTCAAATGTTCTTGCATCCTTATTTTGGCTTTTAAATTGTATTTCAGAAGCATATTTGGTTTAGAATGAAATAAAGGAATAAAAGATCTTTCATCTCCATAGGTTACTTTAAAATCAGTGTGATCAGTGGATTATTAGGAATACACTTGACATGCCAAAATCATAAGGCTGACCTGTCCAGGGTGTGAGGAAATGCATCTTCTTTTTAAGACTTGATTTTTAATTTCAAAGACTGTTTTTTTGTAAACCAAATGAAATGAACAGTGGGTTAAAATGAGGCAGAATCCTATATAATAAAAGCCTAATATACTAAGTGCCTGGTCATCTAGTCAGCTGTTCAACCAATCAAAGTAATATGCTAATGATATCCTAAGGCCACTCAACCGCTCACTACCATGTGCACTGACCACTGGTGGGCAGACACTCTGACCTGTAGGTTAGCTTGCTGCTGGGGTCCAGCCAATAGGGACTGAGTGAGATGGCCTGGACACATCCTGGAGCCCTCTCATGGTCCTTGCCCAGCTGGCCAACCTCCTGCATCCCTCCCTGGCTCTGACTGTGCACCGGTGGGATCCCTCAGCATGGCCTGCACCTTTTCACAATATGGGACTCCTTAGAGGATGTTGGAGAGTTGGTTTCAGCCTGATCCTGCAGGTCAGGCTGAGGGACCCCACTAGTGCATGAATTAGTGCACCAGGCCTATAATGTTTAAATAATTATAAGAGAGAGTGTTAATTTGTGGAAGGGGCTAGGGAAAATATGATATTATTATATTTTTCTTCCTGACCCTTTTTTCTAGTCTTCTGTCTAAGCCACCATACACATGTTCCTTATCTTTCTTCACTTCTCTGCCTTTGTAACAAGTCAATTGGAGCAGATACAATTGGGCTTTGTCAAGAGGTAACATCGGATTGCCTGGACGTAAGCAAGTCCTCAGATTATGCTATCACCCTGTTTGAGCTTCTGTGATAGCCAAGAACCACATCAGCTGGAGTCCTCTGCTTGGTCTTCAGGAAACAAGCACTGGAACTCCAGAAATATTTCTGCAAATACTTCTCAAAATTCACTCAGTTTTACTGTTAAGGAAGCTACTGCTCATTGCCAAAGAAATTTTCATAATGGATTCCAAAACAAAGTTTCCTCAGTGGACAGAGTGGACCTTAGTGGAGGTCACATTTTTTATGTTCTAATATGGTTTTGAATATGACATTTACCATAACAACTTAAAAAATTCAATATATTGATAAATAAAAATATAAATAATAAAAATAAGTTAATGCCTATAATTTGTAGAATCAACAACAGTACAAAGCAGGGACCCTTATAATACTTATTTATGTGTATTTTAAAACTGTCTTAATGTTGATTGGATTTGAAATATCAATATATAAATCTGTGTTCAAACACTTGATTTTGTTATTTACAAACATTTTTATAGATGGGTATTTTAATGAAAACATTACTATTTTATGTATTTTTTTAAATTTTATTTTATTGTTTAAAGTATTACACATAGTAGTATATGTATCTCATCCCCTCCCCTCCATTGACTGTTGGGAGCCAGCAGAGTTGAGACGAGCAACTCAGTCTTAAGAAAATAGAATTAAGTTCCTTCTAGCAGAAGTTATGCGGTGCCCTGAAGGCTTGGCCAGAAGATAAGATTAACCTGGGGCTTAGCATCTTCTTGTCTTCCTGCCTCTTCCCCTTCCTGATCCTCCCCCCTAGATAGCCCAGCCTTGGAATGTTGCACCTTGGAATGTTAACATCTTTGCAACTTCCCCTTCCTGATCCTTCCCCATGGACACAGCCAGGGACCCCTCTGCATGGGCGGCCCTGACCCCCTTTGTCTCTGCTGTATAAATACAGCCATTTCAGAGAATAAAATTGAGGCTTGATCAGAACCTTAACTTGCCTTCATTCTTTCGCGTTCCTTGTTTGTTTCATTCTCTTAGGTGGTTCCTGCGTGCCCCCGTTGTTGTCACGCGGGTTGGGACAAAATGGCAACCAACGTGGGGTACTCCTGAGGACCTCCAGCGAGAATGTCTACCGGAGAAGCCCTGGCCAGGCACCCCCTGAGTCGCTGCGAGGACCCACGAGTGAAGATTCAGCATTGGATCGCCACGGTCACGCCCGCCGTGAGACAGATCGGAGTAAAGGTAGGTAGACGATTTTTCAAACAAGATTTCAGAACATTTCACCCCTTTTTTTTGCTCGATTGTTATTATTGGTTCTCTCGGTTGGTTCCTTCCTGTCCACTAATAAGCACTCACTTGCTGATCTGGAGAAGAGTGAAAGGTACCCGTCTTCGGCTGTGAGAACTCCGAATCACTTGAACTAGTACCGTCTCCCAGTTTTCTTGGTGAGAATCCTCTCCAATTAGATCTACTCTTAAAACCTTGAGCTTGCTTTGAACAAAAGGTCGTCCACCTTACAGACTCAACCACGGGGAGACCTGCGCGCCTGAGGAGGGCAAACAGGGTCTCCCAGTCTGTGAGGATCCGTGTAGGTGGATTATACCTACCGACTGTTTCACACAAGCAAGGGAGTAAAGGGTAGAGTCGAAAAGAGAGTAATTCCGCCTGAATTCCTGGGTTGACGAGAAAATTCAAGCTGACCTGGCATGGGGTTTATACGTCCCGGAGGCTTACGTGGAGAAGGAACCTCTTAGAGAGCCATCCAATTGACCAATAATGGGAAATGCTTTAAGTTGTCATGAAATGTTCCTTGGCGGTGTCAAGATTTCCCTCAGAATGCGAGGAGTAAGGGTTAAGAAAAAAGAATCTTAGAAAAAGGGCTCAGGGAGTCCCCTCAGGCACGTGGAATTAAGGCTAGAAAAAAAAGAATCTTAGAAATGAAAGTGCTCTTTAGAGTGAATGTTGAAGTCTATGTGATCACAAAGTAATGTTTTTTGTTGAAATTAGAATCTTAGTATATGTATGGAATTTAAAATCTATAATAAGTGGAACTCCACTGCTGAAATTACCTCTGACTTAATGCCTTGTTTAAAAATTATAAGAAAACTCACAGGGAAATGCAAATCTTGACCAAATTGGGTATTAATTATTATTTCAGAAAGCCAAAAAGGAAGAAAAAAATTGAGATGTGTCTATCTTTTAAGCATAAAAAGAAATTCAGCCAGATCTGTTGCTGATGCTTCTCCTGAAGTAAGCAGAATATGGGGGAAGGGAGAGACATGAGGCGATCCAATATAGAAGCCCGCTCTCCTAGTATATTAAATTAAAAATTTCCTTTCTCGCCATAAAAAGGTTTTAAAAATTTAGAAATGCATCTGGGATATCTGTACACATGTAAAGAGAAAGCTAGTATAAGACTAAATGCGCGCACGTCCGATTTCGAATATTAGATAAGTCTTGAACTAGCCTTAACTTTTTACAAGAGCTACAGAAATGAAAAACCCAGAACTGATTCTTTTTCCTGAGAAAAACAGCGAAAAAATCTTCTTGAAAGAAATTCAAGCTAATTCCAGCAACAATATTCTCATTTCCATAATAAAGAATAGTTTTCAAAATGCTAGTGAACCTTATTAAAAAGTTAACTTTTAAGGCCTTCAAGAAAATAAATAAATTTGTCTCTGTCATAGAATTTATCCAAAGTAAATACTTTAAAGATCTAAGTAGTCCAGATATCTGGCTACATCCTTTGTTGAGGGAGGAAAGGGTAAAGGCCCTTCCCCCAGCAGACAGTTAAGATAGTGTCCTGCCATCTTAAAGAATGTGATAATTTACAGTCAAATAAACAAAACCTAGTTTCCCAGAACCACTGGCAAATAAAAATTAAAGCTCAAATTTGCCTCATAACAAACCTAGAGGACAGAATTAAATCTATTAATTGATTATGTCTTGTATTTTTCTTAGAAATATAAAGTGTTAGTTGGTCCGAAGTTTGTGGGTTATTGTTAAGCTGATTAACATAAAAGTGTTATTAATCTAAGAACTACTAAATAGATTTGACTTGCCAGTTTTAAAAATTCAAAGTTCAAATTAAATTAGGAGAAATTGTAGAGTTGTAGTGATTAAATACTTAAAGCATAAAAACTTATTTTTAAGAAAATAAAATATTATATTTCCTCTAATAATTAGGAATTCAAAATAAGTTGCTTATTATTGATCTAATTAGAAAGAGAATTGATTCTGTGATCTCCACCAAAAATTTTTCTATACAAAAACTAGTCTAAATCTAATTGATGTCTTAAGATAATAGTAGACAATAATAACAGATATTAAAATATTTAAATCATATATAGATATTTGTTTGATGGTTTTTTTTCCATGTTAAAATTTCAAGGTCTTAACAGAGATGATTCTTGGAAAGCCCCAAGGGCCCGGAGTAATACAAGAAATTTATTCTCTCTTCTTATAGGAAAACTTTTTAAAACAGATCTAATATACTTAAAATTGCATGGAAAGCCTTATCAAGTAAAAATTAATAGGTATATATTAACTATTATGAAGATTTTCGCCTGTAAGAAAGGCAAAAACAATATATTTCTTAAAAATAGCCAAATTTTTCAACAGCAATAAAATTTCAAGAAAAATAAAAGCCATGCTTTTGAATCAGACCAATAAAATCTTTTTAAACTAAAAATACCTACTTAAGTTACTTTATAAATTAGCTTTTACAATATAATCAATGTCATATAAATTAAGTTACATGAGAAGCCAATGTTTTATAAATAATTGAATCCTAACTGTATATGCCGCCTACATTTTTATCAAGCTAAAGGCAAGGCAACATTTGTGGCTTATGAATTCAAAAATAAATTTGCTTTATTTTTAAAGTAAAGATACCTTGTCATGATAGCAGTCAGCACCTGTGCATTGCTACAGGTTGCCCAGGTCCAAGAGCAAGGAAAATCGGTGTACACACCCTTCTACATAGAACTCAAAATACTTAATATTTTATATTCTACCGGGAACCCTAGCTCAGGGCCTTAATTTATATCTAACACAGAGAATAGTATTAACTACCACAGTAAAAGAAATTTTTTATCTCAGGTATTAACCATTTTTACAGATAGATCCAGTTCTAGAAAGGCTAGATATACTACAGCAGAGGAGCAAAGGTCCTTCAAACCTCTTATATTTCAATAGAAATACAAGCTTTTACTTATACCTTAACAGATTTTACTACAAAGCACATCAATCTATAGTAATAGTACTTATATGGTAAATATAGCAAAAATTATTAAAACAGCTACTATAAGGCACATTAATTTAGAGGAACTTTTCATTTAATTTTCAGTCTATAAAATGTTATTTGAGAATGGCAATTTCCATATTTTATTATAAACAATGTCCTCAGTATATTATCCAACTTCCTATACCAACCTTAGGAATAAATCCCCGAGGACTTAAACCTAATCTAATCTGGTCAAATAGATATCACTCAATGGTAGAAAGAGCCATTCATACGTTTAAGATCATTTTAAAAACAAAAAAGGAGGAGACAGATATTATGTGTCACCTCAAGAGAAGCTCAGTCATACTTTTTATACTTTAAAAAATTTTTAAATTGTGAAAACTACCCCCTGTGAGATCCAAGATGGCTGCGCCCAGGTGAACACCTAGCCGCAGCCGCACACAACAATTTCAATAAAATACAACTAAAATATAAAACGGACATTGCCCAGAACTACAGGAAGGTTGACTGACTGGAAATTCTACAGCGAGAAGCAAGGAGAAAACCAGAAGGAGGCGCGGAGGAGCTGGAAAAGCCAAGGTACGGAGACGCGGAGACGCGGAGACGCGGCGCGCGGAGAGGACGGAGCCGGAGAGGAGGGAGGCCGAGTGCCTGGCGGGCGTTCCTGAGCGGAAAGGAGAGAAAAGCTCCGACTGTGCTGGGCCCCCGACTGCTCTGATCCCCGGTTCTGGGCCAGACCCCGGGGACTCAGGCTCAGCCATAGGGAGCTGGGCTGTAAGGCGGAACCCCGGGGAGAGGCGAAAGGAGGTCCCGGAGGCGCGCACATTGCGCGCAGAGAAGGGACGGTCGGCTGTGCCGCGGGATCGCCCTGACGGGAAGGAGACTGGGGCTCCAGACTGCTCTGAACGCCACCTCCAACTCCACTTCCAACTGAACTGAACCCCAATACCGGGCTCATTGTGGGAGAGCATAGACTGTTTGGCAGCAGGCGAAAATCGAGGGCACCTTTCTCTCAGAGGCGCTGGCAGCAGCGAACACTGAAGGACCCGCATAGGGCGGGGCTGACAGAAGCCAAAGCTGCAGGCTCCACCCTGAAACCCCGTCCCATCTGTAACTGCGAAATGCGACAACAAAATAGATCACAAATGAAAGAAATGGAGGACAAAAAGCGTCTGGATATAGAGTTCAAATCTACGCTTATAAGTTTTTTCAAGAATTTCTTAGAAAAGATGGATAAGGGCTACGAGGATATGAAAAGAGATCAACTAGAATTAATAAGGAGTCAACAAGAAATAAAGAATACATTGTCTGAAATAAAAAATATTTTACTGAGTCCTAAAAACAGAAAGGAAGATCGCAAGAATCAAGTCAAAGATTTGGAACATAAAGAGCCAGAAGACACTCCTCCACAGAAGCTAGAAGGCAAGAGAATCCAGAAAATTGAAGATAATGTAAGAAACCTCTGGGACAACTTCAAGCGAACCAACATCAGAATTATGGGGGTCCCAGAAGATGAGAGAGAGCAAGATATGGAAAACATACTGAAAGAAATAGTGACAGAAAACTTCCCCTACCTGGTGAAAGAATTAGACTTACAAGTCCAGGAAGCGCACAGAACTCCAAACAAAAGGAATCCAAAGAGGACCACACCGAGACACATCATTATTAAAATTCCAAGAGCAAAAGACAAAGAGAGAATATTAAAAGAAGCAAGAGCAAAGAAGGTAGTAACCTACAAAGGAGCACCTATACGATTGTCAGCTGACTTCTCAACAGAAACCATGCAGACCAGAAGGGAATGGCAAGAAATATTCAAGGTGATGAATAGCAAGAACCTACAGCCAAAAATAATCTACCCAGCAAAGCTATCACTCAGAATCGAAGGCCAGATAAAGAGCTTCACTAATAAAAAAAAGCTAAAGGAGTTCATCACCACCAAACCAGAATTATATGAATTGCTGAAGGGGGTTCTTTCAGAAGAGAAAGTAAACAAAGATAAAAATTATGAACAACAAATACATAACTATCAACAAGTGAATCTAAAAACCAAGGAAATTAAAAAAATCTGATGAACAATATTAACTGTTGAATATAATAGAATCAGAGGTATGGAAGGGGAGTGAACTGACGATTCTTGGGGTAAAGGGGAGAGGGGGGCGTGGGAAGAGACTGAACATAAACTGTGCACCTATGGATGAGGACAATGGGGAGAGGGGAAAGGGCAGAGGGTGGGATGGGAACCTGGTGGAGGAGAGCAATGGTGGGTGGGGGGAAAGGAACATTTGTAATAATATGAACAATAAAAACTTATTAAAAAAAAAAAAAAAAAAAAAAAAAAAAAAAAAAATTTTTAAATTGTGATGCAGAAGATCGTACAGCAGGCGAAAGGCATCAGGCCTCCTGTACAATAGCCTCCACCGAGTCAGCTAGGTGGAAGGAAGCATAAACCAGAAAAGAGTTTTATCAGATTCAGTAATAATGCGGGGCTAGGAGTGGTTGCACATTCTTATACTAAGTTATCTAATCAAGTAATCAATGATGTCCAAGCTCTCTTTAGTACCATTAATGATCTCCAAGATCAAATTTACTCCTTAGCTGAAGTTGTTCTACAAAATAGGAGAAGTTTAGACTTACTCAGAGCAGAGCAGGGATCAGGCGTCTTCAAACTATGGCCCGCGGGCCACATGTGGCCTGCAGAGGAGTCTGATCCGGCCCGCCAGGTTTTTTGGGCAGTGAGCGCAGCCGAGGTGTTACAGTAGGAATTAGTAGTTCATATAGTCCGGCCCTCCAGCTCTCTGAGGGACCGTGATCTGGCCCCCACTTTAAAAAGTTTGAGGACCCCTGCAGGAACGTTGCTGTTTCTATGCCAACAAGGCCGGAATCGACCGAGACAAGAAAGCGGAGGAAAGAACTGTTCGAGAACCCTCTCTGGAGCGGACTAAACGGACTTCTCCCCTACCTTCTCCCCATCCTGGGCCCCCTCATAGGTTTTTTATTAATCCTATCCTTTGGCCCCTGGGCTTTTCGGAGGTTAACAGATTTTGTAAAACAACACATTGACAGCGTCTTGGCCAAACCCATCCAGATACATTACCACCGTTTAGCCGTAGCTGACCATGAGCAAGATTTTGAACTTTACCATCGCTCCCTCCCTGCGGGGACAGCATGATGACCAGAGGAATGCTTACCTACTCCTCACTGGGAGAAAGGTATGGGTACCGATATGGGTGCAGAGCAAAGCATTGCAAGGGAAGGTCCAAAACATTTTCTGACCCCCTCTTCCCAAGGGAAGGTCATGGGAAAATTTCGACCCCCTCTGGATTTCCCTGCGAGCATACCTGGTTTGCATAGAGGTTGGTATCAATACAAATCCAATCGGCTCTGCCTCTCCTCCCCAAAAGATACCAAGAGCCGCTAACACTGGTGGGCCTGGGAAGCCCACGGGAGGAACCAGGTCACTACTCCCCCAATCGGTTAAGGCCCACCTTCAATTAAGACAAAGGGAGGAGATGTTGGGAGCCAGCAGAGTTGAGACGAGCAACTCAGTCTTAAGAAAATAGAATTAAGTTCCTTCTAGCAGAAGTTATGCGGTGCCCTGAGGGCTTGACCAGAAGATAAGATTAACCTGGGGCTTAGCATCTTCTTGTCTTCCTGCCTCTTCCCCTTCCTGATCCTCCCCCCTAGATAGCCCAGCCTTGGAATGTTGCACCTTGGAATGTTAACATCTTTGCAACTTCCCCTTCCTGATCCTCCCCCATGGACACAGCCAGGGACCCCTCTGCATGGGCGGCCCTGACCCCCTTTGTCTCTGCTGTATAAATACAGCCATTTCAGAGAATAAAATTGAGGCTTGATCAGAACCTTGACTTGCCTTCATTCTTTCTCGTTCCTTGTTTGTTTCATTCTCTTAGGTGGTTCCTGCGTGCCCCCGTTGTTGTCCCGCGGGTCGGGACAATTGACCTTGCCCCAGCCTTCCCTAACCTCTGTTGCAAGCCCTCATCTCCCCCTGCCCCAATGTCTTGTGTTCATTGGTTGTTCTTTTTTTTTTTTTTTTTTTTTTTCTCAGTAGTGAGATTTTATTTTAAAAAATGCAGGCACAAAGTGTCTGGAATTGATAGCAGTACATATTTGTTACATTGTTGATTGACATCCTTCAAAAGGTTTATTTACAAAAACATTTATAATATTGTAGATTGAGTTCTCCAGACTTGCAATAACTCTGTAAATGTTCTCAGTCATATTATTCAATCTTTTTAAGAAGGAGGGCTTTACATTATTTTATTTTATTTTATTTTATATTTTATTTTTTTAAATAAATTTTTATTGTTCATATTATTACAAATGTTCCTTTCCCCCCCTTCTCACCCCACCCTCTGCCCTTTCCCCACCCCACATTGTCCTCATCCATAGGTGCACAGTTTATGTTCAGTCTCTTCCCACATCCCCCTCTCCCCTTTTCCCCAAGAATAAACAGTTCACTCCCCTTCCATACCTCTGATTCTATTATATTCAACAGTTAATATTGTTCCTCAGATTTTTTTTTTTTTTTTTTTTTAGTTTCCTTGGTTTTTAGATTCACTTGTTGATAGTTACGTATTTGTTGTTCATAATTTTTATCTTTATTTACTTTCTCTTCTGAAAGAACCCCCTTCAGCAATTCATATAATTCTGGTTTGGTGGTGATGAACTCTTTTAGCTTTTTTTTATTAGTGAAGCTCTTTATCTGACCTTCGAATCTGAGTGATAGCTTTGCTGGATAAATTATCTTTGGCTGTAGGTTCTTGCTATTCATCACCTTGAATATTTCTTGCCATTCCCGTCTGGCCTGCATGGTTTCTGTTGAGAAATCAGCTGACAATCGTATAGGTGCTCCTTTATAGGTAACTGCCTTCTTTGCTCTTGCTTCTTTTAATATTCTCTCTTTGTCTTTTGCTCTTGGAATCTTAATTATGATTTGTCTTGGTGTGGTCCTCTTTGGATTCCTTTTGTTTGGAGTTCTGTGCGCTTCCTGGACTTGTAAGTCTAATTCTTTCACCAGGTGGGGAAAGTTTTCTGTCACTATTTCTTTTAGTATTCTTTCGGTATCATGCTCTCTCTCATCTTCTGGGACCCCCATAATTCTGATGTTGGTTCGCTTGAAGTTGTCCCAGAGGTTTCTTACATTATCTTCAACTTTCTGGATTCTCTGGCCTTCTTGCATCTGCGGAGGAGTGTCTTCTGGCTCTTTATGTTCCAAATCTTTGACTTGATTCTTGAGATCTTCCATTCTGTTTTTAGGACTCCATAAAATATTTTTTATTTCAGACAATGTATTCTTTATTTCTTGTTGATCCCTTATTATTTCTAGTTGATCCCTTTTCATATCCTCATAGGTCTTGTTTATTTTATCGGCCTTTTCTAGGAGATTCTTGAACAACCTTATAAGTGTGGTTTTGAACTCTATATCTAGTCGCTTTTTGTCCTCCATTTCTTTCGTTTGTGATCTATTTGGTTTAGGCATTTTCGCAGGCAGCTTTCCTGATGGGGCGGGGTTTCGGGGTGGAGCCTACAGCCTTGGCTTCCGGCAGCTCCGCCCTATGTGACTCCTGAGACTCAGGGTCCTTCAGTACTTGTTGCGAGCGCTTCTGAGAGAAAGGTGCCCTCGATTTTCGCCTGCTGCCAAACTGTCTATGCTCTCCCTCAATGAGTCCGGTATTGGGGTTCAGTTCAGTTGGTAGTGGGATTGGAGGTGGCGTTCAGAGCAGCCTGGAGCCCCTGTCTCCTTCCCATCAGGGCAATTCCTCGGCACAGCCGGCCGGCCCTTCTCTGCGCGCAGTGTGCGCGCCTCCGGGACCTCCTTTTGCTGCTTCCCCGGAGTCCTGCCTTACAGCCCGGCTCCCTATGGATGAGCCTGGGTCCCCGGGGTCTGGCCTAGAATTGGGGTTCAGAGCAGTTGGAGCTGGGCCCAGCACAGTCAGAGCTTTTCTCTCCTTCCCGCTTGGGACCGCCAGCCAAGCACTCGGCCTCCCTCCTCTCCGGCTCTGTGCTCTCTGCGTGCGCCACGTGTCTCCATACCTTGGGCTTTTACAGCTCCTCCGCGCTTCCTTCTGGTTTTCTCCTTGCTTCTTGTTGTAGAATTTCCAGTCAGTTGACTTTCCTGTAGTTCTGGGTAATGTCCATTTATATTTTAGTTGTATTTTGTTGAAATTGTTGTGTGCGGCTGCGGCTAGTTGCCTACCCGAGCAGCCATCTTGGATTCTCCTCACATTATTTTCTTTTAAAATCTTAATGTGCAAAGGATATACTGATGGAGTCTTCTTGCTTTTCTTGATGTGATGTAGAAGTAACTTTTAAAAAATATGTTTTTATTAATTTTTTTTAAGAGAGAGAAGGGAAAGGAATAGAGAGATAGAAATATCAATGAGAGAGAGCTCATTGGTTGTTCTTATATGCATGCAAACAAGTCCTTTAGTTGATCTCTTTTCCCCCTCCCCAACACTCCCCAGCCTTCACACTGTAATTTGACAGTCTGTTTGATACTTTACTGCTTCTATATCTATCTTTTTATTCAACAGGTTATAATGTTATTTATTTTCCATAAATGAGTGAGATTATATGGCATTTTTCATTCATTGCCGGGCTTATTTCACTTAGCTTAATGCTCTCCAGTTCCATCCATTCTGCTGCAAATGGTAAGAATTCCTTCTTTTTACAGCAGGGTAGTATTCCACTGTGTAGATGTACCATGGTTTGTTTTTTTTTAAATATATTTTTATTGATTTTTTTATTGATTATGGTCTTACATAATTGTCCTTATTCCCCCATTCCCATCCCAAACCCCTCCCTAGATATGTCCTCCCCAACCCCCATTGTCCATGGCCACTGGCTAGGCCCATATGTATTCACATAAGTCCTTTGGTTGATCTCTTCCCCTTACCCCCATCTCATAGTTTTCTAATCCACTTATCTGCTGATGGGCATTTGGGCTGTTTCCAAATCTTAGCTATGGTGAATTGTACTGCTATGAACATAGGGGTGCATATAATCTTTCTGACTGGTGTTTCTACCTTCTTGGGATACATTCCTAGAAGTGGAATTACTGGGCTAGACCACCAACTTATACTATGCACAAAAATAAACTCAAAATGGATAAAGAACTTAAACATAAGACAGGAAACCATAAAAATACTAGAGGAATCCACAGCAAAATCTCAAACATATGCCGAAGCAATTTCTTCACCGATACTGCTCTTAGGGCAATGGAAATTAAAGAGAAAATGAACAAATGGGACTTCATCAAAATAAAAAGCTTTTGCATATCAAAAGAAACCATCAATAAAACAACAGGAAAGTTTATTGTATGGGAGAACATATTTGCCAATGTTATCACTGATAAAGGTTTAATCTCCAACATTTACAGAGAACTCATACAACTTAATAAAAGGAAGATAAATGATCCAATTAAAAAATGAGAAATGGACCTAAATAGAATCTTCTCAAAAGAAGACAGAAGGAAGGCCAAGAGGCACATGAAAACATGCTCAAAGTCACTAATTATTGGAGAGATGCAAATCAAAACAACAATGTGGTACCATCTCATACCTGTTAGAATGGCTATCATCAACAAATCAACAAATGACAAGTGCTGCCAAGGATGCGGAGAAAAAGGAACCCTTGTGCTCTGCTAGTTGGAATGCAGACTGGTGTAGCCACTGTGGAGAACAGTATGGAGTTTCCTCAAAAAACTAAAAATGGAATTTTCATTTGACCCAGTAATCCCACTTCTAGGAAAATATTTTATCTATTTTATTCTCATTTTGTCTATTTTATTCTCATTCTATAATTTTAATTAAGATAAGAACTGTGAGTAAATTACTTTTTCAAATAAACTGCAAAGATCACTAAAATTGTTGAAAAAATTATTGAAAAGTAGAAAGGTTAACAACAAAAAAGTAGAAATATATTTTAGAATTATTTCATATAAGTGGTTCTCCAAGTGTGGTTCTTGCACCAGCAGCATCAGCATTACCTGAGTACTTGTTAAACATGAGAATATTGCAATGTATCCCAGACCTACTGGTTCAGAAACTTTGGGGGAGGGGCTCAGCAATCTGTACTTTTTTATTTTTTAAAATATATTTTGTTGATTTTTTATAGAGAGGAAGGGAGAAGGATAGAGAGTTAGAAACATCAATCATCTGCCTCCTGCACACCCCTTACTGGGGATGTGCCCACAACCAAGGTACATGCCCTTGACCGGAATCGAACCAGGGACCTTTCAGTCCACAGGCTGATGCTCTATCCACTGAGCCAAATCAGTCAGGGCAGCAATCTGTACTTTAATAAACTTCTCGGGTGATTGCAATATGCATTCAAGTATGAGAATCTCTAATCTAGATCATCAAGAAGAGGGAAACCTAAAATGACGACTCACACATTAGGTAGCCTCTTTTCCTCTCTGTCTTCTATAGAAGTAATGGCCATTGGACAATGTGGTGTAATGAAAAGAATTTGAATTTTGAAGTGTGAAGATCTACTTCAATTTGCAACTTTATATATGCAAATCACTTAAGTACTTTGCATTATGGTTTTTAATATGTAAAATGTGGATTATCAATAGCCTTCCATTGTGATCAAACACAGATATGCACGTGAGGGCAATTTTTTAAATTAACCAATGCTATGTAAATGCTACTTTCATATAATTATTACTGCCAGGGTGATTATATTTCTTAAAACCTTTTCTTCTCTCCCCCCCCCTACTTTGCCCCATTAAAATGTAGTTACCTCTTGTTAAGTTTTATAAAGCAAAATTTAATAAAACGGAAATTGGACAATTTAAAATAAGAAAATAAACCTGAGTTCTTGTTATTTCTTTTATATATGAAATGAAAGATACAAATTTTTTCTTTGTTTCATGAATCTACAGTGTAAAATGAGTCAATAGCACACTTCAGTGATACTGTGGCAATGATAATGCATTTGGAACATTAAGTATCAAATTTCCCTCACATGTTTCAAAAACTGTTTTACATTTTTTCTGGTTTAACCTCTTGACACCAGTGAATTTAAGGCTTATAATTGAAGGATAAGTGAGCAAAAGAGCAGTTCAAGTGATAATATATCTATTTCCATTCTATTTTCTGGACAGAGACCTTTTATGCTAAGTTCATGTGAGACTAAATTTTTATGACAAAATTATAATCCTTGCATAGATGTTACTCAGGCAGGCTGAGATCTGTCTTGGTATAATGGCTTTTATGACAATGAAATGCAAGAGACTCCAAAAGCTTTGCCGAAGAAATTTCTGACAGTAGCCTATATGCTGCGAAGATTGTCAAGATGCTATTATGACTCATTTCTACTCATTACAGAAAAATGACTTGGTATTTTAATCATGAAATACAATTTTGTTGAAAAGGACTAAGAATTATAAAGGAATAATCTTTGAAATATTGCCAAGTATTCATATTAGCTGCACTATTTAGTAAGTGCTATTCCTTTTAATGTGGTTTTATGTAATAAAATCTTCTAATTTGGAAGGTTGCATATATTGTTACTCCTAATTTGAGTTCCACTCATAATTTTCTGTCACTAGTTAAATGAAAAGGAGGCATCTTCTACAACCAGAGGTAATCTGAACTTCATATAATTCTCTATAAATTCTTTCTTCACTAAATGGTAGAATACTACTTCTTCTACTTCAATGGGTTAATTTTTTTAGTGAAAATATGTAAAGTTGCCTTAAAATATTGTAACATGTGCAGCTATGATATCAATAAAAGCTGAGGTGGCATCTCGCCCTTGTATCACAAAATGGCCACCCCCATGTCATCACAAGTTGGCCACCACAAGATGGCTGGCAGAAGAGGGTATTTGGGGGTGAGCAGGCCAGCAGGAGAGGGAAGTTAGTGGTGATTAAGTTGGGAGGGGAGGGCAGTTGGGGGCTATTGGGCCAGTAGGAGAGCAGTTAAGCATCAATCAGGCCAGCAGAGGAGTTGTTAGGGATGATCAGGCTGGCAGGCAAGCAGTTAGGAGCCAGCAATCCCGTATTGTGGGAGGGATATCTGACTGCCAATTTGGGCCCAATCCCTGCAAACATCCCCTGAGGTGTCCCAGATTGGAGAGGGTGCAGGCTGGGCTGAAGGACACCTCCCATCTCCCAGTGCACGAATTTCATGTATGGGCCTCTAATAGTATTATAAGAACCACATATCTTTTTTTCCTGTTTTATTGAGATACAATTGACATAGACATTGTATAATTTAAGGTATTTAACCTGATGATTTGGTACATGTATATGCTGTGAAATGATTATCATAAGGTTATTTAAATCTTTGATTACCTCAATAATTACATTTTCTTATATGTGTTGAGAAGATTTAAGGTTCACTCTGAACTTTCAAATATATATGATACCCAATGTCCATCCATTTGGAATGACCAAAGTAATTTAAACACTTTTGTGAGAACAAGTTGCTAGGGGAGAACCTCAGAACAGAGAAAATTTATATATTCTCAGTCAACTGTTATAAATTTGTCTGGGAATTACTTGTTTATTTTTATATCTAAAGAAAATCATACATAGATGTTTATCTTAGATGAGAAACAAAGTCTTGTCAATAAGCTTTTTGCTTACTTAGCCAATGAGCACTTCCGTGGTGTATCCAATGTTTAGGATTCAGAGAAGGTACTTCTGATAAGACATTTAGTCATAATACCCATTGGATACTCAAATTTATCTATATTATTAGAAATAATCAGTAAGATCATTTCTTTTTTTTACTTTTTTATTGAATTTATTGGGGTGACATATCAAAGGCTAAGTGACCATCTGACTGTCCAACCAACTGTAGGTATGATGTGCATTGACTACCAGGGAGCAGATGCTCAACACAGGAGCTGCTGAGCTGTGATGATTTGGCAGTGGTGGATCTTGGCTGATGTACCCTAGAACCAGAGAGGAGGGAGCCCGATTCCAAGGTTTATCACTCAAGAACCGCCCTCTCACAATCTGGGACCCCTTTTAGGGGATGTCGAAGAGCCAGTTTCAGCCTTACTCCCACAGGCCAAGCTGAGGCAGATGCCCTTTGAGGTGTGGCACTACCCCAGGTGCAGTGGGCCTGGAAGGGACCTCTGGAGGTTGGCTCCAGGATGTATCCAGTCCCATCCCACTGGCCATCTTCTAATTAATTTCCTTTCCATGTGCATGAATCCATGCACTGGGGCATAGTTGGTTAATAAAATTATATAATTTTCAGGTGCATAATTCTATAATACATCATCTGCACATTGTATTGTGTGTTCACAACCCCAAGTCAAGTCTCTTTCTATCAACATTTATTCCTCTTCCCCTTTCTTACATCCCCCGCCCTATATTTTCTTATATAATGGAGATGTGTATCTTAGCAATAGACCATTGCCAGAAAAAAAAAAAAATCAAAATATAAAACAATATCTCTTGAGAGAATTTGTTAGTAAGAAAACTAGAAAAGGAATGATTTAGAAGATTTTTTGTGTAAGAGACATATTATAAGAGACAGCATAAATTGTAATTTGGGTACAAAGTGCTCTTACTGGTAAATGAAGAATGACAAGGGAAGACTCACAACACTGAGTCCTAAAACTTCCCCATAAAGTTTTAGTTTTTAACTTTAACATGGCTATTTTTCTTTGCCTGTTTATTTTCACAATTTATGTGAAATCAAAAAATCAAAATATTCTAGATACCATGCAAAAGCTAATTAAGATAAGGAATGGTTTTGTTAGAATTTTTTATTTTTTCTCAAATGATTTTCCGCTGATTGAGGAAATAAATGTTAAACTACATAATTACTTAATAACATAGGGCATAAACCTTTTGTGTCCTTTGTAAACTGAATAATGGATGAACTCAGGATGATATTAAACAATTGGGATTATCTTCTCATCTCCTCCATCTATGCACCTAATGGAATTATGTAAATTTTAAGGTTAGAATTTATTTCAGTTCTTTCTCAGTTGAGTATGCAGGCGTGAGTGAGTGAATAATTCCCAAATGACATGTTCAATGGAACAAATTTACATTTCCATGTTCTGAGCCAGTTTTGGATGCTAAATATTTAGGTATAGATATTATATTTTTATAAGGAACAATTTAATCTCAACCACAGTTTTGTCTTTTAATTTCTTACTTTTGTAATTTCTCCCCCTCTCCCCCGTTCACTTATAAAGCAACTAGAGGTCCAGTGCAGAATTCATGCATGGGTGAAGTCCAGGCAGCTGGCCTCTATGGGGCTGATAAGGGCCAGGCCAGTGGCGGGTGGAGAGGGGATACAGGAGGTTGGCCAGCTGGCCCCACCCCTGACCAGGATGGGGAGGCCGGTTTGGTGTGGGGTAGGCTGTAGGGAGAGGCCGTGGGAGGTTAGGATGTTGGGGGGTCAATCAAGGGGCTCCCAATCAGGCCAGTTTGCCACCATGTGTGCATCATAGCAACCGGTCATTCCAGTCATTCAGTCATTCAGGTAGCTTGGCTTTTATATATATAGATATATAGATTTTGTTAGTTCATATTGGTTTCCCCCAGACAATTTTACATGGGAAACTTTTATCTACCTCATAACTATCAGAAATACTTATCACCTTGTAGATTTGATAGCACTTGTTTTTTTATGGTACCTAGAAGATTCATGAGGAGTGTCCCAGATTATTTGTTGACCTTGTTTCTCAGGACCTTTGGGTCCTCAAATTTTTTATTCTGAGTGTTCTAAAAAGCAAGTTTATAGGAAATTAAGAAATTTTTTACTTTGCTTCAAATTCTATTAGGCATCTGTGTTCTTGATTTCTGGAATGTAGACACCAATGATTTTACATGATGAAGTATTAAAGAATTAAGGTTGGGGAAAAGACATTTTGTGACACTGTTTTAAACAATAGCATTATAAGCAGTATAAATGCAATAATACTCTGATTGGCCTTTGTCAACACGACTGTCTATCTCTTTTCAACTTCTACTACATCTCCAGGCTTCCTTTCTTTTCATTATGGGGTTAGGGCTTACAGCCAACTAGACTGTCTTGGCTGTGTTTTTAACTGCAAAGAGGTTTTGGCAGGTAGCTCTCGTTATGACAGGCTAAATTAAACAGTTTTGAATTTAATGCATATTATATTGATGGGAACTAGCTGTTTAAAGCACTGAGATTCATCTCTATATGAACTCCTTTATTTCCTGCTAGTGTAACTGTAATTAGCTAGTTCTATATAATAAAAGCATAGTATGAAAATTGTCTCTTTGACCGGAGTTCTTCCAGGAGTTCAACCAGGGGGTAGGGCTGGCTGGGCGAAGGGAGGGAGGCCCTGACTGGCAGCAGGCATCTGGGGAAAGGGAGGGAGCCTCCAGCTGGCTGCCACCAGCTGCTAGAGACCCTACCAGTGCACAATTTTCATGCACTGGGCCTCTAGTTATTAATAATAGGAAGAAAGCAAAAGACAGGGCAGACATTCATGGTCATCTAGGCAGTTTCACCAGGAATCTGCAACTTTATACTCCCCAGGGAACCACCTGTCCATTTCCTTCAGATCCCTAGGGGATGAGGTCCAACAAAGGGTAGACGGAATTCTATGCAGTAAAGTTGGGGTGACATAGGGAAAATACTTGCCTGAAAGCCTAACCTGGGAACAAATGTATTTGGCTAGAGGGAGTGAAGCCTCTGCAAGCACTGAAATTTAGACCCCACATGCAATGGTAGAAATACAAAATAACCTAGCCAGATGCTGGACTGGACTGTACAAATATTTAGCAGAAACTCTGGGCAATGGCTTTAATCCTACCCCTGCTGAAGACACACTGAACTTTCCCCCTGGTGGGATGGAGGAAGATGGGACCTTGGAAAGCCAGGGATTTAATTCTATGAAAATAAATATCACTCATTCTCCTCTGCAAGCCTTCAAGAATTCTTTTTCTCATGACATTGAAAGAAGCCAACTTCCATCAGCAATAAGTGGGGGTGAAGAGAACTCACCACTGATAAAACTAGGCCATCCTTTTGCTGTTGTGAATATATAATGTTTACTTGTATTTAAAACTATACATATATAAGAAAAATACATTTTTGAAAATTGAATATATTTTCTTATTAACAGAATGCACAAGAAACAGTACTTGATTGCTCTAGGGGCGGTATCAGTGAAGAAGTTCTTTCGGCATATGTCTGAGATTTTGCTGTCTTTATTCTTCTAGTATTTTTATAGTTTCTCATCTTATGTTTAAGTCCTGAATCCATTTTCAGTTTATTTTTGTGTATGGTGTAAGTTGATGATCTAGTTTCATTTCTTTGCATGTATCTGTCCAATTTTCCCAACAACATTTATTGAAGAGACTGTCTTGACTTCATTGTATGTTAATGCCTCCTTTGTCAAATATTAATTGAGCATAGTGGTTTGGGTAGATATCTGGATTCTCTATTCTATTCCATTTATCTATTTGTCTGTTCTTGTTCCAGTACCATGCTGTTTTGAGAACAGTGGCTTTGTGATACAGCTTGAAATCTGGTATTGAGATCCTTCCTACTTTATTCTTCTTTCTCAGGATTGCTGTGGCTATTTGGGGTCTTTTTTTATTTGGAGAGTTCTTTCTAGGTCCAGGAAATATGCCGTTGGTATTTTAATGGGGAGTGCATTGAATCCATAGATTACTTTGGGTAGTATGGACATTTTAATGATTCTACCAATCCATGAATGTGGTATATTCTTCCATCTGTTTACATCTTCCTCTATTTTTTTTTTTTCCAGTGTCCTGTAGTTTTTCTGAGTACAGGTCTTTTACCTCCTTTGTTAAGTTTATTCTTATATATCTTAATTTTTTTTGGTGTGATGGTAAATGGGATTGCTTTTTTAGTTCTTTTCTGTAAGATCACTATTGGTGTATAGAAAGGCCATAGATTTCTTGGCGTTAATTTTGTACCCTGCTACATTGTCAAATTCATTTATTAAGTGTATTAGTTTTTTTAATGGAGTCTTTGGGGTTTTTATGTACAATATCATGCATTTTCTACAAATAAGGGCAGCTTTACTTCTTTTCTAATTTGGATGCCTTTTATTTCTTCTTCTTGCCTAATTGCAATGGATAATACTTCTAGAAGTATGTCAAACAGGAGTGGTGAGAGTGGGCATCCCTGTCTTATTCCTGTTCTTAGGGGAAATGGTTTTAGTTTTTGCCCATTGAGTATGATGTTTGCTGTGGGTTTACCATATATAGCTTTTATTTTGTTGAAGTATGATCCTTCTATTCCTACCTTGTTGAGAGTTTTTATCAAGAAAGGGTGTTGGATTTTGTTAAATGATTTTTCTGCATCAATTGATAAGACTATGTGATTTTTATCTCTTTTATGTGATATATCACATTATTGATTTGTGGATATTGTACCATCCTTTCATCTCTGGGATAAATCCTGCTTGGTCATGGTGTATGATCTTTCTGATGTACTGCTGGAGCCAATTTGCTAGAATTCTGTTGAGGATTTTGGCACCAATGTTCATGAGAGATATTGGCCTGTAATTCTCTTTTATTGTGTTATCTTTATCTGGTTTTGGTATTAGGGTGATGCTGGTTTCATGGAATGAGCTTGGAAGTTTTCATTCCTCTTGAATATTTTGAAATAGTCTGAGGAGGATAGGTTTTAGTTCTTCCTTGAATGTTTGGTAAAACTCTCCTGTGAAGCTATCTGGTCCCGGGATTTTGTTGATTTGTATTTCTTATTTCTTTTGATGACTGCTTGAATTTCTTCCATAATTACTGGCCTATTGAGCTGTTTAGATTCTTTCCAATTTAGTTTTGGAAGGTTATATTTTTCTAGGAATATGTCCATTTCCTTCAGGTTGTCCAGTTTGTTGGAATAGAGTTGTTCATAGTATTCTTTAAAAATCCTTTGTATTTCTGTGGGATCTGTTGTTATTTCACTAGACTTTCATTTCTGATTTTGTTTATTTGGGTCCTCTCTCTGTGCTACTTGGTGAGCCTGCTAGAGGTTCATTAATCTTGTTTATCCTCTTAAAGAACCAGCTCTTGGTTTTATTGATCTTTTGTATTGTTTCTTTGGTCTCTATGTAGTTTATCTCTGCTCTGATCTTTATTATTTCCTTCCTTCTGCTTACACTGGGCTTTTCTTGTTGCTTTTTTTCTAACTATAACCCTAACCCTAACTCTAACCCTAACCCTAACCTTAACCTGTAGCCCATTTTACCTGTTTTTTTTAAAAAAGTGTCATTTTATTTTCTGTTTATTTTACTTTGGGGTTAGTGTTCTACATTCTATTTTCATCTTCCCTTTAGCATCATTTTACTCTACCTGAACTCTACCTTTATGCCATTACTCTCTTCCTAACTTTTCCCTTTTTGTGTCCTGTTTTTCTTATCCTTTTTCTGCTTTAGATTTTTTCCTTTTCTTTCTTTTTACCCCCTGTAAAAATTTCACCCTACTTATATATCTAATTTCCAATCTCCTGATCCAAGTCCATACACCTCTCTCTTCTCTGTCTTTACTGTCCAAAAAATTCTTTTTCTCTCTGTCCTTTTGTTGTTGTTTGCTTGAATGTTGATTATGTCAATTTTTAATGCTTTATTGTGAGATTGTTTTGCTTATTCTTTTTTGTTTTTGTTTTGTTTGCTTTGTTTTTATTTGTGTTTTGCTTCTGTTTTCCCTTGCCTTGCTTGATATTAGTTGTTGTTTGTGGTTTATATTAATCTCCGGGTACTTATTGCTAGCATTTGCTGGGATTAGTGGCTGGTCTCTTGGAGTTTTCTCCCCATATATATAGTTTGTTCCCCTTTTCTTTCTTATTCTCTTTCTTTTCTCTCTTATTTTTTTTTCCTTTTCCCAATTTCATTTAGCACTCCTTTTCTCTCTCTCTCTCTCTCTCTCTCTCTCTCTCTCTCTCTCTCTCTCTCTCTCTCTCTCTTTCTTTTTCGTTTTGGAAGCATAGCCACTGTACTGTATCTCATCCCAGGCATTGTATTTTGCATAACTGTGCCTGCCTAGGATATCTTAACATCAAACTGTTTATCAATCGCTTCTTGTAGATCATGAATCAAAATTGTGTTTGACAGAGGAATGATAAAATGCACATTTACTAGGGAAAGAAAAACACATTTTCTTTAATTTGCAGAAAATTTCTCTTCCCTTTTCTTTATCTTAGATCAGGTTATTCTCTTTCCATAGCCTTTAGACATGTCATGTGTCTGGCTTCAGATCTTTCCATTTATCTATAGCTGTGCTGCCCAATATAATATTCTACAGCCACACATGACTATAGAACATTTAAAATGGGCTTTCCTAAACATAGATTTTGCTGTACATGTGAAATAGTTCACTAATATGTTATATTCATTACATGTTGAAATACTACATGTTGAAATACTATTGTGCATATGCTAGATTAAATAAAATATGTTGTTAATATTGCTTTTTAATGTGGCTACTAGAATATTTAAAATGGTGCAGGTGCCTTGCGTTATATTGCTATTGGTCAGTGCCATTCTATAGTCACTCACAATCTTTCTTCAAAGCACACACATTCACAACATACAACACAGACAAATGGGTATTTTTATGCACAAATCTAATTACTTTCATACATTAACTTACTTAATTTCCACATTGAGATTATTATCCTTATTTTACAGGTGAGAAAGCTGAAGCATAAAGTGTTTAAATAACTTGCCTATGGTTGCAGAGATAGAAATTGCCTAGGCTGATTTGGAGAATGTGAAAAAAGATCCAGAAAGAATCACTGGAAGATTAGTGTTGAGGACCAGAAGGTTTACATCTCTATTCTCTTGTCTATTTTATCTAATCTTGACTTATATCCACTTATCACCCCATCGAATCATAAGATTTTAATGGCAACCTGAAGGTCATCCATAGTTGTAACTCCAGTTCTGGTTTTCCCCCTGAACCAACCTCTCCTAAATTCTTCCCCTACCTGTCCTATTACTTGCACATCCAACTGCCTACCTAACATTTTCACCTGGATATCCATTTATTTATTATGGTCCAGGTACTACTTTACACACATTATTTTATTTTGTTATTTATATCACCACTATTTTATAGATGGGGATATTGTTGTTCAGAAAGTTTAAATACAATTTGTGTGTGGTGGAGTTGGGGATTTGAATGCCAACTTGCCTGACTTAAATGTTTATATTTCAAAAATACCACTGTTATCATATGCACAGGAATTTTCTATTTTTCTCTACAGATTTGTTTTTCTACTCTTGTGTAAGCAATAAACCATATTTAATTATAGTTTTAATATTAAATTTTCATTTCTAATTATTTTAGTAATTTCACCTATTTTAAAAAATATATATTTTATTGATTTTTTACAGAGAGGAAGAGAGAGGAGAGGGATAGAGAGTTAGAAACATCAATGAGAGAAAAACATCCATCAGCTGCCTCCTGGACACCTCCCACTGGGGATGTGCCCACAACCAAAGTACATGCCCTTGACTGGAATCGAATCTGGGACCCCCTCAGTCCACAGGCTGATGCTCTATCCACTGAGCCAAACCAGTTTTGGCTAATTTTACCAATTTTTTTTTTTTAATTTTATTTTTAATTTTTTTTTGGTGAGGATAATTTTTTATTATTTTTTTAATCAATCTTTATTGTTCAAATTATTACAAAGGTTCCTCATTTCTTTAATTTCACCTATTTTTAATAAATATCTTCTCAGAGTCACTTTTGAAATTATTGAAAAAAATGGGCTTTTGATTAGAATTGTATTAAATTATGAATAAGTTTGAGAAGAATCTTATCTATAATAATATAAGCATGATATGCAAATTGACCAAATGGTTGAACAACAGAACAACCATCTGGACGACCTTCCAGACTTGTTGCCGGGGCTGCAAGGGCCAAGAGGCAGCCAAGGCAACTGGGGCTGTGAGGCAACAGCCGAGGTGGCCAGGCTATGAGGTATCTGGGGCTGCAAAGACCTACCCTTGCAGGAATTTCATGCATTGGGCCTCAAGTAATTAATAATGAAGCATAATATAGTTTTTTTTGTTTTGTTTTTTCAGTGAAATTTTGTATATTTTTTGTTTATTCATATATTTTTATTAGTCTTGTAAATGACTCTTTTCCAACTAAATGTAGGAACTGATTATTATTTATTTAAAAAAACCATATTGTTTTGGTTTTATTTATCTATTAGCCACTGTATTAGTTTTTTAAAAACAACTCTCCTTTTTATTTCCGATAAATTTTAGTTATTTCTTCAGGGTTTCTGTGTAGTTATTTTGCAAAAAATTATACTTTCTTCTTTATTCTAATATATATTTCTTTTTCTTTTCTTGCTTTATTGCATTGGCTAAACTCTCTGAAAAGAGGTGAAAAAAGGTGTTCCATTTTTTGTTTCTGGTTTTAACAAGAAATCTGTCTTTAACTATTACGTATATATAATATTGATTGCCATTTTGAGATTAATATGGCCAATTCTATATAGCCAAATTATTATCATCCATTGATGTATGGTTGCAATTAAAATTCATTATTAGATTTTGTAATATACTAAATATTATGTTGCAGCCACAAGAGATTAACGAGCACCTTCACAAAATGTTCATCTTATTTTAGTTGTAAAAAGCTTGTTTATCCAGGAGGAATACCTTGGACATAGGAAAAATGACTTGCAGGAAGCAAGGATACCATCAGTAGGTGATAGCTAACAGCAAAGAAAGCAAAATAAAATTACATAGACAGAAGACTTAGAAAACATAAGGGTCAGATGAAAATCCAAATTACCCAATATATTTTGGGAACTTAGCCCTTGAAAATATCACTCTTGTAACACAGTATAAATATGTGTATTGATAATGATAATCTCTCAACTAAAAGTAAACTATATTTAATATCCTCAATTTTGTAGAATAGTGTGGCTTATAATGGTACTATTTCTGTGAAATGTTTAAAATAAAGAACTTTATGAAGTTGTACTTATCTGAACAATTTATTTATTTGGATATCTCTTTTCTCATTTTATATAAAAAAGCATTACTTGCTTGGCAAGTGTGGCTCAGTGGTTGAGTGTCGACCTGTGAACCAGGAAGTCATGGTTTGATTCCTGGTCAGGGATCATGCCTGGGTAGCAGGCTGTATCCCCAGTGTGGAGTGTGCTGGAGGCAGCCGATCAATGATTCTCTCTCATCATTGATGTTTCTATCTCTCCCTCTCTGAAATCAATAAAAATATATATTTTAAAAAACATTAATCTGCTTCTGTTGATGAAACACATATGTATTTTTCTCCTATTAGCAATGAGTCCTACGTAGGAAGATGCTGCCTATTTTTGAACATTTATCCTAGTCATTTAGCACAGAATTGTATACTCTTTCACTTCCATAAATTATATCAAGTAAGAAAGCAGAAATCTATTATGAAGAAGCTCAATGATCAGACATTCTTGTGTTCAATCCCAGTTTGGCTACTTAATACTTATTGTGATCTTGGGCAGATTAACCATCTCTCTGATTACTTACTTTTATAATGGTACCAAACATACCAAGCAGGATTGTGATGAAGACGAAATTAAGTGAAATATGAGATGTACTTGGCATGTCATAGGCATCCAGAGAACTTCAGTATAATAGTGAAGATGAGTCACAAAACTGACAACCACTTCATAGTTTTAACATGTCTTTAAAATAGGCTTTGATGGTATGTACTTGTTTGACTCTGATTTCTTCAATTTCTCATGATAATGAATGGTGGCACTGTAGCACTCACTCTACTTTTCAGTTTTTTCATGCTGATTGACTGACCTGAGTTTGGAGGAAGAACATAAATGAGATATACTCCTAATTAGAGTTTATTTAGCACATGAGTCCAAGTACTGCTCATGAACATTGATTACTGCTAACAGCACTGACAAGCACATTATTATACACATTAAATGTAATTCATTGTTTGCTTGGCTTTTGACTTATGAAACTGGGATTTCTGAGAAAAATATTGTGACAATCACTAAAACTTACACAAAGCATGATAAGGTTAGAAATTGCATTTCGTGTGGTCACTACAGACATAATTAATTATTTTAAGCTCTAAAGAGGTCATGTGGCTTTTGTTCTACCTGAATTAATAGAAGTAGAGGAACCAGGCCAAATAGACATTTTATGTTCCCAAATGTTTATTTGTAACATAAATCAGTATTAATTATAACAGGAAGCTCATATAAAATATTTTAGACTTACACTTATCAATTTAGCTCTTGTGATAACAGCAGCAAAATTGTGTGATCTAAAATATGATCTTTCCACAAAGGCAGCACTATGAGGACACCAGAACAATGCCAGATTGTTGCTGTCAAGAAATAGAAATTAAGCCCAAGACTGAAAATTAAGAACTAGGGCCAGACGTTATTTTCATGAGCCCTTCCAATAACCAGCAGCCAGGCTAAGACAAATGAAACCAAATTACTTTCTCTCAAATATTATTTTAGAACTCCAATAATTGCTTAATTTGTTAAAGATATTTCTAAATGTAGGTGAAACAATAAATATCACTGAGGATTTAATGACATGAATGGCTAATGTTTATTCAGTCTTTCTTATGTACCAGGCACTCTGCTCAGTATGGCATTTACATTTAATCTTTTAATCTTTACTTCAGCACTATTAACAGGGTACCATTATCACCTCCAATTTTATACAGGTTAGGTAGATTTCCAAAGTTCTCACAATTGGTAAAATATAGAAGTGGATTTGAACCTAGAGATCTGACCTCTAGTTGTGAACCATTTCACAACAACACCTTCATTACAAGGAGTAAAATAAATCCCCGGAGAGTGCCATTGAACCTGCAGTTTTCTTAGTCCACTGAGATTGTGCAGTTTGCCCAGTGGCCAGCTCTCCTGGAAATATCTGCCTCAATGTTAGGGAATAGAGGAGAAATTTAGAGAAGAGGCAGGATGAACCCTGTCTTGACCATGTCAAGTCACCCTCCTTCTGCTGTTGTTAGAGAGGAACAGAGAAGGATTGATGGAGAACTGTGGGCTAGTGTACAGAAGTCCTCCCTTATTCATCGGTTTGTTCTCCAAGGTTTCAGTTACCTGTGGCCAACTATGGTCCAAAAATATGAAATGGAAAATTCCAGAAATAAACAATTCATATATTTTAAATTGCACTGTTCTGAGTACCTTACTTTATCTTATTACATAGGCATGATATCATTTCACATCAGGAAGCAGGTTGAATACAGAACTTTAAGATATTGAGAGAGAGACCACATTCACATAATTCTTATTATAGAATATTGTTATAACTATTACATTTTATTATTAGTTATTGTTCATCTCTTAAGGTACTTAATTTGTAAACTAAACGTTATCATAGGTATGTATAGGAAAAAACATGGTTTGTGTGTGTGTGCATGTGTGTGTGCACGTGTTCACAACTGTATAAACACATGTAGGTGGTCTTTCCTCTACTTGATTTAATAAAAGTAAAGGAATCAGGCAAAGAGAGATTTTATCATCTCAGTAAATTTTCATGAAAGCTCTATGACACACCATTTTAAAGATGAAGAAAGTGAGGTGGAGAGAAGTTAAGTAAATTGTTCATGCTAAATACCTAATGCCTAGTGTAAATGGGACTGGACCACACTCTGCTGCTTTCTACAATGACCAACATCTCATCAACATTTATAGCAGCTATCAATATAGTACTTGTTTTATCCTTGGGCAAAAGATATATAAAAATGTAGAGCAGAAGGAAAATGAATGGGAGGAGACATTAGAATAACTTATTGTATTAAAATATTAATTTTATAGGATCATGTTTATACTTGGAATATAAATTTGTGTTTGACTGAACCTCTATACTGTAGAGGGCTGCCTGGGAAGGCACATGGGAAATTTTCTTTAATTATTGTCAGCTGAACTCAGGGTGTAGGCAGAGCCACGACTTGGGAACATGTTTCTCCAAGATGGCGGACATGTTGTCAGGTTGGCTTTCATATCATCCCAGGTGTCGGCAGGGACAGGACTAGATATGTAAATCCAGGCATGCAAGAACCTACTTAAGAATGCAAATAAATTGGTGTTACTTCCTGGTATTGGGTGTACAAAATAAATGCGCTGGGAGGGGTCACGTTGTCATCTTCCTGCCTCTCCAGCAGAAGTATGGTGGCCCACCCAGCTTCCAGCTTTAAATCTATCTCTGTGTCTTCTCTCTTTATTTCTATTATTTCCCAATCCCTGGCCGCCTCCACTTAGAACCTGTTTATTCATCTCTCTTTCCGTGTGGACGCAGGAAAGGGAGATCCCTGCCGTATCAGGCCCCCGCACTATACTAAAAAAAGGGTTATATGCTGATTAGACTGAGATGATCAGCCATCTCCTGGATGTCTAACTTCCTTCTGGACAGAACCATGGTTGTAGGGGCTGAGGCAGAGGCAGTTAGGGGTGACCAGGTCAGCAGGAGAGGGCACTTGGGGGCATTAGGCAGGCAGATGAGTTGTTAGGAACCAGTAGTCCTGGATTCTGAGAGGGATGTCTGACTGCCGGTTTAGGCCCGATCCTAAACAGGCAGTCAGATATCCCCCGAGAGGTCCTGTATTAGAGATGGTATGGGCTGGTCTGAGGGACACCCCCCACCTCCTGCTCCATGCAAGAATTTCACTCCCCAGGCCTCTAATTATTAGATAATTAGACATTAATGTCAAATGTTGACTGCTGTGTCAGTTTTGTATAGATCTCTTTTGCAATTCCCATACAATCTTAAGTGGATTTTAGTAAGATTTTACTTAATTGTATCATTTTATTTTTACTATTATATTAATAGTATTTTTCTGAATTATCTTATAACAACTCTTTGTCATTTAATTTTAACTTTTTAAAGATGCATTTTAAATTTTGAAAGTATAACAGATATTCTACTTTTAATTTTTGATAAAATAAAAGATAATCCAAAATGTCTCTAAAATAAAAAATATCTAAAATATTAAAAGCATAATAAAAACACAAAGTTTTTTTAATTAATATATTTTATTGTTTTTTTACAGAGAGGGAGAGTGATAGAGAGTTAGAAACATCGATCAGCTGCCTCTTGCACACCCCCTATTGTGGATGTGCCCGCAACCAAGGTACATGCCCTTGACCAGAATCAAACCTAAGACCTTTCAGTCCACAGGCTGATGCTCTATCCACTGAGCCAAAACCCGTTTCAGCACATAAGGGTTTTTAACTGCTGAATCCAAATATGGTATCTGCCCCTTTAAGCTTAGTTGAATGAATGTATTTTCCTTTAGATATATTCCCACCAGTCTGTTCAGATTTGTTAGTATATACATTTTATTTGTTGTTGTGGTTTTTAAATTTGGCCTTTTATGATTTTGTAAAAGTGTAAATAAAAAGGGAGCAAACATGCTACTTTAAAATCAAATCTGTCTTAGTAATTTAATTTTTTGAAAATTAAAAGAAAATAATGCACAGATGCTTTTAAACTAAATAGTGGTTTATATGTACTGTCTAATGAAGAGTGTCCAAGTAAATCATTGTGTTAAACCAGTCTCATAAAGTGGTTTTATTCAGACTGGTGCCTGGGTCTAACCAGATGTTTCTGTTCTTAGAACTTACTTCGCTTACTGACTGACACCAATTAACACATATAATTAATATGCAAATAAAATTATCTATATAATTGTTACTTGGACACAAGATTTTAAATAGTTCTTGTCTGCATGAATCACTTTACATATTTATATTTCTGAGTAAGGTAACTAATTATGTGGCTTTTCTACAACACTTGCTAATTTGGACTAATTTCTAGAAATCATGTCCTAATTAGATAAAACTAAATTTTATAGGCAGTTAACAGCCTGGTTCTTGATGTGGATAGCAAGGATGTATCTTGGCATAAGATAAATTAAAACACGAACTATTTATGAGGATCTGAATTTAGATTAATTAGACTTCTGTTTGAAGCCAGAATTGCATCAGGCTAAAAAGCCTACAGAAGAACAAAGGAGAGAGAGAGAGCTAATGTGAGCTATTTGATAAAATGGGAAGATGTCAGCCACCTGCCCAGGTGTCTTCCACTACCCTCACTCATGGCAAGCAACTAGCGTTTTTGTCTACGTTACCAAAATATTAAGAAAAATACACTACTTCATTTTTACCCTGCTGTTCAAACCAAATTATACAAAATTGGCCAGTTAAATAGTTTGGCTGGATACTTTGTAAGAATGAGCTGATCATAGGAATCTGAATTAGGTTTATATCAATGAAGCAAAGGAGTGTAGCAAAGGAGTGTAGTAACACATTTGAGAAGCCTGGCCGTGAAGTGAATCAAGAGACACAGTCATCAACAGTTATATAGGGTGGAGGGGCCGTGTCTTTTAGATGAAATTATCCAGCTCTCATCTGAATCTTATCATAAGAAGAGACTTCATAATGCATTATTGATTCCTGATATCTTGGAGGTATACTTATAATGTGTCTATTCTAATTTAAAGGTGCAATTTGTAAAAACATAGAAAAGCACATATTGATATATTAATTAAAGATAATTAAATCAACTTTGGTATAAATTTACTTCAAATATGTTCTCCCCATTTATTAACTTTAACTATTTCACATCCCTCTGGAAACAATAGCAACCCTCCCCCCCCCAAAAACAAAACAAAACAAAACAAAAAAACCCACCAGAGATTAATAACAGCCTGCTACTTTTTAAGCTATCAAGCTAAGAACAAGAATGTTTTTCAACTTGTTTTACATGTCTTTTCTTAATTTCAATAGGGTTTATATTTATTGAGGATATTGTAGCAGTATCATAATGCAGCCAACTTGTCATGAGGGCAGGAAATCCTGATCTGCAATGGATGATGGGATCTTTGTTTCATCTGGAAGAGGCTTCTTGAGTAACAACACTAAGTTAGTTAGCAGAGACATGAAATGGCAGGTCCCAGAGAAAGGACTAGTGTTTAGCAGTGTTTTGAGTGGTGAGTGGAATCCAGGGCTGATAAGGACTGAGGGAGTTAAGATGTGAGCTTTTAGTATTGATACTTCAAATCACTAAATGTTTGAAAGAATAAAAACACATTTTGCTTCCTATATTGTGTTGATTTGTAATATTCATCGCTGAGTTCCCTTTTTTTTTTCACTGCCCCAGGGCCCAGGCAGTGCATGGCCCATGACAGGGACCACAATGACTCATTTTGGCATCTTTGGCCATTCAAAAATTCTCTCCTCTTAGATTTGTCGTATTCTATTGCATTGCTTTTGCTTTGCCTGAGAAATAATTTCTTTCATAAAAAATATTTATCTACTATGTATTTTACATTCTCTCATCTCTGATATAAGATGAAAGCTATAATTTGGGTGTCTTTTTATGTATCAGGAGAATTCAAATACAAAAATGTGGTGCTGGCAGTTACCAGTAGCATATGAATTCAGGGTGATTTCCTGTTGGGATGATGAGTGTGGCTAAACCATCCATGCCTGCTCACATGCACTCTGTCCTCACTAGGGGTTGTTTTTTAGAAATGGCAGAGGTATACAATTGTCATTCTTGCAAATCAGAGCAAACATAAAATGCAAGTTGGTTGGCTAAGTTTGATTTCATCGCCTCTATAGTCAGGCCTCAATAGTCTGATTGGAAGTAACTATAAGTTTTATGTGGTAGATACAGCTTTCTTTCCCCTCTCCCCCCTAATTAAAAAATAGAACTTCCCTTTCAATTTCAAGACTCCCCAAACTTTGAATATCTAACACATTTGAATGTTGAATAATAGGACTTACACATACTGCATTTTATTTTGATCCAAGACAAACTGGATGGTCTGGGATTCCTTTTCACTAACTCAGAAATCCACCCTCATGTAACAGCCACTTAGGTGGCATCTGGATATCAGAAGTCATGCTGTGGAGAGGAGTTCAATGTTAGTTACAATTGTTTGTTTGCTCACCCAACACATTTATTAATAAATGACTATGTGTCATACACCATGAAGGATTGTGGGTTCAATGTGACTAAGGTATGGATCCTATACTTAGTAATCTCATAAGATTTTTGCAAATATATTTAAGATATGTTGAATATTATAAAGTGGAAAAGAAACCATTTGGGCCAGTCACTCTTGCAGGACATGTTATCTATAAATGCAAAAAGAATATACAACTTTTGGTTAACTTGTTTGTTTCATTCCTCTTGGGGTTGATTTGGATTGTTTTATAATTGATTTAGCCCTAGCATCTGTCTCTAATTAGGAATATAGATTAAATATTTGGTTCCCTATTCCGCTTTCCAACTCAAGCCTTAAAACCAATTGTCCCTGTAAATTCTGGAATTCTTGGAAGGTTTGTGTCCAACAGAAGGCATAATGTACAGTCTGTCATTTTTCTAGCAGTATGTCTTTGGGCAAATCACCATGACTCTTGGAGTTTCAGTATGCTTCCCTGAAAATGAGGCTAACAGGGACCCACTCGGGGACGCTGTACAGATTGTGAAATGGCTATGAGGACTGGGACGTGAAGGCATTTATCAACTGTTGATTCCTCTGGCTGAGAATTTCAGAAATTTGGTGACTGGATAGATAGCATTCAGATTAAGATAACTTTGAGAAGATTCAAGTTCTTGCTGTTCTTTAAAATCATCCTCAAATACAAAATATGAGAGATGTGAAGGAACTGCCCAATTTGCACCCATCACACCAGACTTGTGGGCACATCTAAACCTGGCTGTTTCTGAGTTGAATGCCACTGTAACTCTCAGTTAATGATTATGAGGCTACTATGAACTAACTAATATTTATTGGTTTATTTTGATCAAAAAGCTACAAATGAATTGGACATAGGAGAGAATTGGTGGTTTAAAGGAGAGTTAGGCAGAGCCATCTAACCATACAGCACTTTCTCTGTCCTAACAGGGTAATGTGGAACAGGCATTCAGAGCTGGTGAACCTTCATGAGCATTTATTAAGCACCTGGCACAGAGCTGATGTCACAATTGTGGAGGCTAACAAAAGATTTAAGATAAGAAAGAAGTTCATTGTGAGAGACATACACATTTCCACCATGCTGAGCAATGCCAGGGAAAAGCACAGAAGCTCCTGGAGCACAGGAAGCAATGTAAGCTGGACACCAGAGTTGTTGGATTAGAAGACTTCCTGCAGGAGGCTGCCTGAGCTGGGTCTTGAAGAATAAGACTTAGCCAAGTACAGAAGGAAGCATTCCTCCTGCACAAAGGTGTGCAGGGCCAAAGTTGGTGAGTGTTTGGTGTTCATGGAGTTTTTAGAGAAAGGTGGTAGAGGAGCAGGAGACTGCAGAGGTAGGCTGTTTGGTAGATTCTGAAGGACTCTGGTGCTTATTATGGCCAGGCCCACTACGGAGCGCTTCCCAAATATTCAATATTAGCATACTTAATCTTTGGTGAAGAAGGAAATTGAGATACAGAGAGGATAAGTAACTTGCCTACGGCCACATAGCTGGGATTGGAACCTTTGAAGACCAGGTTCTTTCCATAATTGGCTGCCTCTATGAAAAAGCTCAGTTGGAGGAATGCAATCATCAAGGTTTAGAGAGAGCAGTCAGGTTGCCATGTGAATTGGTTGTGTGTTGGGAAAGGACTAAGACTGAATATTAGTTAAGGGGCTATTGAAATTGTTACAGTAAGAGGTAGAGCCAACATTAACCTGGCAGTGTCAGGGGAATGGAGAGAAAAATGTGGATTTGAAAAACATTTGGGAATTAGAGTAGGTGAAACTTTTGATTGATTTGAAGTGGAGATAAAGTATATGGAACTAGAATAAATCCCAGATTTGGTTCTGGGTTTGTATTGGCTGTGTAATCTTGATTTTTTAATTTGCTGCCTTTGAACTTCAATTCTTCTGTTTTAAATGGGTTAGATTGTTATACAGACACAGAAAATCTGTTGGAGAATTTGAAATGATGTATTCAAGGTGGCTGACACATGTGCCTTTGTATAGGAGCAGCCGAATGGATGATAAAATGCTATTCTGTTATATTTTAAAAGACTGGTCTGACTTTAAGAGTTTCCTTTTAAACATAGGAGAGGGAAATGTCACATCTTGATTTATTACTATTATCAGTTAATAATACTGTAACAGAAATGATGCCATGGGTGAAGACTGGGGTGGGAGTGAGCACAATAGAGTGGGCAAAACACTAGCAGGGCGGAATTTTGTCCAGAAAAAGGCTTTTTGGAGGAAAAGTGGAAGTGGTAGTCTAGGGAAAAACAAAAACAAAAACAAAACCTAGAAGTATTGGCAATTGTCTGAATTATCCAAGTAGCGCCTGCCACTTCCCCTTACCTTTGTCTTTGGACATTAAACATAAAAAAGAAGCAACTTTTAGAGAACAGAAAGAAAAGATAAACTATCTCTCTAAATGCTTTACCTTGTTGGTTTTGGCCAAGTCCTTTAGGATGTTTGCTTGTTTTTCATCCTGGGGTTTTATTCGGAATACCTTCTCCCTTCATGAAAGCAGAAGATGAAATATGTGAACTGCAAAGAACATTCCTTTTCCCACAACACAGGGTGATAAGAGTTACCTGTCAAAGCGGGCAGGAGCAATGGCCAGGGCCGTAGTGATCAAACTAAGGCAGGATGAGGTGCAGGTTCCTCTTTGCCTGCTCCCAGGCCCTCTGCCAGTTTTATGTCTCAGCTCCTATTTGGAGGAGCAGCTGATTTCCTCTGAGGGTTCTGGTAGATGATTTCTTTTCTTTTTTTTTCTTTTTTTTTTTTTTTTTTTAAATATATTTTATTGATTTTTGTACAGAGAGGAAGGGAGAGAGATAGAGAGTTAGAAACATCGATGAGAGAGAGTCATCGATCAGTTGCCTCTTGCACACCCCCTACCGGGGATATGCCCGCAACCAAGGTACATGCCCTTGACCGGAATCGAACCCGGGTCCCTTCAGTCCCCAAGCTGACGCTCTATCCATTGAGCTAAACCGGTCCCGGCTCTGGTAGATGATTTCTACTTGGGGAGTGGGAGTTAGGGTGGAGACATAACAGTAAAAACCATGTGACTCATATTCCTTTTACAATAGGGAATGCATATTTTGCAGACAGAATGAGAGGCAAATTCCTTTTTTTTTTTTTTTTAGCATATGACTTGCTCAAGAACACCAATCAAAAAGGATATATGCACCAATCAGAAAGGATATATGCACCCCTATGTTCATAGCAGTACAATTCACCATAGCTGAGATTTGGAAACAGCTCAAATGCCCATCAGCAGATGAATGGATTAGAAAACAATGGTACATCTACACAATGGAATACTATGCTGTTATAAAGAAGAAGGAATTCTTACCATTTGCAGCAGCATGGATGGAACTGGAGAGCATCATGTTAAGTGAAAAAAGCCAGGCAATGAATGAAAATACCACATGACCTCACTCATTTATGGAAAATAAATAACATTATAATCTGATAAACAAAAAGATAAATACAGAAGCAGTAAAGCATTGAACAGACTGTCAAATTATAGTGGGAAAGCAGGGGAGTGTTGGGGAGGGGGGGAAAGAGATCAACCAAAGGACTTGTATGTATTAAATCTTTTATTTTATTTTATTTGGGAGATGGCAACACCTCTACTCAGAATCAGAGGTGAGTGAGTGAAGTTATTAGAATTTCCTTTTAAAAATTACTTCTTCAGCGCCGAAACCAGTTTGGCTCTATGGATAGAGCATCGGCTTGGGGACTGAGGGGTCCCGGGTTTGATTCTGGTCAAGGGCATATACCTTGGTTGCGGGCATATCCCCAGTAGGGGGTGTGCAAGAGGCAGCTGATCGATGATTCTCTCTCATCGATGTTTCTGACTATCTCTCTCTCTTCCTCTCTGTACAAAATCAATAAAATATATTTAAAAAAAATAAAAATAAAAATTACTTCTTCAGCCCTGGTTGGCATGGCTCAGTGGTTAGAGCATTGGCCCATGCACCAAAGAGTCTTGGGTTCAATTCTTGGTCAAGGGTACATGTACTGGGTTCCTGGTTTAATCCCAGGCCCCAGTTAGGGTACATGAGGGAGGAACCAATAGATGTATCTCTCACCTTTCTCTCTCTCTCTCTAGCTCTCTCTCTCCCTCTCGCTCTCGCTCTTGCTCTCACTTTCTCCCTTTTTCCCTCTCTCCCTCCCACTCTCTAAAAAATAAGTGTAAAAATATCCTCGGGTGATGATCAACAAAACAAAACAAAAAACTACCTCTTCACATTGACAAATGTATAGATGGTCATATATAAAACTTCTGAGTCATGGTTGCATATTATTAATATTACTAGAGACCTGGTGCATGAAATTTGTGCACAGGGTAGGGGGTGTCCCTCAGCCCAGCCTGCACCCTCTCCAATCTAGGACCCCTCCAGGGATGTTAAACGGGCAGTCAAACATCCTTCTCACAATTCAGGACTGCTGGCTCCCAACTGCTTGCCTGCCTGCCTTCTTGATTGCCCCTAACTGCTTCTGCCTGCCAGCCTGATCATCCCTTAACCACTCCCATGCCAGCATGATTGATGTCTAACTGCTCCCCTGCCAGCCAACTTCCCTCCTCTGTTTGCTCCCAACTTCCCTCCTCTGCCAGCCTGGCCACCCCTAACTGCCCTTTCTTGCAGGCCTGGTCCCTCTCAACTGCCCTCCCTTGCAGGCCTGGTGTCTCCCAACTGCCCTCCCTGCTGGCCATCTTGTGTTCACATGGGGGCAGGATCTTTGACCATATGGGGGCAGCCATCTTGTGTGTTGGAGTGATGGTCAATCTGCATATTACTCTTTTATTAGATAGGATTATTAGCAGCAACAGCTTCATTTCTCTCCATCTGATGTGCAATATAATGTAAGACTTTTTTTATTCCTTCAAAGGTCCCCTTGCCCCCTCTGCAGGTAAGAAGAGGATGGTTTTACAAATGGTTTCATGTTTTTGACATTGGACAAGCTCTTCAGCACTGAAACTCCCAAAGCAAATACTTGTTTCATTGTTTCTAAGAGTATTTTTGGCAGGGTACAGAGAAAAATAAAGAGCTTGGCAGATATGACCTCAGAGTAGCTCCCAAAGAGTGGCTACTTTACCTTGAGCAAGCTGCCTAGCATTCTTATCTGAAAATGAGTATGCAAATGCGACTTTTAAAAGTAGCTGTGGTTGATCTCTTACTTGGCCCCCTCTCCCCCTGCAACTCCCCCACTCTCCCCTGCCTTCCCTCTGAGGTTTGACTGTCTGATTGATGCTTCTCTGTCTCTGGATCTATTTTTGTTCATCAGTTTATGTTGTTCAATATAGTCCACAAATAAATGAGATAATGTGATATTTATCTTTCTACAACTGGCTTATTTCACTTAGCATAATGTTTTCCAGGTCCATCCATACTGTTGTAAATGGTAACAGTTTTTTCTTTTTTTAAAGCAGCATAGTATTCCATTGTATAGTAAAAATACCATAATTTTTTTAATTCACTCATCTGCTGATGGGCACTTAGGCTGTATCTGCATAACCAATGGACACAGACATTAACAGGGTGAGGACTTTTGCTGGGGGGTGGGAGTGGCCCAGGAGGTCAATGAAGGAAAAAAGGAGACATACACACTGAGTGGCCAGATTATTATGATCTCTGAATGCATAAGCATCTGGCCACTCAGTGTCTATCCTATATAATTAAAGCTAATACACAAATTGTCTCCTCGACCAGGAGTTTGACCAGCAGACATGCTGGCCGACTGTCCATGTCCCCTCCCCCTGGCCAGGCTGGCCGGACCCCACCTATGCATGAATTCATAATAATCTGGCCACTCAGTGTATAATACTTTCAATAATAAAGAATTTAAATTAAAAAAAAAGTGGCTGTGAGGCCTAAATGAAAGGGCATATGTAAGGAATGTGGAGGATGGTAGGTACCAAAAGACAGGCCATGACCTCTTGGTAGCGATGAAATTGTCAGATTCTGTAAACAGTCTTACAACTGACCTTAGGCGCTGTAGCACTGATGAGCACCAGCATGTATCACGTGCTAGACTAAAGTGCCTACTACAACCTTTTGGGGTGAAATATCTCTCTATGTTTGTTTCAATAGGGACTACATTTTTATTTAATTTTTTTAATGTAGTAGCTTCACTTTTTGGAGTTTAATTTTCTATTCTAAAAGTAATAAATTCTCGCCGAGGCTGGTTTGGCTCAATGGATAGAGCATCGGCTTGGGGACTGAAGGGACCCGGGTTCGATTCCGGTCAAGGGCATGTACCTTGGTTGCGGGCATATCCCCAGTAGTGGGTGTGCAAGAGGCAGCTGATCGATGACTCTCTCATCGATGTTTCTATCTTTCTATCTCTCCCCCTTCCTCTCTGTACAAAATCAATAAAGTATGTTTAAAAGTAATAAATTCCCATTGAAATAATTTAACAAATTATTAAAAAGTTGGAAGAAGAAAATAGAAATCACCATTAATTCTGACTTTTTTGGAAGCCTTTTCTGTGTGACTAGTTTTAGAACGGAGTAGAAAAGTCTTCTATGTAAATATATTTTAGGTAAAGTGGGAATGACACTTCTATTTTCTTTGGGGATATAAATAAATGTTTGAAGGATTCTGATATTTCTCAGGGTGAGACTCTGATTATAAATAAATCTTTTACTTATTCATATCTTGCATATTGACAAATCACATGGATATGTGATACTTTTAAGACCTGCCACTTCTCCCCAATCTATTTTGCCCCTGAGGAATTGTACAATAGATGTATTTTAAGAATATACTGAAGCTTTTTCTCAGAATGGGTGAGTTCTTGGCAAGCATAGTTCAGTACAACTTTATGTTACTGCAGCAAGATTTATAAAAGGTCTTGGCAAATGTAAGGGGTAGGATAGCTGTTGGATATTATATTATTTCAGGATTGACTACTTGGCTACTTAAGACAATATGTTTCATAGGTTAAATTAATTTCTTTGAAAAGAGATGTAAAATTGAATGCTTCACAAAGCAATAATTTTCCATCTTTCTGGATCTTTATACTCCTAGGATTTTTCAGTAGTATATGTCTAACCATGGTTTTAAAACCACATTCTTTTTTTAAACTATGCTTTTCTGCATATTTTAGAAAGATAATTTAGCTAATTACATCTGTTTTTAAATTACCATCAGTATTGTTTACTAATTTATAGGAATTTCTTTTTTTTGTGTGCTTAAGGATGTCTTTCTTTCTCTCTTCTTTAATCTTTATCAGAGACATGTTTTATTATTATTATTAAATTGACTAGAGGCCTGGTGCATGAAATTTGTGCACAGGAGGCGGCGGGGTGGGGAGGAAGGAATGAGGAGAAGAGTCCCTCAGCCCCGCCTGCACCCTCTCTCAATATCCGGAATCCCTCTGGCAATCCAGGACCACTTGCTCCTAACTGCTGTCTTGCCTGCCTGCCTGATTGCCCCTGACTACTCTACTTCCTGCCAGATTGCCCCTAACTGCTTGCCTGCCTGCCTGATCACCCCTAACCACCTCTCTATTGGCCCCACCTCTGTGGCTTTGTCCAGAATGACATCCAAACGGTCATTTGGTTGTCCAGTCTAATTAGCATATTAAACTTTTATTATTATGAATTCTTAGAGAGAGAAGAAGGGAGAGAAAGAGAGAGAGAAACATTAATGTGAGGGAAACATTGATTAGTTGCCTCCTGTATGCTCCTTGACCTGTGACTGAAACCTGCAACCTTTCGGTGCATGGGACAACATTCCAAACAACTGAATCACCCAGGGAAAGGAATTTTTTTTTTATTATTATTATTTTTATCTTCTTCTTCTTTAAAAAAACAACAACAACTGTGTTTTTGTTGATTTCAGAGCAGAAGGGAGAGGGAGAGATAGAAAATCAATGATGAGAGAGAATCATTGATTGGCTGCCTCCTGCATGTCCCCTACTGGGGATCAAACCCACAGCCTGGTCTTATGCCCTGACTGGAATCTAACCATGATTTCCAGGTTCATAGGCTGATGTTCAAACAGAGGCATGATGGTTGGGATCTTTTTATCTTCTTATTTAAATAATGTATTACTAAATTATTTTGATGAATGCTTGAGAAATTGCAGCAACTTCACTGCTACCATCTAGTGGACAATGAATGCAATTAATCTGTCTTCGGCTTGACAACTAACAACTGTTGTGACTTCAAAAGATGCTTTTTGGGTTTGTTTTCTGTCATATACTATAGTTTTTTTAAAATTAATTTTTATATTGAGGAAACACTGGTTAATAACATTATATAAGTTTCAGATGTACAACATTGTCACTATCTGTTTATTCTGTTGTGTGTTCTTGGTGGTGAACACAAAATAGAATTCTTTTTTTAAACTACACTGTCATAGATATTTCAACATTTACTAGTATGATGGATGTGGAATCCTATTTTTCTTGAATCCACATAGAAAACAATGAACTAATATTTCATTTATAGTTTTAAAATAAGAGATGTCTCCAAACTATTAAGAAATACACATTAGCCGAAAACGGTTTGGCTCAGTGGATAGAGTGTCAGCCTGTGCACTGAAAGGTCCCAGATTAGATTTCAGTCAAGGGCATGTACCTTGGTTATGGGCACATCCCCAGTAGGGGGTATGCAAGAGGCAGCTGATCGATGATTCTCTCTCATTGTTGTTTCTAACTCTCTATCCCTCTCTCTTCCTCTCTGTAAAAAAATCAATAAATATATTTAAAAAATACATGTTATTTTAAAATTTGCACTATGCACAATATACTCCATCATTAGCATGTCCCATTCTAATTCTGGAAAACTTCAATTTCTAGAGTGATTTTTTTTATGCAGCCAGGGTTCCCAGTACCTCTTGTTTTACTTCCAGTCTTGCATTCCACACCTTAGCCCAGTGAGTATTTTAAAAGGTATCATGTCATTTACAATTTAATGCCTTTCATTGCTTTCCATTGTTCCTAGACAAATGTTCTAAATCCTTAAGATGGCCTGCCTAATGTAGTCCCTACTCCTTTCTCAGCCCACACACAGCTCTCTTAAGTTTCACCATCTCTGGCTTCTCTCAGGTTCTGAATAGTCACAGGGCCTGGAAGGAGTACTCTTTTCATCAGCTAATTGTGACTTAATTCTTCAGGTTTCAGTGCTTCCTGAGAGAGCCTTCTCCCCACATCAGACCTTTTAATTTTTATTTTTTAATGCAATTTGTCCAGCACTTACTTGCTTAATGTAAACTAATGGATTATTAAATAACAAGTTAAATAACTATTTGTTTCATGTCTATATATCCACATGGTCTATACAACCACTGAGGACAGAAATATTAGCTTTCCTTTTCATTGCTCTGTTCTCAATTGCTTAGCAAAGGGCTTGGCACATAGCATACAGCTCATAAAATAACTTGAATGAGTTGCATGAGATGAAAGCAAAACCAAGATGGGGTCTTTTCACCTATACTACCGTGTTTCCCAGAAAATAAGACATCCTCCGAAAATAAGACCTACTTACAGGTTTCCTTCTGAGTGAAAGATAAGGCATCCCTCTGAAAATAAGGCCCCCCTAGGCTAAACATGAGAGATTTGGTCCACTGATTCTGAAAGAAATGGAGTCACAAGAAATTCACCAGGAAATTCAGGAATTGGATTGTTATGATGATGTTCCAGAAGATGATGACATGATTATCATTGAATAAATGAGTAAATTCTTGATACTGTAGGATTCAGTTTGTCTGGTTTGTGTTGACAGCTACCAAACTACTGCACCGTATTCAGGTAATAAATTTCCTTTATTTTCATTTAACAATAAATGTGTACCGTATTTTTCTTCATGGAAAAATAAGACATCCCCTGAAAATAAGACCTAGCGCATCTTTGGGAGCAAAAATTAATATAAGACACTGTCTTATTTTCGGGGAAACAGGGTATGGTTTATGACCCAAAATTTCCCTACATCTATCCTTCCTAGAAAGCCCTCTTCATAACCTTCGCATCTCTGTGCTCTGCCCGTTATGGCCACAGGTCTTTAATTCCCACGTGCAGTGGACCCACTTCATTATTGTGCACAGCTTACTTAGTCATTTGTTCACTTCATCTCCCCCCCCCCCCCCAAAGAAGTAAGCAATCTGTCAAGTTTTCTGATGATAGTGATTCACTTTTATTATTACTTTTTCCAGCTAATGTAACAGACCTAGAAGCTTAAAAGAAGAATTGGGATCTGGAAATATCCAGGCAAGCAGAAATGATAATTCAGGATAGATAAGAAATAGTGAGCATTTTGAACTAAGGCTCTCAGATGCTCCACTAGTACGGATGCTCCAGGACGTAGTTGGCAATGTACTTGATTGCCAGCATTGTCTCTTCACAGGTTGGCCGAATCTTGGATTCAGGAAGGGCAAAGCCATATCTGCCTTTATCTCGCAATTCAAAGGTGAAGGAATATTTGATTCCCTGGTCATAAGCCCAGTCGTCAGAGCCTCCAGCAGCAGGATCTGAAATGTGCAAACAGCAGAAAACAAATCTTTACATCTAGGAAGGAAATTTTTAAAAATACCGGCTTCCTTTTATAGTTACAAATGTTTCACTGTGCAAAATAATATAGGTAGGCATCTTGCCTAGTAAACTGGATCATAAATATATAAAGGCTATTTTTTAAAATTAGACCATTGTTGCCGCTAAGCCTCCTTTGCGGGAATGATGTGTTTACTACCCTAGGAAGTATGTAATTGTAATGTATAAATTACTCAGCGTGCTTTTATTCTTTGGTAAACTATGCTATATAGTATGTAATTTGTTTAACATTATTTTATTGGGAAAAATATGTATCTGACAGGAAAATAAGAAAAGCTGTTTGATGACTGGCAAGAAGAGAGGACTCTCAGCCCTGGGGCCACTGTGCTGAAGGATAGAACTGGAGCAGCTGGAGGCCAGGGCTGTGCCTCATTTTTGTTTCCTTAGGGCCTGGCCTATGTCCTGTCATCCAGTCATTCAGTCATTCAGTCATTCATTCAAATAAAGTTATGGTGTCACTGCCACATGGATTATGAATTCATTTATTGATTCACTTGCTCTTTCTTTCATTTTTTCATTCATTCACTCATTCAATCACTCATCTATTTAATTCAGTCAATGATGTACAGCCCCCACTGAGCAGCAGGCCATGGGCTCAACTCTGGGGATGTCAGCACAAAGGAAAGTGTGGCCTCTGCCTCCCAGACCTTACAGCAGAATCACAAACCTCACTGTATTAGATTGAATAAAATATACAAGAAGTTCTCAGTATATGAATAGGTGGGTTATTTCTGCTAGAATCCCTTAAAGAAATAGTATATACTGTGTGACTCAGAACAGTTTAAAAAAGGACAACACAGAGAACTGTATTCTACATAAAGCTTTCCTTCATTTTTAAAGCCTTAGGATTGGAGCCCTTCATGCTGCAGGGGAAGGAGGGGGAAGAGAAGGGGGGACAGGATGGGTGGGGAGATAGGCCTTGATGATTGGACCTGGTCTTTTCCCTTTTATTTCCTGTCCTTTCATAACTGGGGCAAAAGAAATCATGCAAAGGCAGGGGGAAATATTGCTACATTTTAAAAACAAAGCCTGCAGAATGTGCCTTTCTAGTGACTCCAAGGCTCTGGGGTCCAGCCCCCACCACATTCTCCTGTTGCATGCATGTCTCATGTCACTTGTTTGAACACCTGAGTGACTGGCTTGAGCCTGAAGTAGCTTCCCTCCTATGCTTTCCTCCAGCAACTGTCCTTGCAGATACAGCTTCTGTACCATCACCTGGGCAGTCACCCTGCCACGAGGCTGGCCTGGTTACTCCTTGGGGTGCTCTCCTTGTGCTCCCTCTGGTCAGCACTTAGCTCATCCCTGTCCACAGTCCCTCTCTCCCTCCCTGCTGTGGGTACTTTGAAGACTGCACTGGTCCCTTCCTTCCCTTTCTCCTTCCCTCTTTCCTCCTCTCCACCCTTCCTTTCCTCTCCAGCACCCAGTAAGGTCTGGCACATGGTAGATGCTCAATAGGTGTTTACAGAGAGTGAATGTTTACGTGTGTTGAAAGCGATACGCTTTTCTCTCTTTTTCTGAACAGAAACTGATGACATATTTCATAAAAAATTCACTCTGAGGCAAAACCACATGCTTTACATGATCAGAAAGAAAAGCTCTGGGAGCCACTATCGCCTTCTTAGGCACGGGCTCTCCCTGCAGAGTTCCGAAGCAGAAGCCCAGACTCACAGATCGTGGTTGCTCCTGGGCCATAAGTGTACTTGGTGCCGTGCAGCGTGGCCAGCTCCTTCACAGTGGCTTTAGCCAGGGCATTCTGCAAAAGAACCAGCAGCAAGAGAGTAAGAAACCAGAACACACACTGCAAACCAAAAACAAACAAACGCCCACACATTATTTTGAGGACAGTCATAGTTCCATTTAACACCCATTCCAACTTTCCAGCTAACTTGGTCATGAGATCCCTATGACTGTCTTGACAGGAGGCTTTTCCTCAATGCCCCAAGCAGTCACTCAGAGCTTCCATCTGTCCTACAGAGTGGTTATACTCTGTCAACACTATTTGCTGGCCTTGAAGGCCTCAGTGGCTTTTTCTGTCCTTAACTCAGTGTCCCCAGGGTTTGTCTAGGGTTTGTCACTTAAAGGTTGCTCAGTTAACTATTTGTTGTTAACTGTGAAGATGGTCATCACTCTTCTTATCCAATTATTTGAAATTAGGTCCTTTATTTATTTATATATTTTAAATTACTGTTACAATAAAGCATGAGTTCTAGGAATAAGTTCTGTTTTAGTCACAGGAAAATCTTTTGCTTAATTTTCCTTTTTTATTTACATAAAGCTTAGTTTGCTTTATTTTTTTTTCTGGAATTTTTATTTAGGCTTGTTAAAAAAAAATTTTTTTTTAAACCTTACTCCAGGCTAGACAAACGAGACTTTTAAAAATTGATAACTGTCTCAGATATCATATTTATTGACATTATAAAATGTCATTGTGAAGTAAAAATTAGATCTTGTCTAAGGATTAGTTTGACAAATTTATCTTATCTCTGGAGCTTGAAAGAGAAAGGAGGGAATGAGGTTTTTATGGTTAATAGAGACAAACAAAAGTCAAATGCACACAAAATAACTCCAAACCAAAAACCACCTGGAAACATAGCAGGTTATAAAGCCAAGATAAAGTCATGACAGGACTGTGGGAGGTGGGGCAGCAGCATTAGAAACTACACTGAGGGTCAATGCTGTGCTCAGTGTCAGCACAGAGATGCTTAGGCATTGGCAGTTTCAAGGATGTGGGGCCATTCTGGCTTGGAAGAGCTCTAGATTGAGAAATTAGAGAACATTTATTCTATTTCAAAATGCAGAATATTTAAATTCTAGAATAAAAAATTAGGAAATATTAATTTACATGTATTATTTTTTTCTTAGAAATGGCATCACCCTCTCAAAAGACCTATTGCCTTCCTGCCCCTCCACTCAGTTCCCCAGGGAGAAGGGCTCTGTTCCCAGTTCCTCCCTGCACTATAGAGGCACTAGCATCCTCTGATGCACTGCCTATTTAAATGAATCATTTGGAAAGCAAGGCCTGCTTAGGCTCTGGGGAATACACATTTGAAAATCTGACTGTTTACTATAAGAGAAAAAGCCACAATTCACTCTGGTTTTGAAACTGGCTATATTTCACACGTTGGCATCATTATCATGACTTGTACAAATGCTTAAAAAACTGAGGTTGGTAATGAACTCAGAATAACTCTATTTACAAAGTAGCAACTTCCCTTAGTTCTTTTTCTATTAAAACTCTTTTAATAGAGTCCGATGTAAAACTGCTGAGGGCATGTTCTATAAGACTTCAAGGATTCCAGCTCCCAAAGAGTGAATGCTTCATCAACCAAGTGGTAAATTAGAAAATTTAAGAAGAAGTATAAAACTTAAATCATGATTTTCTGGTTTGGTTGATTGAATTAATGTAATCAACTTATTGGAATTAACATATTATTCTCAGACTTTTGGACATTAAGTTGAAAATTTCCTTTTTCCTAAACTGCTAAACTGATTGATATACGTTTTCTCTTACTGCATGGCCTTTTTTACTGATGTGATCTTTCTAGTTCCTGTTCAATCTTATTCTCACCCACACTGGAGTCAGGTCTTCTTGCCATCTGTTAGTGTAAGCCTATTGCACAAAGAATCGAAATGGTCTGCAAGCATTGCATCACGCTCCGGATAGATTTCAAACAATCTTTTAGAGATGTGAAACATGGTGAGGTACTCATTCTTTTGGTAGGTAAATAGTATTTTCTTTATTTATTTTTTTAGTGTTCTACAATTTCTCTAACTTGCCATTACCCAAGAACATCTCTAGTTATTTTTTTTTGTAAGGCAGAATCTCTGATTCTAAAAACCTTTTATTTCTTCCCTAGTTACCTTTTTTAGGTTTTTCATCTGTTCTATTTTTCTTTCTATAATCCTTGAATTACTACTTTTATTTAATAGGAATATGACTCTAAAAGGTTCCGGTGATCTAAGGTACAACAACATGACTATAGTTAGAGATACTGTATTGAACACTTGAAGTTTGCTATGAGAGGAAAGCTTTAATGTTCTCTCCGTAACAATAACTGCAACATCATCATTCTGTGAGGTAAAAGATGTGTTGACCAATGCGGTAAATGTTTCACAATATGTACATGTATTAAATCATCACATTGTACACCTTACACAATGTTATATGTCAGTTATGTCTCAATAAAGTTGGGGAAAAATCCAGATATGATTCTTCAAGGTTAGTTCCAAATGTGAAAAGTTATGAAGACTAGAGAAGATTTAAAAGAAGAAGATCATTGTCATCATCTACTGAACTCCTGTGTGTTGATTGACCTTCAAGTCTCTCAATATATTTATTGGTATAACAATATTTGAGTTATCCAACAAAACCTAAGGGGCCTGCTCATGATCTGTTACTTCTTTTGACTTAATTAACTTATCAATTTATTCATAACTACCATTAGAGTCACACAAAAGTTCTATTTGTCTTTTCTGAAACAGTTGCTATGCCTTTGATACTGAAGCACTATCTAAGCTTGATGTTATCTTAAAACTGTAGTCATTTTGCTCTGTCACTCTGCACAATGCAGGAACATTTAGTTTGGGCCTCAGCATTGACTTGCCTAGTCTGCTGTTGCTCTCTCATCTGGACATCTACCTCATCATCACATCTTGTCAGTGGCTCTCACTTTTCTCCTTTCTTGCTGTTAGAGTTTGGGCTAGTCCTTCCTTTTTCTCTCAGGTTGCATCACTGGCTGTGCCTCCCCATGTCCCTTACTAGCTAGGGTCCCCTGAACTCATTCCTGCCTCTCCTTACCTCCTTGGCCTTGGGTATCCTTCTCCCTTTGTTGGACTCTCCTTTCCCACCTTGTCCACATGATTCACATGCTATTTTTCTTCAAGTTTCAATTTTAGTGTCACCTTCTTTGCAAAGCTGCCAAAAGTCTCTTAAGGAGCACTGAGCCCCTTCTCTTGTGAGGGCTCACTCTCTATTAGAGTTCCTATCACTCTGTGGACGAAAGGGGCCACATGCTGACTTGACAAGCTCAGGGAAGGCCTGCATGACAGTCTTGCAAACTCAAAGACCTAAAGTAACTACAAAAGATGGTCTGAAATTAAACTTTATCTAAAAGCAGTTATGGTGGATAGTCACATCCTAGGCCTGTTTCTTCACTGTCAAAGTAACCTTTACCTTAATCTAGCCTATCTGTCTTTTTGCATCCATGATAACATATCCTTGAAATGTCTGGGTAACTTGTAACTTCCTTTTTCTGGACCCCTTGGGGCACAATCTAATGTGCCTGGGCACCAAAACAGATACCACAAATTCCTTCATTGTTATTATCATGTTAATTGTTAACTGTTAATTATTCTGTACCCACCCAAGTATGTGTCTATCATTTTGCTTTTCATCAAATCCCAGAGGTTTCTCTGCTTTGCTTTCTCCCTCCTTTCTAGTCTATCATCTATGGATTTCATGTAACCCACCTATGTCTCCTCCTTTGGTTGCAATGTATAAAAACAGATGAAAAAACTGCCATTCTCTGGAGCATTATCCCATTCCGTTGAGATATTGCTTCTGGGCAATAGTCAACAGTTTGGCTCAAATAAACTCACAAAAATTCTTTACAGGTTTGAATGTTTTTACGTTAGCAACTCTGCTGTAATAACTTCTTTTTGGCATTTAATCTCCTTGTGAGGAGGGATTCTTGGCTATTCATTTTGTATCTTCAGTAGGTTGCATAGCACCTACCACATGGTTGGTTGATTGAGTCTAATTCTGAGATTTTGGGGCATTATAGACAGGCCTGATTTGGAAGGGGGCATAGAGTGCTGAGTTCTGCAAAGGCTGAACTGTGACTTGCCTGAATGGAGATTGGGATGCTTATGGGGAGGGTGGCAGGCAGTACCAGGTACTGATGGCATTGACCTCTGCTATTGACCTTTACTTATTTCTATTAATTTTTAAAGATGAAATCTGTGGACCCTTTCTCTTAGCCCCTCAATACCAAGAGACAAAAAAGTTGGAACTGACATTGGTCAACCAAAATATCATCTTTTAAATTCCAATGATCTTAACAAAAATCTTTGGAATCAGTGTGGGTCTTTTCTTTTGAAGAGTTCAAATACTTTCACAAATGTTAGTCATTTATCTTCCCAACATTATCTGTCCACATTTCACTGACATGGAATTTTCTAGCAGAATAGAATGCCATGGGGGCAGTGTGCTTGTTGGGATGTTTCAACTAAGCTAGTAACTAACCCCTGCCAGGAGTGGGAGAGAAGGGTGGCAGGGGAGGGGTAGGGTTTCTGCATTTGCTAAAATGTTAGAGTGGTAACTCCTTTCCCTGTCTGGCTCTGTATAAAGGGATGAAGAAAGTTAACTAAAGACTCACAGAAGGAATAGCTCATCAGAGTGTGATCCACATCTTGAAAAGCTCGAATTAATGATACTTTCTATACAAGCTGTTATTTGAGGGACATTATTACCTCTTTACTCAATAGGTTCAAAATGAGAACTAACATTTACACAAACCTTAGACTTTACAAAGAACTTTTGATAAGAGCTATATATTTTTATCCCCATTTTTCAGATAAAATAACTGAAACTCAGAGAGGATAAAAGAACTTGCCCGAGGGCATGCATTCTTGGTAAGTAGCTGATTTGAGATAGGTTCTTCTTGCTTCAAATCTGTGCTCTTTTTCACTTCTCCTTGTGGCCTTCTAATACTTTAAAAGAAATGTTGCTGGAGCTGGTTTTACCAATTGTAAAGAATAGAAGAAAGCTAAATATAAACCAGCCCCAGAGAGGACTTTGCTTTCAGTCAAGGCCAAACATGGCCAGCCTTTATTAATCCTTAGATGAGTTTCCTACATCTTATGCGTGTTCTCTTTGTCACCTGTTTTCTTAGAAAGAGGCCTTGGCCATACAGCAAAAGATAGTGACAATCTAGAGTAGGGGTGTCGAACTCAATCAGAGAAGGGGCCAAAATCTAAAATCCAGCCTAAATCGTGGGCCGAATGGTTTACTGAACAGTCATAAACTGTCATTGTGATGGAAACGCAGCGGAGTGCAGTGATGACAGCGCGGTGCAGGCCACATTGCAAGGCCTGGCGGGACGGATTTGGCCCGCGGGCCTTGTGTTTGACACATGTGATCTAGATTATCACATCTCACTCAAAGCTCAAGAGACAAAAGACCAGTTAGTATAATGGTTCCCCAGGCTTTGAGCTCCTGGGTGAGAAGAATAGAGTGAGGATGTTTCTTCCCAATGACATGTCTCTCCAGGTGACCTGTAATCTGGGAGCTCATTACTTAGCTTATGGTCCTCACTGCAGCCTCCATGCACACAGCCAGTGTCATGAAGGGAGGCTGCCTTCTAATCTTCCTCTGGTCCTTTATTCTAGTTCTAAAAACAGAGGCCCCAAAACTGACAAGGGCTTTAAACTAATTAAAAGGACATTTCCTTTAGATCCTTGTTTCTCACTTGAGTTTAACCATCCCTCTGGGGTAAGACATGTGATAAAGGAAGCATCAAAATGATCTTTAACTGCAGTCTCCTTCCTTCTGTCTTGAGATAATGAGGAACTCACACCAAGGGACCAATGAGAAATTTAACTTTTGTGATTTTGGTGAAAAGGAGAAGCCAGCACTGAGGGGAAGGCCTTTGGGACTTTAAAAAACAAATGTGTTTCTGGGAAAAACAAAAAAGGTAAAGAAGCATAGGTTCTTTTTGCACAGCCCTAAGATTTGAGAAAGGCAAGGGGTTAAGGATAGCTTGGCTAGGAGAGAGGACCTGTCTATCTCAGCAGAGCCCACGGGGAGTATGGAAATGTTTTCACTGATGTAAACCAAATTTTTTCTTTGGCTGATCTACAGGCATATTTTTAAGCTCTTTAAAATTCAAGAAAAATTTGAAGCATGAGTCAGCTGAAGTTACAAAGTCCAGAAATTTTTTTTGTGTGTGTGGAAGTGGTACTTCTTTTAAATAAATATTAAGAAACAAATGCTACAGAATGGGAATGTACATGGCCTCCTGCACTTCAGATTTGCCAAACACTGTAAACTCCACATGAGAAGGGTGGGAGATGCTGTGAAAGCCAGGAACCTTTGGCTAGAGATGTGACTCCATTTTTATCTCTGTTTAAAGCAGGGATTCTCAACGTTAGCACTATGGACACATGGGCTGTGAGGCTGTCCTGTGCATTGTGGAATGTTTACCAGCACCCCTGGCCTCTATCCACTCTATGCCAAACACTCCTACAGTTATGACAACCAAAAAATGTACCCTCAACATAACCAAATGTCCCCTCAGGACAGGGAAGGGGCAAAAAATAGTTTACAAGGAAAGTCAAATAAAGGACATAATTATGACAAAGAGCATATGTTATAGAAAAAATTAAAAAGGAAGAGAACTGGTTTTAAATGTGCTCTGAATCCTATTTTCCTGTTGATAATGGTATGTGTCTCCTAACTATCACTGCTAGGTCAATCCTGCTAAAATATCACATTACCAGCAGGGTTGCCAGATTTAGCAAGAAATATGGGATATCTGGATTTTGGGGTATCCAAAATATAAATTTCAGATAAACAAATAATTTTCAGTATAAGTCTGTCACATACAATATTTGGAACATACTTAAACACTAAAAATGATCTGTTGTTTTCCTGAAACTCAAGTGTCATGGACTCATGTACTTGCCCAAGCAATCCTATGTCTTGGGTGCCAACTCCAGGGCCTGGCTCCCACACAGCAGTCATCTGACATTCAAGAGCCTCCGTAGCCTGGTTGCTTCCTATCCACTCTTCTCTGGCAGGAACACTCAGCACAGGAGAGCCTCCTCTCCCCCATCACCCCCACTGCCCATTGCACTGTGGTGCATTCGCTGGCTCTTCTCTCTACCTTAAGTGCTCCCTTCCTCTGCCACCCCAATTCTGCCCTTCCTTCAGGCTCAGAACAAATTGTGTTTCCTCTCTGTAACCTGCATTGAATAACTTCATCTCAGATTGCCATTTCCCCACCCTGAATGCCTACCATTGTGCCAGATTGGAAACTGCCATTCTGTCCTACTGTTGTATGGTATCAGTTAGCTGAGTCTCACCTAACTGATCTCAGTAAGATCTTACACTCTCTATTGAAGGAGCCATGCTGTATGCTGACCACTTAATAGGAGGAGCTTCATGAAATTTCTGGTCATTGCCTGATAAGACATGTACTGACTGGGGATTTTAATAAGCCAAGAGTCACTGAAAATGTATATGGTAAGTCATCAACCAGTTTCTCTAATCAAAGAAATTCTGCAATTGTTATTGGAAAAGTTTTGTCTTTTAAGTGAGATTGCAAATTCTGTGAAATTCCTGAAGTGGATGCTTCGTGCCTCAAGTCTGTCTGCCTTAGCTGCTGATAGTCTGCCTGACAGTAGGGCTATGGCCTCATTGCTCTTGTTACTAGGCAGAGACTGCTGACAATTGTGGTTGGGTGCGCTCATGACCCTGCAGCTGTCTATCTCCTAATCACAATATTTATTCTTTTTTATTTTTATATTTATCTCTAATCAGAGCCTTGTTCTGTGCTCACATGCTTGGATGAAGCACTGGATTTCTATCTTGGTGGCTCATTAACTGAAACTTTAATTAAGAAGTAATGAGGTACTGTAAGACCTTCCAAGGTGTTGAACTTGAGAAAAATATTTCTATTTTTTGTTTAAGTTTAATATTTTTTCAGTAAAACTGTCACTTTTCTCTGGCTTAATCATAAAGACTGGGCTCTCATAAATGAGGCATCTCAACTGACTAGTGTAAATCCTTAGCAAAGTTAGGGGCAGAGGTATGAAAGACTATTTAATGAATAATAGCTACAGTGGGTACCAACCTAGAACATGGCCACACCAACACAACGTGTGTGTGTGTGTGTGTGTGTGTGTGTGTGTGTGTGTGTATGTGTGTTTGGAAATTGGGGAAGCCTAAGAAATTCTTCAGGATCCAATAGTTCCAGGCTATAGGCTGCCTCTAATACTGCTGTTAACTTAGCCAGCCTTTATTGTCTCAGCTGGAAAACAAGAAGATCAGAGAAATTTCAAGATTTCAAGCTGAAGAATTCTGTGCTTCTATTGCAGAAATGTGATGTGAGATGCCTGCCCCTTTGTACACTTTTGTGAAGTGCACACCAGCTTTCCATTTGCTCAAGATACTTAGTTGACCTGTTATGATGCTGGATTCCTACTTTTGAACTTAGAAGTGGTATAATAATAATTACTACTATTAACAGTGCTATGTAGGCCTCTTTGGGAGGAAGGTGTACCAAAAATTGGGAGCTTCTCCATATTCAATAAATGCAAAGCTATGAATAGGTTTGGGAGCCTTTGCAATTTTGTTGCTAGTTTTTATTTCCTGTGACAATAAAGAGGTTAAGCAATTCAATATTTCATTATCCTTTAGAATTTTGAAAATGTAAGTATATTCTTTATCTGGGCTTTAAACCTTCCTTTGAAGATAGTCATAGCTTTATAGGGAAGAAGTCAACACTAAGGAACCAGACAGTTTATTAAACCATTGGAAATTTACAGTGCACTTTTTATGAAAGTGATTTGCAAATTGAGAAGCAATGCATGTAAGATACTTTTATGATTCCTCACCTTTTTTTTTTTTTTTTTTTTTTTTTTTTTTTTACTGATCTGCTAAAGATACATTTTTGTAGCCTTCCTTGTCATCCATGCTGTTACTTATGTTCTTCTATATCATTGGTCTTTTGCATTCCTATCTCTGCCTTTCTTCACTCTGAAAGTTGTCTCATGATATGGGCAATTATCAGGCAATCCACATGTAAGATCTTTCAGAAATGAAGCCACATAAATTTTCATCATGAATCAGACAACAAAGGATTGCTACTAGATTTGGGGTAAGAATGCCAATATAAGTAGAGAATAATTTCCTTCAGCTTGGAGTCTTATTCTCTTTGAATATTTTGCCAAACAATTATAATCTTATAAACTTTATAAGAATATAGAGAGTTTAGAATTATACACACACTCAAAATTTTGCATAAGACTAAGTCTGCTTTGTATTACTTTAAGAAAATTCTGACTTATTTATGATGTCGTATGCCCAGAATTTATCTTATTAATTTTTCCTACCTTTTATTTTCTACTGTGGGGTCACATTTTCCTGACTGAGAATTAATGTGGAGGCACTAGATTTGGATGGAACATTCATCTTTCTAGATCAAGACTTATTTTTTCCTTGATATCCCCATTACAAATAAAAACCACAGAAAAGTTAATGTTTTTCTTTTTGAGAGAATCAAATTCTCTTTTGGGTATACATATATTTATAATAACTCTATGGTTATGAGTTATCCTAGCAAAATGTACCAAGGAAATAAGTAAGTTGAATTTATACAAAATAAGAAAAATGTTGAAAGTATCTTCACTCTTAGTTACTGGGTTTTCTAAAGTTTCTGGGTCTTCAGAGTTGCTTTGGAATGCCAACAAAACCCAGATCCCAAAAAAATCAGATAATCAAATAACATCCACCTTGGATTTCACTATTGGCATTTAAAATTTTCTTTTAAGATATGAGGCAAAAGTTTAGTTATAGAAAAAATTTATAAGAAAATAAAGTAACTTTTAAATTAATGACTGTGATATAAGTATAATTATATTTTGCATTTTAGTTACCTGATTATGCTCTGAAAAAAAGAAAAAGTCACATGTGCTTTCTCTTGAATTTATTAGTTTTGTGAATGTAAAAATAAACATCCAACATAAGATTATTTTGTGGTTTGTGCTTTTTTTTTTTTTAAAGAATTCACAGTGAATATTTTAGTTTGTTATAATTCTATTTATTACACTTCTTTGCTAATTATAATTTAAAAACAATTTTGGAGGGCAAGATTTCTAATATCTTTTTGTCTATTAACTCTCTTTCCTTGATTTTAAATGAAGGAATGATTGTTACAGAGGAGCATTGGTGGCTTGCTTTCTAGAGAACGGCATCACACTGGTGGGGGCATGTGTGAACAGAACTACCAAACCTAGTAACTTGAGCCTTGAATCTGTTTCTGGATGAAACTACCATAGGAAGGAGAAAAAATTATTCAGGAGATTCTATAAATAGATTTTTTAAAAAATAATCTGTGGACTTTTAGAGCAGCCCAGATAGTATGTTGTTACTATATGGAGTGACAAAGTTTTCATCTAAAAGGTTTTACATTTATTCTCAAAATAAGAAAAGCATTGAAACTTTGTGAAGCAATTCAATTCAAAAGAATACTTTGTCTTAGTCTTTCAGAATTTCTGTTTAAAACTAGTTGCTATTAAGCAAACTGTATATCCTGGTTATTGTTACACTTAATATGGTTTATAATTTTAGTTTTACTATTTTACTTATAAACTTATTAATGCTTAGTTATTATGGCTTTGTCTTTTTTATTCTGATGTGGTACAATTTAAACATATTCACATTAATTAAGCAAACAACACATGCCATCACCTCTTCACTGGTGGCCGGAAATCTAGGACTGAAGTGAAGAGCTGACCACACCCATCTCTGGGACAGAGGGCCTTGAGCACCCACTGAGAACACTGAGTATAATTGGAACACTGAATTATTTGATAGTTCCAACTAATGATGTTTTCTTTGTGTTTTGGCAACAGATAGGAAAAATGGGAAGCTTTTTGAAAAATAGCATTTAAAAAAAAACAATCTTGTCAGCTATTAGCTATCATTTTATTTTCTAAGAGGCTGAGTTATTTTTCTGTTTTGTTCTTTACAAAATAGTTACAGCATTATATGTTTTATTTGGTCTTTGAAAGACTGAATCTGAAAATACAAAGCAATATTTTTCACTTGTTAAAGTTACTGGGTCTTCAAATTTATGTATTTAGGTAAGCCAAATATCTATGTCATTGTCTAAGAAGAGTACTTTTTTTGGAGAGAGGTATAACTCAAATGTTTTTCTACAAATTTTTTTTCAAATGCTTTAAATCTTGTTCTTTTAGATCACTGTTCCCAACTTCTGGCAGCCAGATGTTTCACAAATTTAAAAAATGTATTGTGTGAAGAATTCAAACCTTCTTATTTTAAAAAAATGTATTGATGTGTGATATTTGTTAATTATCTAATTTAGCTTTTCATGTAGTTATATCTTGATTCTCTAACAAGATTGCTAGTTTATTCTGAGTCAGGGATATAAATTATTTCCTATATCAAGGAAGGACTCTTTCACATCATTTTTTCATTGACTGATTTACTTTTGTGTCTCACTGCATCGAACAGTGAAATAAGCAATTTTAGGATTGCTTCACAATCCAATGTCAACTAAATGTGCCACATTCCTAATGACATCTGCCACATTCTGCCTATGTCAAACTCAGATCAAGGCAACTTGACAAAATTGACTTTCTGATTAAGATTATACATGAGATGAGGGAACTTTGTGGATTATCCCACATGCCTCTGAAATCATCATGTGAGTCAATACTGTGGTGAAGCAGGATGAGGTGGAACTATTGTCATTTTGAAGATGAGTGAATAAACCACAATGGGACCATTCCCTGAATCAAAATATTTCTTTTAGCTAATTTATTTATCCACTTCTAGATTCTCTGTAAATTTTGTTGTAAGTCTTTTGCTTCTATTATTAAAAATTATTAATGGAACTTCTAGAAATTGTTCTTATAATTTTTCCAAGAATAGAATTTTAAAAATGTAACAGTGAAATACCATTTCTACTGTCAAGACTACTTACCAACTCAACATTGTTCTCCGTGAGTTTGTAATCATAGGAGTAAGGGTAAAGCATCATCTGGGAGTATGAGTGGATTGTCAGATATGCTTTGATGGAAGACAGGTTGTTGCGGATGAAATTAGCCAGGGCCTTGGTCTCTTTTTCAGACTCTGCAGCAGGTCCACAGTAAGTTTCATCACAGGGGCTTCGAGAAGCTCCAATTTCTGGAAAAACATATATTGTTAATGGTAAAGGTCATCTACTGAAGTTCTCACAGGGCTTGTTTCAAACTTCAAATCAGAGGTAAAGATAAGTGGTTTCCACAGGAGTACAAATAATCATCATCATGTATATACAAATTATAAACTATGCACACATTTAGTCACAAGATGAGGGTAGTGTGTTTTTAAACTGATAAGGTATTAAGTTGCATGTGAAATCAGCAATGTTTCCCTGTGTAGTTTTATATAGTGAGATCAATAAGTGTATGAAAATTGAAAAGTACAGAGCAAATTAATATCTGCGAGAAATTTTCATATTATTATAACCATTTTTTGAGATTGAATCACAAAATTATAATTCTATTAAAATTTTGTTTAAATAGCTATTTAATGATGGTCTCCTCTATATTATACATTCCACAACTAGTAGGATTATGTTGGGTTTGTTCAGTCTTATGTTCCAGCATCTAAAACAGTTGAGAATACAAGAGAGCACACAACACATTTTTATGGACTGAATAAACACTATTATATATTTTTAGAGTTCAGAAATTAAACTCTAAAATATTATATATTTTTTTGTTTTAGATATTATTCTATTTCATATTTTATTTTTCCTCTTATGCTTCTCAACAGATACATGCAAATGGTCAGCTAGATAACTTACTGCACCATCCAGCATCAAAATTTCTGTTGGGGTCTGTACCAATGCATTTAGTTCCATCATAGGTGGAGCGAGTCTTTCTCCACATTCGGTTCTAAAAGTGGATTATATGGTTAGAACAAGGATAATAGAAAGTGGTTGATTTTAATTTGATCAGTGCCTCCAAATACTGGTCCATATACCTTGGTCCAAGAGTAGACATAGCCATCAATATTGAATACAGGCAAGACATAGAAATCCAACTTTTCGAGAAATTCTGTCATGTGGATCTCACGTCCATAGGTGCGAACAGCCTGTAATGAGTTACAAAGCAGAATTTCATGAAAAAAAAAAAATGGAATGCATAATGCTGCTAAAATTTATATAGACTAGATGATGTTGATTTTGGTAACAGATGCAGTTTCCTTTGTAGATATTAATGTTTAAAAATCAATTAACAAAATACTGCTGATAGTTTTGTTTAAAACACTTATTGTTAATTTTTCTCTGTTTCTGGGATACTCTATTTCATCTCTATGTATTCCACGTAATTATTATTTTTTATTTTAATTTTTTACTTTAAAGTTGAACAAAAATGTAACAAAACTAAAGACTTTTAAATAACATACATATTCACTTCCTTTGCAATAATAACCATCATAACTTTTTTCAAAGTTAGTAAAATATGAAGGTAAGATCCATTCTAGTAAGCAAGGATTGTCTATGCCTGTTTCTCATATCATCTAGAAATTTATTTAATTTCTATGAAACCTCCTGTAGATAGAGTCTAGCCAGTGTCTATTTTGGAAAAAAGTGAGAACTTCTTCCATTGTAAATTGAGTTTACACTAATGGGTTTTGGGGAGCCTCTCACTTTGGCCCCAAGCTGCACAATGATGGAAGTCTTCTTTGTATGATTGTTTCTTGAACTCTGTTAAAGGACTGGACTAGTTTTCCATGCTAATAAATGTAGACACTTATCTATGAACTAGAGGCATGGTGCACGAAATTCATGCACAGGGATAGGGACCGTCCCTTAGCCCAGCGTGCACCCTCTCCAATCTGGGACCCCTCAAGGGATGTCTGATCTGCCTGCCAGCCTGAACACCCCTAACTATTCCCATGCCAGCCTGACTGATGTCTAACTGCTCCCCTGCCAGCCAGTTTGCCCCCAACTTCCCTCCCCTACAGTCTTGATCATCCCCAACTGCTCTCCCCTGCAGGCCTGGTCCCTCTCAACTGCCCTCCCTTTCAGGCCTGGTGCCTCCCAACTGCCCTCCCTTGCTAGACATCTTATGATGGCCATCTTGGGTCCACATGGAGGCAGGATCTTTGACCACATGGGGACAGCCATATTGTGTGTTGGAGTGATGGTCAATCTGCATATTACTCTTTTATTAGATAGGATAAGACCTCATGCCCATTTATTATATTCTCTTAGTCACAGATTCTTAGCCCTAGAATTATTTTAAAATTAAATTTAACTCTCTCCTAAGTGTTTGAATAGACTTTATATTTGAGGCTTTTATGTATTAATAGTTTTTATATACTCTTTGTGACTTTATGCATGAATGTCCATTACAATAACACATGATAAAACATGGGCTTTTGAAGTTAGAGAAGCTATAGACCTGTGTTTTTTTCAGTGGTCTACAATTGGAGATAATCACAGTAATGATAAAACTTTTTTTCCCTAGAGGAAAGATGGGGAAACATCCACTCAAGTTAAATGGTGGCAATTGGATACATAACATGTCTAGAAACCAAAACCATACAAATAGACACAGAAGTACTTTACCCTTCACTCAGCTTTTCCTGAAAATGTTACCATTTTCATAACTATGTTATTGGCATTAAAGTGATACACTTTATATTCTTATATATTTAAAAACACTTTAATATTTTAAACCTTTAATCTATCTATATAAAATCCTAATATGCAAATAGACTGACCAGTGGGATGACCCGAGGAATGACTGGTCACTATGATGCACACTGACCACCAGGGGGCAGACACTTAATGCAGGAGCTGCCCCCAGCCTGCAGACCCTGTATGGTGGCCATGATGGGGGGCGGGGCCAGTGAGCAATCACTCCAAGGTTGCTCCACCTCCTAGATTGGCCTTGATCGCTGTCCAGGCCTAGGGATTCTACTATTTCTTTCTTTATTTATTTTTTATTAAGGTATTATATATGCAGATATCTTACCATTGCCCCCCCCCTATTCCCATACATGCCCTCCCTCCCCAGAGTTTTGCGTCCATTAGTTATGCTTATATGCATGCATACAAGTCCGTCAGTTGATCTCTTATCCTAGTATTTCACAAATTTCATGAACTGTCTTCTAGTTTTGTAGTAATTTAGAAGTTACAAGTACAGAGAGTTCCCTTATACCCTCTACTCAGCTTTTCCTAAGGTCACCATTTATATAATTGGATCAAAGTGATTCACTTTGATGCAGTGCTATAAACTAAACTACAGGTTTTATTCATTTTTCACCATCTTTTCTACTAATATCCTTTTTCTGTCCTAGGACCCCAAACTGCATATGGCTGTCATGTCTCCATAGTCTCTCTTATCTGTGACACTTCCTCAGTCTATCTTTGTCTTTGTGATTCAGCACTTCTATTGAAGAGTGCTGCCTGGTTATTTTGCAGAAGGTGAGAGCACATTGTGTTGATTATGTCTCATATGTCTCATACTGGAGATGTTAACCTTGATCATTGTTGAGGTAGTTCCTGCTAGGCTTCTCCATTGTAAATTTTGTAATCTGGTACATATTTTTCAGTAGATACTTGTAGGATGGCAAATATTTTATTTCTCTTTAAACTTTTACCCCCTAATTTTTGTGCATATCTGTTGATTTTCCTGAACTTATTATTACTGTAGTGTTCTAATGGTAATTTTCTATTTTTCTCATTCTTTGTACATCTATTAGTTTTAATTCTGTAAGAAAGACTTGATCCTTCTTTCATTTTTATTAACCTATTTAATCATCTATTTATATCAATATGGGCTCATGGATATTTAAGAATTTTAGTTTTTAAAGGGCTTTCATATATATCTTATAATTAGATCATAAGGATTGAAAACAGTACCATTTATGGTAGGGATCACTATGTACTATTTTCTTTTATTCTAAAGCATGCAATAATTAGTATCCAGGAGATAATGATCGAGTTAGTGTTTATCCAAATCATGAACTTTCATCCACTATACTACCTATTAGCCTTTCCAATAAAGGTGGGTGTAAAATTCAAGTAAATACAATTCATTGTTTTTATTTTAAAACTTGCTTTCTGAAGGTCTTTTGGTGAGAGTTACAACTAATACCCCAAAGTAAAAACTTGAAATTATAATTTTTCTGTATTATTCTCTTCTATTACAGCTAGGTGGTAAGGAATTGATTGAAGTAAAATAACACTTTCTACTTCCCTCATCCCTAAATCACTTTACATACTGACCTCTCTCACAAACCACTGGCAGAATGCTGGGGAAATCCACTCTCTGGCATGGAAACCACAGTCCATGAAAATTGCAGGCTTATTGGGTCCAGGCTTGCCAACCTATTAAAAACAAAAGGAAAACTATTACTCATTAAATTTAGAGTTACCTGTCACTACCATTCTGAGCCTTGGATTCAAGAGGTGAAACTTGACAGCACCAAGAAATATAGCCTATGATTAAATTAAAATATCATACTAGCACAGTTCTTGCCACTATAACCCAGTGTTTGAGCTGAAGGCTTTTTGAGCCCTATCTGTGGTCTTACATTGTTGTTTATTACTTTTATTAAGCTTGATAAGCACATATTTTCAGGTGCTTAATTACTCTGCTTAATTGTCCTCATGGGAAGGTTATTTTCAACTGCTATTATTAGGTGACAGGCCCAAGACAACTGGATGAATAATTATAAATAATAGTGATGTTGCTAATATTGTAAGAATTTTTTCTTCTCTCCCACTTATTCCTTGTCTTTTTATATTATTAGAATTATATGACCTAAATGGCATTAGAAGATGACAGAAACAAATTATTGATATGCTTTGTAATATTGTCTGATAGACATGAAGTTTATGAAACTCTTTAACAAATGGATTTGCAAACAACATCTGTGGGAAAAGAATTTCATCAAGGTAGATGATCATTTACATTGCTTAGAAGAAAGTGGTTAAATTTATAGGACATCCATTTTATTGCATTTTTCCTTTTGAATAAGTCAACATAATGATTTAAAAATCCATGACAATAAAAGAAGCTGGAAAATCTGTTTGGTTCCCTGGGGGATATAGGCAGGGAAAGAATTTTAACAATGTTTGGGATGAGTATATCTGTGAAACAGATGTTAATGTGTTAGAATTCATTGATTTAAAGCCCTCAGATATGATAAGGTCATGGTTAATTACCTTGAGGAGGTACATAGTGCGTCCTTCAAAAGTGGTTCCGATTGCACTGCGAGAGATGAGGTCTGGATTCTCACTGGCAACTTGCTGAGTCCAAGCCTCTATCTACCAAATGTAACCATATGAATTAACTTTATGAATGTGGCATTTTTGGTTCAATTCCCGAAGAATTGTCTTACTAAACAATGTGCATGTCCTACCGTTTCCCAGTTGTTGTACTTCTCATAACTGTGTCCAGTTGCACGGACCTGGCTGTCAAATTGAGCCTCCAGAATAGTTCTCAGGTTGTTTATTAATACTCTGCAATAAACCAAAATGTGTGCTTCTGTGAACATAAGTACATTTCCCAGTGAACACAGGTGAAAACTAAGAGCCACTGCATTAATAGACAGTACAATGTGTTCTCCATGGAGTCACACATGTTCTCTGATAGTTCCTAATATCTTTCACCCTGAGCTGATAATCACAAATAGTGAGCAAATCACTGAGAAGGATAGAGTGTGAGCAAGGCAGGCTCTTCTTGGGCCCAAACTTCACATATTTGGGTCTTTTGGTCCCTAAACTTGAAAAATGGTATTTGCTGTATTCTAGGCTTAGGGCCATTGGCTGCCACAAAAAAGTGTGCACTTGAGCCCTAGCTATGGTCTTTCTTCCTCGGGATATTTCTGGTGTTAGCACTAAAAATCCCATGTTCCAGGAGCCTACTTTGAACCAGATAAACTGGGGCAGGTGGTCACCGGAGGTCTTCTGAACCAGATAAACTGGGGCAGGTGGTCACTGGAGGTCTTCATGTTTTTGAGAAAAATATATTGGGTAGAAATTCAGAAATATTAAGAAGCTAAAGATTTAGTAGACAAAAGAATACTGAGTTTAAAGACAGTTTCTGCTTGCCTGTCTTTTGAGTGTTCAAAGAAGTCTAAGAATGATTCTGTAGCAAGGTAATATAAAAATTGGTGATAGAGCCTCTGAGGCTTGCTTATTTCTATAAACGATTGTTCAGGTGAAAATTCCTACTGTCAGAGGCAGGTCTGAGGGTGTGTGTATGTGTGACTTCATTTCTATTTGCTACTTTTGAGTGGAAAGCATGTTCTGAAGGAACAAAATTTTATGAGCATCAATGTTCTTAATCACAGCGCTGTGAATGCTATGGACAGAAGCCAGTTTGCAAAACTTCAGTTAACCACAGTCAATCCTTGAAATGTTTTTATCTAACACACTGAGAATTGAAGCCCCACAAGTCTGCCTCTCCTCTGGCTGCCTCAAGGGCACTCTGAAGAGGAATGGCAGTGATGTCCTCTGAACTCCCTGCTGTTGCTCCTTCATTTGGTTAACTTGGGCATGAACTTGTGTCTATTTATGGAAAATGCAATAAATTAATACAAAAGGATATTGCTTCCTAGCAAAAGGCAAATATTGTCCCAAGGCAGATATTTTTTAAAGGAAAAGAAGCAGGTATTTAAAATGAATTCTGTGGAAAAAAATTTTTCTGCCATCAGGACTCTGTCAGCACATTGGTTTCTATGATTGCCATAAATTACCACAAAAACATGGATTTATTATTTTACACTTGTGTGGGTCAGAAGTCCTACACAGGTCTCTGGACTAAAATCAGGAAGTCAGCAGGGCTCAGTTCCTTCTGGAGGCTGAGGGAGAATCTGATTCCTTGCCCTTACAGGCTGCGGGAGGCACATTCCTTGGCTCTTTGCTGTGCTCCCCCACTTGGAAACCGGCAGCTGTGGCTCAAGTCCTTCTCACATGGCATCTGATCTCCTCTTCTGCCTCACTCTTCAACTTTAAGGTTCCTTGTGATTATAGTGGACCTAGTTGGACAATTCAGTATAATGTACCTATTTTAAGGCCAGCTGCTTAGCAACCCTAATTCCATCTACAGCATAACTCCCCTTTGTCAGTAAACATAATATGTTCAAATGTTCCTGGATTAGGATGTAGACCTTTTAGAGACCATCATTGTGCCTGCTGTTAAGTGTTATAATTATATTCAACACCCACACTGAATTGTTAGGGAAGAGAGTAGAAGTAGAAAAATCCTAAATTAGAAACCAAAGATCAGAATCATAGTTTTGCCTAACTCATAATTTTGATTCAGAAAATTAATTTAATCTTCAGGTCTTAATTTTATAATTTTTGGAATGAAAACATTTGATTAGCTGGTATTTAATGTTCTTTTCAGTTCTAAGATGCAATGATTTGACTCAAATCCTTGGGTCTTGGCCATTTACATAGATGTCTTCCAAGGTTTATGAAGAAAGAATTAATACTGACACATTCAGTAGCATAGATTCTATACTATATATTTAAGATGTGAAAAACAAAAGATATTCTGATAAAATGATGTAGGTTACATTTTCTCAAAATATGATGAAGAGTTGAGCTTGTGATAGGGAATTGTTGGATAAATGTTTGAATGGATAAATGTTTGACTGGATCCTGAGACTACTCCTTTGCTCCATGCTACTCACTCCTTGAATGAACTCTGCTTAGGACTAGAGCCTCATTTTCTCCTTCCATGTAGAAGTCTAAATGCCTTTAAGTCAACATGGCCTTTCCCAGTTCTAAGCCTTAGCATATAGTCTATTCTCTGCCTAATATGATGTTTTTCTTATCTTTGTCAGGCTAATTCCTACTTATCTTTCAGTTCTCAGCTGAAGCCTCATTTCTTAGGGTGGCCTTTTCTTTTTTTTCATTTATTAACTTTTATTGAATGTATTAGGGTGACATCTACACTAATAAAAGAGAAAGAGTCAAATTAACTGTGCCTTCATAACACCCACCAGCCAATCAGGAGTGAGTATACAAATTAACCCAAAAAAGATGGTGAGTTAATTTGCATACCCAGGTACCAAGTGACAGAGGCAGGGTGGGATACTTGCATCATCCCCATAGCAATGATGCAGGCATTCTGCACAACTCCTGGTCACTCAGGGCCTCTGGGAAGTGTGGGAAGGCAGAGCCAGAGTGGAAAAAGATGGCTGGGCAGGAGTGGAAATGCAGTGCTGGCAGTCAAAGAAAGGAAGGCCCATTCTAGCACAAATCTTTGTGCATCAACTTCTAATCCTATCTAATAAAAGAGTAATATGCAAATTAACCATCACTCCACTACACCCACAAGCCATACCCATAAGACATGCCCACCAGCCAATCAGGAATGAATATGCAAATAAATACAACTAAGATATTAATAGTTACGGCCACAGAGAGCAGGAGGCTTGGGTTTCCCTGGTGATGGAGGAAGCCAAGCTTTCCACACACCCTGGCCAGCCCAGGCCTCTGCTTAAGGCTACAAAGTTTCAATTAGAGAAGATACATAAATCCCAACAGAAATGGCTGCCACCACGAAGCAAGCAGAAGGCTTGGCTCCACTCCAGGCTACAAAGCTTCAATTGTAGAAGATAAATAAACCCATGATACCAGGGCTTCCCCTTGGGTCACTGTGGGGAGTGGCCACCCTGAAAACTACTACAGGCCCCTTGCCCAGGCCTCCCCACACCCCAAGGGAACCCCCACCCTGATCTGGGACACCCTTCAGGGCAAACCAGCCGGCCCCTACCCATGCACCAGGCCTCTATCCTATCTAATAAAAGAGTAATATGCAGATAGACCATCACCTCAACACAAAAGATGGCTGCCTCCATGTGGTCAAAGATCCTGCCCCCATGTGACACAAGATGGCCACCACAAGATGGCCAGCAGGGAAGGGCAGTTGGGAGGGACCAGGCCTTCAAGGGAGGGCAGTTAGGGGTGACCAAGCTGGCAGAGGAGGGAAGTTGGGGACAACCAGGCCTGCTGGGAAGGGCTGTTGAGAGCGACCCAGGCCTGCAGGGGAGAAAAGTTGGGGAGTACCAGGCCTGCAGGGGAGAACAGTTAGGGGTGACCAGGCCTGGAGGGGAGGGCAGTTAGGGGCAAACAAACTGGCAGAGGAGCAGGTAGGCATCAATCAGACTGGCAGGGGAATGGTTAGGGGGTGATCAGGCTGGCAGGCAGAAGTGGTTAGGGACAATCAGGAAGGCAGGCAGGCGAGCAGTTGGGAGAGGGATATCCAACTGCCCATTTAGGCATGATCCCAGTGGACAGTTGGACATCCCTTAAGGGGTCCCAGATGGGAGAGAGTGCAGGTTGGGCTGAGGGACACATCTCCCCCCCTCCCAGCCACCCTGCACAAATTTCCTTCATTGGGCCTCTAGTTAGTTAGTAAAATTATAAAGGTTTCAGATTTACATCATCTGTACATAGTATTATGTGTTCACCATCCCAAGTCAAGTCTCCTTCCATTACCATTTATCTCCCCTTTTCCTTCTTCTACCTCTCTCCAACCCCTTTGCCCTCTACTGTTTTCTATGTCTATGAGTTCTTTTTAAAATTTGCTTAATCACTTTACCTTTTTCACCCAGCCCTCCAACCCTCAGCCTCTCTGACAGCTGTCAGTCTGTTCTCTGTATCTATGATCTGATTCTATTTGTTTGTTAATTTATTTTGTTCATTAGATTCCACCTGTAGTAAAATTATATGGTACTTATGTTTCTCTGACTGCTTATTATTTCACTAAGCATAATGATCTTCAGGTCCATCCATGCTGTCTTAAAAGGCAAGATTTCTTTCTTTTTTATCGCTGAGTTTTATCCCTTTGTATAAATGTACCACAGCTTTTATTTTTTTATACATTTCATTTTTTTCTATCCTATGATAGGCACTTGGGCTGCTTCCAAATCGTGGTTATTGCAAATAATGCTGCAATGACATAGGGATATATAATTTTTTTTTGAATTAGTGTTTTGGATTTCTTTGGTTATAGTCTAGAGATGGATTTGCTTGGTCATAATACAGTTCCATTTTTATTTTTTTGAGATAATTTCATATTGCTTTTCACAGTGGCTACAACAATCTGGATTATCTTTTCTCCACATCCTCCTCAACACTTGTTGGTTATTGGTTTACTAATGATAGCCATTCTGACAGGTGAAAGGTGATATTTCATTGTGATTTTGATTTGCTTTTCTCTGATGTTTAGTGATATTGGACATCTTTTCATATGCCCATTGGCCATCTGTGAGTCCTCTTTGGAAAAGTGTCTATTCAGGTCCTATGCCCATTTTTAAATTAGGTTATTTGTGGGATTTTTTTTTTCATTGAGTTGTATAAGTTCTTTATAAATTTTGGATATTAAATCCTTATTGGATATGTCATTGCTGAATATGAATATGTTCTTTTATTCAGAGGGTTGTCCATTTTGTTGATGGTTTCTTTTGCTGTGCAAAAACTCTTTAGTTTGGTATAGTCCGTTTTGTTTGTTTTCTTCTTTGTTTTCCTTGCCCAAAGCAATATATCAGAAAAAAATATTGCTACAGGAAATGTTCAAGATTTTATTGCCTATGTTATCTTTTAGGATTTTTATGGTTTCTAAGTCTAGCATTTAAGTCTTTAATCCATTTTTAGTTTATTTTTGTGTATGTTGTAAGAAGGTGGTCAGGTTTCAATTTTTTGCATGTGTCTGTCCAATTTTCCCAACACCATTTATTGAATAGACTGATTTTATCCAATTGTATGGGTTTTTTTTTGCCTCATTTATCAAATATTAATTGGCCATAAAAGCATGAGTTTATTTCTGGGCTCTCTATTCTGTCCTATTAAACTCTATGTCTGTTTTTATGTCAGTACAATACTGTTTTGATATCTATGGTTTTGTAGTATAGTTGATATCAGGCAGCATGATTCCTCCAACTTGGTTCTTTTTCACGAATGCTCTGGCTATTTAGAGGTCTTTTGTGATGCTATATAAAATTTTTTGAATATTTGTTCTAGTTCTATGAAATGCACTATTGGTGTCTTAATAAGAATTGTGTTGAATTTATAGATTACTTTGGGTAGTATAGACATTTTAATGATGCTAATTCTTCTTATCCATGAACATGATATATGCTTTCACTTATTTGTATGTTTTTCAATTTCTTTCTTCAGTGTCTTATAATTTTCCCAGTACTGGGTTTTTTACAACCTTGGTTAAATTTATTCCTTAGCTATTTTTTTTTTTTTGTGATGCAATTATAAATGGAATTGTTCTCTTAGTATTCCTTTCTTTTGTTTTATATATTGTTATTGATTTCAGAGAGGAAGGGAGAGGGAAATAGAAACTTCAATGATGAGAGTGAATCATTAGTTGTCTGCCCCTGTTGGGGATTGAGCCCATAACCCAGGCATGTGCCCTGACTGGGAATGGAACTGTGATGTCCTGGTTCAAAGCTGAACAACAACCACTGAACAACACTGGCTGGTCCTTAGTTTTCCTTTCTAAATAGTCATTATTGGTGTATAAAAATGTAAATGATTTCTGGATATTTATTTTGTATTCTGCTACTTTACTGAATTCATTTATAAGTTCTAATTATTTTTTGATGGAATTTTTAGGGTCCTCTCTCTTGTGCTTCATGTATATATACAATGACTGTATTACTTCTTCCTTTCCAATTTGGATGTGTTTTATTTATTCTTCTTGTCTGATTGCTATGAATAGAATGAATAAAAGTGTGGTCAAAGTATTCATTCCTGTCTTGCTCTGATCGTAAGGGAAACGATGCTAGTTTTTGCCCATTGAGTATGATGCTGGCTAAGGGTTTGTCATATATGGTCTTTATTATGCTAAAGTATGTTCCCTCTATTCCCACTATGCTGAGAATTTTTAAAATAATTGGGTGCTGGATTGTATCAAATGCTTTTTCTGCATCTATTTATATGATCATGGGATTTTAGTTCTTCATTTTGTTTATGTGGTATATCATATTTATTGATTTATGGATATTGCACCAACCTTGCATCCCCAGAATAAATCCCACTTGATCATGGTGTTTTTTGTGTGTTTTTTTTTAAAGATATTGTTGGACTTGATATTCTTATATTTTGTTGAGTATTTTAGTCTCTATGTTCATCAGGGATATTGGCCTATAATTCTTTCTAGTGTCTTTATCTGGTTTTGGAGTTAGGAGAATGTTGGTCTCATAAAATTAACTTTGGAGTCTTCCTTCTCAATTTTTATAATAGTTTGAGAAGGATAAATGTTAGTTCTTTAAATGTTTGTCAAAATTTTACCTGTGAAACTATCAATTTCAGGACTTTTGTTTGTTGGGAATTTTTTGATTATTGCTTTAATTTCATTAGTTGTTATCTCTCCATTCAGATTTTCTTATTTTTCCTAATTCAATTTTGTAAGATTGTATATTTCTAGGAATTTATCCATTTCTTCCAGATTGTCCAATTAGTTGTTCGTAATATTTTCTAACAATTGTTTGTATGTCTTTGGTGTCAGTTGTTATTTCTCTTCTCTCATTTATTATTTCATTTATTTGCTGCTTTTAAGATTCTCTCTTTGCCCTTAATCTTTGCCATTTTAATTATAAAGTGTCTTGGTGTAAGCATCTTTTGGTTCATCTGACTTTTTGCTCTTCCTGTACTTGTGTATCTTTTTCTTTCACTGGTTAGAAAATTTTCAGTTATTATTTCTTCAAATATGTTCTTGATCCCTTGCCTTCTTTTTTTTCTCTTTCTAGTACCCCTATTGTTACACTTTATGTTGTTCCAAGGGTCCCTTAAACAATTGTTACTCTTTAAAAAATCCTTTTTATTTTGCTGCTTTGTTTGGGTTTTTCTTCCAAATCACTGCTTCAGTCTTCTGCTTCATTCAACCTATTGTTTATTCCTTATAGTGTATTCTTGATTTCAGATATTGTATATTTCAGTTCTGACTGGTTCTTTTTTATGTGTGTGTGTTTTTTTTTTTTAAATACTTGTTATCTCTCTCTCTTTTTTTTTTTTAAGTTCTCACTAAGTTTATTGAGCACCATTATAAACCCCCCCCCCCCTTTTTTTTTCTTTATATCTGGTAAATTGCCTGCGTTTATTCCATTTAGCTCTTTTTCTGGAGATTTTTTTCTTTTTTTTTTTAAATATATATTTTATTGATTTTTTATAGAGAGGAAGAGAGAGAGATAGAGAGCTAGAAACGTTGATGAGAGAGAAACATCGATCAGCTGCCTCCTGCACACCCCCTACCGGGGAAGTGCCCACAACCAATGTACATGCCCTTGACTGGAATTGAACCTGGGACCTTTCAGTCTGCAGATCGATGCTCTACCACTGAGCTAAACCAATTTCGGCTGGAGATTTTTTTATTTATTATTATTTCATTTGTGGCATATTTCTTTGTCTCCCCCTTTTGGCTGCCTCTTTGTGTTTATTTCTATGTGTTAGGTAGATTTGTTATGTGTACCAGGCTTGGTTAAGTGGCCTTATGTAGTAGGTGTCCTGTGGGATCCAGTGGTGCTATCTCCTTGATCACCTGACCTGTGTCCTTCAGGAACGTGTTTTTTTTTATGTGGGTTATATGGTCCCTCCTGTTGTAATTGAGTCTTGATTTCTTTTGGTCTTTTTGTGTGTAGGACCAAACCTCAGCCTGGCTGATTGTGAGGACCAATCTGTTTCTCAGTGTCCTAGCTGTTGTGCAGGTGCTAACCACATAAAGCAGATTTCACTTCAGCAAGGTCTGGGGCCTGCCAAACCTCTTTTTGGATATGTCACTTGTGAAGCTAATTGAATCCTGCTTTATAATTATCTGAAGCTGGCCACTGGTTATGTTGGTTCTTGGGCCTTTTGGGAGGGATCCTAGCGCAGGACCCTGTCAGATACTGTCTGTGACTGGCCATGGGCAACTTGTTTGAAGCTACAAAGTGATCCACAGTTTGTGGCTGCCTCTGCTGGCCCTGGGTGTGGGCAGAAAGGACCACATTACATATCAAGGCCAGATTTTACCACCTCCAGGCTTAAAGGCAGGTCAGCAAAAGGCCCAAAGGACCCTAAGATTAGCCTCCCCGTGCTTCTACTAGTTGGCTGCCTGTTAGTTTCAAATCACTGCAAAGCATCTAGTGGTACTCAAGTTGCATGAGGCAGGTTCTCAGTGGGTGGCCAGATAGGAGTGAGTGGTATTAACCAGATTTATACAGGTTCAATTAGTGATAATGCTGGGTCTGAGGCCATTTAGCAATACCCCAAGATATACCAAGTCTAGCTGCCACTGCTGGGTGCTTGCACACCTTCATGGTGATGCAGGGTCTCAGTGAGTTGTCAGGGTATGTCCAACAGAGTTTATCAGGCCCAAACTAAGATTTGGCTGTGTGAAGTGAGGGATCTGTACTACTTGAGCAGGTAAGGAAAAAATGGTCCCTGTCTTAGAGCCACACAACTTAGTTTGTTCCAGATTCTGCCAAGAGCCCAATCTCAGTAGAGAAGGGCTGTCTAGAGTTGGAAGGATTGGTCTAGTGCTTTTTTTCTGCCAAGGGCCATTTGGTATTTAAAACATCATCTTGGGTTATACAAATTATCTTAAAAATTAGCCTGCTTTATTTGGTCAAACATTTAATTAACTCACCTCTAATTCCTTGGCAGGGCCAGACCAAATGATTTTACTGGCCTTACATGGCCTGTGGGATGGATGTTCCTCATCCCTGGTCTAGTGGATCTCCCAAGAGTGAGAGGCGCTAGTCAGGCTTGGGGAAAAGTGGGGCAAGTGGCTTTCAACTGCAGAGCCACACAGCTCAGAGTATGTCTAGTTCTCTATATGCTGGCCTAGGCAGCTGTCACCTCAGCAGGTGCAAACTCCTCAGGGTAAAGGCTGCAGGTAGTCCAAAGGGTATAGCTATTGCTTTCCTCCAGGCTGATGCTGTACAAAAGGAAGTGCTCTATCTAAGGAAGATGGCATGTACTGTGTGGGAGAATGACTCACCGCAGGTATCCTGGTGGCTGTATCTCCCCACAGAGCCACAAATCCTAGTATTTCCTCACATGACTCTACTCTACTCTGCCCTCCCATTGCTGGAGTACAGGGTGAGTGGTTGTGGAACAACATTTATGCATTTGCCCTTTAAAAAGGCACCTGTGTCTCTAGACTCTCCCTGCTGGGCAGAATCCTGCTGATGCTCTGGTGTTCTGTGCTGGGGAGCCCCACATGGGGTTGAGACCCTATCTTCTCAGAGGGAAATTTTGCAGCTGAGATATCCTTCCAGAATCTTAGTTGCCATCATAGGAACGAGGCCAACTCTTTTTGCAACTTTTCCCTTCCTCCCAATTTCTCTGTAAATCCTTAGTGATAAGATTTCTCTTCAGCTAGTATTCAGTTGGTTATTCAGGTTTATTGTTCTATATTTTAGTTGTAATTTCAGTTTGGTCCTGGGAGGGGATAAATGTAACATCCACCTACTTCATTGCCATCTTGGACCTTTTCTAGCCCTTATACTTGGTCTATTTCCCTGCATTTTGAGCTCTTTACTTTTCTTGACATCTGTTACATATTATTGAAGTTTAATTATAAACTTTTTAAATTAGCAACCAAGCAGTTGCTAATAAAATATTTATACATATTTTCATAGTCCTAATTGATTCTCAACAAGTATGATTATAAACCAATCCAACAAGAAGAGGGTGGGGATATATCTTTCATTTTTGATAATTGGTATATGTACACTCACTGTTTGTTGGATGAACAACTGCCTCTACTTATGTGAACATTCTAATTTTAAAAGATTTATATGGACCAGTATGCTATTTGGGGAAAGGAATGATCAGCTTAATCAACTCTATTCTAGGCTTTTAGAGAATTACTTTTATTTTATTTATTCCTTCTATTCATGCCTCTCTTAGAGATAGTCATGGGGCCTTGGGGGACAAGGAACAGAAGGACCACTCAGTCTGACTCTAGTCAGGTTCTATTATGAGATATTAATAGCCCTCATGTCTCATAATAGGTCTGGTTGCGCACCTGGAAAGGAAGTGATTTGACTTGGGACTAAAACCATGTACAGGTGATGATAAAATGTCAGTTGGTTTGGCCTGTAGACTATCACTTATAAATCAATAGCAGGTTCTGAAGATTTGGGGTTCAAGAATCAAAACCATTTTTATTGGAACAACAACTAAACACAAAATTGACCAGGTCTGAAGTCTTAAGATTTGGAAACCAGGTCTAGTTCTGTTATGACCTATTTGTGTGGACCTGAGGAAACCATGGTCTTAATCTTATTTTTACCTTCCCAGAGTTATTCAGAGGTTTGGATGAGAACATACATGGGAGAGAATTTTAATAGTTATAAAACACAAACTTACTCATATTGTAGCTCATTCTGCTCTAGAAAGTTTTCCACAGTGGAAATATCTTCTGCTTCAACACGGAAGTCAACTGTACTGTGAGGTTTGATTTGTGTGACAGAATCTGGTTTCCAGAAGTCGATCTGAATAAGGAATAAAATATATTATATTGAACACTTCTAGTCTAATGGGTGGATTATCATTGGCAAGAATACTTTTGGTCAACTGCATTGAGTTATTTTCAAACTCAAATTATTCATGAAATCTCTTAGAGATATATATTCTTTGATATATATAAGATTTTGGACGAAACAGTTGCTAATAAAATGTTTGCACATATTTTCATAACCCTAATTGATTATCAACAAGTAATTATTTCCCAGACTGCTAGTCAATTGCAGTACTCTATAACTACTCTTTTTCTATTTATTTATTTTCAGGAACAGTTACTTATTGGAATAGCAATGTTTGTGGTAATGGATAAAAGTGCTCAATGAGTGATGAGAATTTATTTAGAACCACAAAATTTAATAGAGAGAAATTGACCTTTCCTTTCTAATTTTTAGTGAACTTATTTTTTATGAGGAATTCAGGGCTGTACATGTCAAGGTATATGTGGAATTGGGGGCATTTCTGACCTTTGGAGGATATATAAGGGAAGAAAACATACCTTCCATAGTGGTCATCTAGGTAGCATGACAACAAACAAAACACTCTTGAGGATCAAGTAATGTACTGACATTTTCATTTGTTCAGTTATTCATCAACTATTACTGAGGACCTACTATGTGCTAAGCTCTGTGCCTGAGACTACTGTGAGCAAATATAATAGTGATCAAATCAAATATGGCTTCTGTCCTCATGAAAGATATTTTAGAGAAAATTGTGCACAAAAATAATGGGATATGTAGTTTCAAATATCCTTTTTCTATGGAAAAATAATAACTAAGGACATGTTGTCTCCTGTAAGTATCTATTTTCCTATATGTTTCTTGGGCTGAGTAAAGGCCTAGAAGCCAGATGTGAGCCAGACAGTGGGTCTTTCTCTACTTCTGTTTCTTGCACAATTCTTATTTAGTCTTAGACTGAAGTTGTGACAGGTGGAGATATTTTAGACTATTGCTAGCGAACTTGGAAGGAAGTTTGGGCAGACTTAATAGAAACTGGTGAGGTAAAATATTAATTTTAGATATACCTGTAGCCTATATCCTGTCCCTGTAATCTTCAAACCACTGAAGATGTCTAATGGGTGCTGAGTTAGGGTCATAAGGAATGTCAGTGCAATGGGAGGCAGGTACACAGGGATTATATCAAGAGGGATTCCAGAAGAAAAAGTATGAGTGTTGTTGTCACTAAGGTGTTGAAAAGAGGGAGTATTGATGATTTGATAAGGACTGGCTACAGCATGTGACTTAGTGAATCAACAATGGTAGGGTAAAAATGAGATGTTAAAGGTAATGGAGGAAGTATAAAGGTATGTTGTGATAAGGATGTCCTATCTAATAAAGAGGGAATATGCTAATTGACCCTCACACTGTTGCAAATATGCTGGTACCCACACACAATAAGGAGGGAATATGCTAATCTATTGCCACAGCTTCAAAGATGATGGTGCCCACAGCCACAAAATGGCCTTGCTGCTTGGTTGACTCTGGAGTCCCCCTGTCCTCTCAGTTCCCCAGCTGCCCAGGCTGGCCTGAGGCATAGGCAAGCCTCAGATGGCAGCTGCCTAGCTGCCCAGGGTTGGCCTGAGGCTCATGTAATCAGGGCCAATTGAGACTTGCACTGCCGGCAGTGGCAACAGCAGAGGTGTGATGGGGTGTCACCTTCCCCTGATCACCGGGTTGCCTCTCACTCCTGAGGGCTCCTGGGCTGTGAGAGGAGGCAGGCTTGCCCTTCCAGTGCATGAAAATAAAGGACTAGTAATAAATTCTATTTAGCCAATGTTCTAAAAAGAAGCACAATGAAAACAAAGCACATTGTAAGAAAAAGCATACTTAAAAAAGTTAATGCTGAATTTATGTTTCCAATAAATGCGTGACATTCTAAGGTGGAATGAGAGAAGGAGGTATATCTCTATAGACACAGAATTTTTAAAAAAGTTTAAAGAAAGATTTTGTGGTAAAGCACATAAAGTCTTCCAAGTATCTTAGCAAGTTGGCTGTGCCTCATCTGTACATAATTCTGTGACTTTCCACTACCAAGCTCTGCATCTCTGTTCTTGAAAGCTATTCCCTGAGAATTGGGAAAAGCCAAGCTAGCAGTTCAAAGCAGGCAGGACATGCTAAACAAACAAACAAACAAACAAAACCCCCACAAAAACAAAACAACAAAAATTTCTTTTCAGAGAAGCACTCAACCATAACCCAGGGAGTGGATGTCTAAATACTCCAACTCCCTCACTTTTCAGGTGAGATAATTCTCAGGCATCTGATTTGTACCCTCTCCTAGAGTTGCACTGTAGCATTAAGCTTTAGTCATCATCTGTGGTAACTGATTTAATAGGGACCCCTTGTTGGCTTTTCTGTAACCCTTCCCACTTCTCTATCAGTTCTTTCTGCACTTCCTAAATGAAATCTTTGCCTGCACATCTTTGCCTAGGGACTGCTATGGAAGAACCTATATTAAGGTTAGCTTTCCACTCAGAGCAATAAACGCTTACACAATATCCTTTGTGATGGTTCTAATACAAGCTTGAGTACATCTATTACCACTTCAGAACAGCCTAACTGTCTTACAGATAGTTTTATTTTTCTTAGTGAGTTGAAAGTTGCCTTTCTTGATCTCTAACCCCTTGCCTATTCATCTTGGCTCTGCCAAATTTTGCAGGGAATGAGGGGAGAAAAAAACAAAAACAAAAATGATTCTGCAGTAAGAATTATGGATTCTTTAAAATAAGGTGAAGGAATTTCATAAATATGTTTGACAGAAGACATGCAGACCTAATCTAAGGTTCCTTATTTTAGCTTGGCATGGAGAAATCCTTCAGCAAATACTGACATCCAACACTATGAAGGCCTGAAAGTATGGCACAGACATATTACACTATGTTACTTTCCCGTGCTTAGGAGAAATGGAGCAAAAAATCAGGAGCAACACTATAGGCACATAGATATCTACTAATGTATTAAGTATAGATACAAATAATAAACTCAAATTATTAGTCCAAGGCAATACATATAAATTTCAGTAATTACCAAGGCCTTGTGAGTGATATGTCTGAAGTATGGAAGTAGAATAAAATATGTAATATGAGATATGGTAAATTGAATTATAAGTTAAGAAGTTATACAACTGATGTCATAAAATTACTATCCAGAAAACTGAGTGACAAAGAACCATAAAGGACAATTGTTGGAAGATAAAATAATATCTTTAGATGATGGCACAATGGGAATGTCAACTTAATAAACCAGCTGGTTAACTTAAGAGCCCTTCCTAAAACTTATCACAAAACTAATGCAAGAACAGGATAAATTAGTATATTCATTACTTTATCTTAGTACATTTTTTTAAAATCTTAAATTCTATTGGGAATAAAATGGGTGTATAAAACAATATTGATGTTGAGGATTTTTGGTTCTTCACACATTTATGCAAATTTGTTTTTTCACATTACATTTGACCAGAAATTTAGCATCTTATAGAATCTTCATTTATTTTGATGGAATTTTCTTTCCTTTTTGGAAAAAGAAGTGACTACAATTCTAGACCAGATTTTTTTGGAAGAACTTCCTAATGTAGTGGGAGTAATGAGAAATTGGAAACCTGTAACCAAGTCACTCTAGGCACAGATAAACATGTACCTTAAATTAGAGAAACAGAAATTTAAAAATACAGAGAAAACAGCAGTTTTTATGGTGACTGTCACCAATAAAGGAACAAGTGGAACTCTGATTGCAAGGAGATAACGTACTTACTATTGTATATAATTATACAGATGAAAAAGGGAGGTGGCTAGAGTCCAGTGTGGTCACAGATCTCTCCAATGCATTTAACTTTCAAAAGGACATGTTCAAAAGCTGGGAGGAAGGTCACATGGCCAAGGATGAATACAAAGACTAGATGCCCTTGTAATGATCTTATCAGGAAGGCTACAGTTCAGAATATGCTGTACTTGCCGGATTGCTAAGGAGAATAAAAATATCTTTCAATCATGTAGGAAATAAATGAATAAAGAAGAAACATGCAGTTCCACTGCGTGGAGCTACAGCCTGGTGTTTGCAGCTAAGAAGAAAGTAGCCATATGTAACTCCTGTTTGTCTTTGTTTTTTTTCCCAAGGAGTTAACATTTCGTTAACTTATACAGAGAGATGAAATTAACATGAATAAAGAATTTGTCATGTTAATTTTTAGCAGAAATAACTTTCTTTTGGAAAGAGAACATTGAAGCCCATAGTAGATGAGGAGAGAGGGGATTATACTGGCTGTGTAAATTGCCTTTCAATTTCAGATAACAAACACTTATATAGTTCTTATTGTATACATTCTTTCAAAGTGCTCTACTTATATTATTTTAAATCTTACAACAATCTTATAATGTAAATACTATTATTCTCCTCATTTTGTTAACAAAAATGTTGAGACCCAGAGAGGTGACCAAGATCCAGCTAGCAAGTGTAGAGCCAGGGGTTGAACACAGTCTGAGTCATGATTATCTTCTCTTGACCACCATATAATGCTGAATTTTAAGTAACTAAAAAATACTGCAGATGTAATTGCAGAACTTTAGCAGCAGGCTTGGAGGAATTAGAGTTTGAAGGGATCTGAGGAATGGATGGGGCAAGTCTTGGATTTCATAAAGAGAAAAACAGTTGAACCTCAGTAGTAGGAGCTCCTGGGCCAGGCATGGATTCTGGCAAAGCTGCAGGGTATACTGGAAGCAGATGGATTATGAATGCTTAGAAAAGGAAGCTGTGATTACTGGGAGCCAGCATTGTTTAAAACAAGAATAAATCAGGCCAAATGATTTCATCTTATTATTGAAAGAGACCTCAAGCCTGAGTGCTGAATTTAAATCTCAGCAAAGCATTTGACTGTTTTCATTTATATTTTTCTTTACAAGTTAGAAAGCACAGTGTTATCTGTAGGTGACACCACAGTAACATGGGTAGTTTAGAGAACTTAACCAAAAAGAGTTTGTTAATGAATCACTTTCAGTGCTTAACACTATGTCTGACACATTGGAGAGTGAAGATAAATACATACTGAATGAATAAACCATAAATGAAGCCTCTAGTTCTGTGCTGACCCCTGACTCCTTAATCTTTTTCTTTATAAGTGACAAAGATAAAAGTTGAGAAGGATTACTTATCCAATTTGCTGGTGATGCAAAGTTATGGAGAAGAATTATGACCCTGAATAACTGAATATATTTTTAAAATGATCTCAACATGCTGAAAACAGGCTATCAAGATAAATTTTCTCAAGGGTAAATCTAAAATCTTGCATTTAGGTTAAAAAATCTCAGTTACATTTGCAAGAATATCTTATATGAGGATGATTCATGTGAGAAAAAAACCCACCCAAAACTTAATGGTTTTGATTGGCCACAGGTTTACTATGAGATAAGAGTATTTAATAACTGTTCAAGATGCTAAAAATAATCTCAGATCCCATTAATAAAAATGCCTGCTTTACAAATGAAGGTAGACAGTGGTCCTGTGGCATGTGTTAATCAGAGAACATCTGGAGGTCCACTGTCAATTTTGAGAACTACATTTTAGAAAAGAAATATAGACAGAAAGCTTGAGCAATAGTCAGAGGTGACCAAAATGATCAAGTGTCTGTAAGAGAAATGATGGAAGGCCTGGGAAAGATAAATCTTAGAAATAAGATAATATTTATCTCAGTTAGGTCAAAATTAGAGAAGGTACCTTTCAGCTTCACATAGCAAATTAAGATGCTGTTTAAGGCAAATGGACTACTCTGAAAACAGAATTCTTACTGTTCTTAGAAGTCCTCAAACAGGTTTTATTAAGGCTAGCAACCAGGGATGCTATTTCTATGGAGGAAATTCCAAATTTGAATGGAAGGCTGGAATAGTTGACTTTATATCATCTTTTAATTCTAAACTTCTGAATCTGTTCACATTATAATACTGACTACCTTCTTCTTCTTCTTCTTCTTCTTTTATTCCTCCAAACTTTAAAAGGTAAAAAAAAATCTATAGAAAGAAAAGATAGCTGGATAGAGAGATGGATAGATATTTAGGAGCTAGTAAATTATTTTGGATTATATATTCATGAAGAAAGAGTTTTTGCCTAAGTGAACTATTTGTGATCAGCAATAGCTTACTACTACATGACATGCAAAATAAAAAAATGTCAGTTTTTACTCCATGTTCGGTGAATTTTTTAAAGTAGCATAGACATTTTGGTTTCTTGAAAATAAAAAGAAAGTATGGAAATCACCCATGTCTTTTTAGCTTCTCCCCCATCTCTCCATGTCATATCATTAAGAGGGCCTGAATCAAGGTCATGAAAACTCAAGCTGTTTGATTTGGAATAAAAGAAAATCAAAGAGAACAGATGATACATGGGATGTGAAAATGGATTTCAAGTTGGACAAAAGCCCAGTTTTTCAGTAATATTGAAGTCGATTATTTTTATTTTTTGTTTAAAAAAAAACAGGTTAAATAACCTCAACTCAACCTATCTAATTGTGATAGGCCAGCTGATCCAGTTGTCATGATCTACCAGCTCTTAGAAAAGTTATCTTGCCCTAGTTGCTTTGGCTCAGTAGAATGGAGTGTCAGACTGTGGACTGAAAGGTCCTGGGTTCAATTCCAGTCAAGGGCACATGCCTGGGTTGCAGGCTCAATCTCCAGTTGGGGGTGGGCAGAAGGCAACCAATCAATGATTCTCTCTCATCATTGATATTTCTCTCTCTTTCTCCCTTCCTCTATAAAATCAATAAAATATATTAAAAATTAAAAAAATTAAAAGTTGCCTTGGCCGAAGCCGGTTTGGCTCAGAAGTAGAGCGTCGGTCTGCAGACTGTAAGATCCCAGGTTCAATTCCGGTCAGGGGCATGTACATTGGCTGCAGGCACATCCCCGGTAGGGGGTGTGCAAGAGGCAGCTGGTTGATATTTCTCTCTCATCGATGTTTCTAGCTCTCTATCTCTCTCCCTTCCTCTCTGTAGAGAATCAATAAAGTACATTAAAAAAAAAGTTACCTTGGATTTATAACACTGCTAGAGGCCCAGTGCACAAAATTAGTGCACTAGGATGGGGGGGCCCTCAGCCCATCCTGCCCCTCTCACAGTCCAGAAGCCCTCATGGGATGTCCTACTGATGTCCTCTGCTGGAGGTGACTGGGCTGATCAGGGGAAGATGCCACCACCCACCCCCATTACTCCACTGCTGCTGCCACTGATAGCCACCACAGTTGCCAATGTATTTTCATCAATATGGACTCCAGTCCCTTTACATAAAAAATGACAACTTTCTTTAGGCATTCTCAAGATGTGTCTTTCATAGGAAATGACATTTCTTTCTTTCCTCTTTTTTTTTTTTTTTTTTTTTTAAATCCTTACCTGAGGATATGTTTCCATTGATTTTTAGAGAGCATGGAAGAGAGAGGGAAAGGCAGAGAGAAACATCAATGTGAGAGGGACACTTTGATTGGTTGCTTCCTATATAAGCCGTGACCTGGGCCCCAGCCAGGGAGGAGCCTGCAGCCTAGATAAATGCCCTTGATCAGAATTGAACCCAGACCCTGCAGTTGGCAGGCCAAGGCTCTCTCCAGTAAGCCAAACAGGGTAGGGCAGGGTATGACATTTATTAGCCCCTCCAGCAGCAGACCTTGTTTTTTTTCTTTAGAAGTGTGGTGGAAAAACCCTAAATCACCTTCTTGGATTCTTTTCATTCAAGTTACCAAGAACACTGCAAGTGGCAGAGTACAGGGAGCTTAATCAATGAGCAGTCAGAAAAGGTGTTTCCTCTGTAGCTCACATGCAGAGGCCCCCCTGTGTGTGTCCACTGGGTTGGGGACATGCTTGGAGCCATGCTGGTCATAACTGTTAAGGTTTGGAGCCAGTCATGACTGTAAAGGCGTCCTGGACAAATTTGCATATTACCTCTTTATATATATATATATATATATATATATATATATATATATATATATATATATATGTAGTTTATGTTAATCTAATTTAGGCAGAATAAAAAAGAGATATGGCACTAAATGTTTTTCAAGTTTTTGTATCTTGCTACAAAAATGTTATAGTTAATATTTTATGTAATTCTTCCTTTGATGGAGTCACAGTGCAATCTAAGATTTTAAAGTATGAAGCAAACCTATAGTATAGAATTGCTATTTACCTGGTTGGTGTTAGCCAAGGCATGGAGCAAGTTGATGTGATTTTCATCTTCAACAAAGACACGGAACACCTTCTGACTGAATGGTGAGAGAGCAGAAGAAGAAGAGAAAATTTAAAGTTGAGTTATACATTCAAACTTTTTGAGCTACCAGGGAAGAAAGACTGACTTATTTAAGAAGTTACGTACTTACCCTTCAAAGTGCTCACCAGACTGGTGAGCAGATGCTAGGGCCGAAGTCACGAGAACCAAGAGTGCCAACATTGTGCCTGACTAGGTCTTTTGAGTATGTTTCACCTGCTTTTATAATCCAGAGTGTTCTTCGTTTTTTTTCTTCTGATTGCAAATAGGCACTATCAAATTGTGATTAATTATTTTCCTGGCATTGCTACTTTGGTAGGTGTGTAAAGTCTGAGAGGATATCTCTCTCTGCACCTGTGGAAACAGGACAAATAATCTCGACTTCAACCTATCTAATTGGATGTCAGACCTTGAACAGTTTGGAGGTAAATTATTTTTACACAAAATCTATTTTACAGTCTGTTTTTTATTCTTATTTTGAATTGGGAATTACATACAATAAATTCTATTGATTTAAGTGTAAATTTTGATGACTTTGACAAATGTATACACCTATGTAATAACCATCTCTATCAAAGTATACATTTCATCACCCTAAGAAGTTCTTTTGAGTAAATTTTAGTTTGTTTCTCCTTCAGGCAAAGACTGTTTAGATTTCTAGCTTCATATATTAGTCTTGACTGTACTAAAACTTCATGTAATTGAGGTAACACCTCAATTATATTCCTTTGTGTGCAGCGTCTTTCATTCAAGATAATGGTTTTGAGATTGATTAGTATTTTTTTTTATATTATTGGTTTGTTCCCTTGTATGAATACACCACAGTTTATCTATTTCCTCGTTGGTGGATATTTGTGTTGTTTTCAATTTTGTGTTATTATGAATAAAATCTCCAGAAAAATTATTATACAAATCTTCAAAAAATATATATTTTATTGATTTTTTACGGAGAGGAAGAAAGAGGAATAGAACGTTAGAAACATCGATGAAAGAGAATCATCGATCAGCTACCTCTTGCACACCACACCTCCTACTGGGGATGTGCCCGCAACCAAGGTACATGCTCTTGACTGGAATTGAACCTGGGACCCTACTGTCCGCAGGCTGACACTCTATCCACTGAGCCAAACCGGTTTCAGCTATACAAATCTTTTTATTGACATTTGAAAACTTTTTTATTGACATTTGAAGACTTTTTAAATTTTAAATAAATTTATTGTTTGCCTTTTAAAATAGTTTTATAACAGGTCTTTATACATTCCATATATAAATCCTCTATTAAAACTATATCTTGCAAATATTTTCTTCCAGTATGTGGCTTTCATTTTCACTTTCTCAATATTATCATTTGATGAGCAGAAGTTTCAAGTTTCAGTTTATCAATGCTTTTATTTTATAATTTATGCCTTTTACATTATTTTCAAGAAATCTTTTACTATTCCAAAGTCTCAAACATATTTGTCTACATTTTTTTAATAGTTTTATAACAGGTCTTTATGTATGGAGTGATGTATGAATCAACTGATTTTTTTAAACTAATAAATGTCTATTGTTCAGATTATTACAATTGTTCCCCTTTCCTCCTCCCAAATAGCTCCTCTCCACCTGGTCCCTGCCCCCACCCTCTGCCTTTAACACCCCCTCCCACTGTCCTCACCCATAGGTATACAAATTTTGTCCAAACCCTCACACCCCTTTCCCCCTAAGAATTGTCAGTCCATTCTCTTTTTATGCCACTGAATCTATTATATTCACCAGTTTATTCTGTTAATCAGACTTTATTCACTTGATTTTTAGATTCATTTTAGATATGTATTTGTTGTTCATAATTTTTATCTTTACCCTTTTTTTCTTCTTCCTCTTCTTAAAGAATACCCTTCAGCATTTCATGTACTGGTTTGGTGGTGATGAATTCCTTTAGCTTTTTCTTATCTGTGAAGCTCTTTATCTGACCTTTAATTCTAAATGATAGCTGTGCTGGGTAGAATAATCTTGGTTGTAGGTTCTTCCTATTCATCACTTTGAATATTTCTTGCCACTCCCTTCTGGCCTGAAGCAGACAATCTTATGGGTACTATCTTGTAGGTAACTAACTGTTTTTCTCTTGCTGATTTTAATATTCTCTCTTTGTCTTTTGCTCTTGGCATTTTAATTATGATGTGTGTTGGTGTGGTCCTCTTTGGATCTCTTTTGTTTGGGCCTCTATGTAGTTCCTGGACTTGTAAGGCTATTTCTTTCACCAGGTAGGGGAAGTTTTCTGTCATTATTTCTTCAAATAGTTTTTTATTTTATTTTCTTTATTAATTAAGGTATTACACATGTGTTCTCATCCCTCCATTAACTCCCCAAACTCCCCCTCTCATGCCCTCACCCCCCTTTGTGTTCATGTCCATTGTTTAGGCTTATATTCATGCATACAAGTCCTTTGGTTGATCTTTCATCCTTACCCCACCCTCCCCTATCTTCATTCTGAGATTTGACAGCCTGATCGATGTTACATTGTCTCTGGATCTGTTTCTGTTTATCAGTTTATGTTGTTCATTATATTCCATAAATGAAGGAGATCATGTGGTATTTATATATCTCTGACTGGCTAATTTCACTTAGCATAAAGCTCTCTAGTTCTATCTATGCTGTTGCAAATGGTAAGAATTCCTTCTTTTTTACTGAAGCATAATATTCCATTGTGTAGATGTACCAAGTATTTTAATGCACTCATCTGCTGATGGGAACTTAGGCTGTTTTCAAATCTTAGCTATGGTTAATTGTGCTGCTATGAACATAGAGTTGCACATATCCTTTCTGATTGGCATTTCTAGCTTCTTGGGGTATATTCTTAGAATTGGGATAGCAGGGTTGAATAGGAGTTCCATTTTTATTTTTTGAGGAAACTCCATACTGTTCTCCACAGTGGCTGCACCAGTAGCCTGCATTCCCATCATCAGTACAAAAGAGTTCCTTTTTCTCCACACCCTCACCAACACTTGTCATTTGTTGATTTGTTGATGATAGCCACTCTCACGGGTGTGATGGACAACCGGGTTTGTGGGGGGCATATCTAGGGAGGGGTTTGGGATGGGAATGGGGGAATAAGGACAATTATGTGAGACCATAATCAATAAAAAACAAACAAACAAAAAAACCCAACAAAAACAAAAACGGTTTCAGCTGGAAAGTTACTTCTGAAAAGAGTTAGGTTTTGTTTTAGTTTGCATCTACTCAAATAAACTAATTGATTTAGCCAATTCAGTGAAAATACTGTTCAAACCTTTATTTTAACTGAACTATCCAACTGTTTATGAGGCAGCTAGTTTTCCTGTAACTTGATGGGTGTAACTGATTGATGACCCAATCTATTGGTATTGCTCCAAAAAAGTGCAAAAACAACCTAAAAATGTTACCAGGTGCACCAGTGGCCTGTTAGCTTTATGTAATTATATTTATATTATAATAAAGTACCTTTTTATGAATATGAAGAGGGAGGTTAGTAAATATTTTCTTAGCTGGATTTTCTCTCTTGCAATTACGTGCATATATATATCTCCATCATGATTAATGGGCATAGTCTGCACATCTATGGTGGGAATGTTTATTAAGAACTGCAGACCAGTATTTTTGAAAGCTGGGAGATAAATAGGACAATTTCATCCCATCAATCTTACAACCTGACTCATCAATTTGAGGTTCCTTATTGAAACAAGGAAAACAACTTTAATCATGCAAATATTTGGAAACTGCAAGCATATTTCTATTTGGAATTTGAAAGATAATTAAAATGGACAAGTTATGATTGATTAACTCATGAAGAATGAGTTAGTTAAAAGGCAGTTGGTTCTTTTTCCAGTCTGTATCAATACTCCATCAACAAGAATTAAGAAAACAGCATAACAAGGCTCCAGCTCCTTACTGAGGGCAATTAATCAGAACAGAGGCAGGGGGAGATAAATTGGAACGGTGACAAATAAATCAACCTGTTTTTGTACCTACATTTATCTTTGTTAATTCTTATATGCCACCTTAATATTTTGATCTTTGATTTGTGTATGAGATGATGGATGTTAGGAAAAGTATTCCCACATATTTTGATTTATTATATGAATAAATTATATTATATTTCCCTATCAATATCTTTATGAGAAATACTTATTTCACTCTAATTTGTGAAGAAATGGGAACTTTTTTCATTCTTAAAATGCTGTAACAGAACCTTAAAGCTCCTTAAAACCTTTTGAAGAAAAGGCAGAGATTTCATAAATAAATAAATGTTAATAATATAAAATGTTATATGGGTAGATAAATAAAAGTGTAGAATCAATTTAAAAAAGAAAATGTCAATGTTTTCTGGCAACCTGTTTACTTCTTACCTGATAAGAATCTTAATAAGGTCTTAATAGCTCCAGTTCAATTTCAATTTATTCTTAAAATTAGTTTGGAAGGGCAACCTCCAAGCACACAGGTAATGCAGCTGATGCTGCCTTTTGGCAATCTGGTTCTAACCACCAGGTGGGTGTTTCTGTTTTAAGTCAATGGGATGCTTGCGTTTCTATTTTGTTAGTATGAGGAATGTTATAGGCTAATCCTATGATAACCACTCTGGTTGACACTTGAGAGTAACAGGTAGAGAAACTGGAGTCTTTTGAAAAATTGACATTTGAGTCCTGAGAAAAATATTCAGTACGTTGAATGTTAGCACTTCAATTTTTACCTATTAGGAGTGATATATTTTAATATTGGAATGCTGTAAATCCCTTTGGAGGACTAGGTATTATATCATGATTTTTAAATAATAAAATTCCTCCAAAGAACTCTGAGAATTAAATAGCTAAACAGACACCTTGATTAAAATTTAAAAGAAGATCTCAAAATCTTTGTTTATTTTCTTTTTGGTCTCCAAATGCAAGGAGGATTGAACTTGATTCACAATTAATGATCTAATTTTGCAACACTGCATGCTGCTCCCAAGATTAATCTGACTCGGAGGCAAGTCTGTTAAACATGATATCAGAAGGAATTATTTTGACAACTGCCAGAAGCAGTAACATCAGACTCAAGAATTTTCATTTTAGGATGTGGTAGTCTAGAATATTGGTCTGATGTTTACATGCTAATGGACAATCAAATACAATGTTCAAGAGAAGAACCCATAAGGAAAAGTGATCACACTATCAATGGAACAAAACACCAGTTTTCTCAGGGAACATTGGAGGTAAGGCTGAAACACACAAAAATCCCCTCTAGTTTCAAATTAGACCAGCAGAATCAAAGGCACATTCTTCCTCTTGATTGACTCTGGTATTGCTTTACTGTCATGAGTAGTGATTCCAAACCACATGAAATGCCATGCCTAATACACAAGGCATGGACTATTGATGAGACTCTCTTAATCTGAGGAAAGTGCCTCTTGATGGGCTACAGTTTTCATTCTCAGGATTAATGAACCAACATCAGAGCCTGGTGTTGTGTTTTTTAACAGTGGCAGATAAACATTCAGTACCTACATTTCAGAGTGGTAACACAAGGATAAATCAAATAGCAAATTAAATTTAGGTATGCCATCTGCTGCCTTGATTTTATGAATTCCAGCCCCTAGGACATTGACTGGGCATGGATGTATAAACCATTGTTTTTTATTATTGGACTTACAGCAAACACTGGACAAATGTTTACCCATGCTACTAGTCTTCTTGGAAAGAGTAAAATTCAGCAAAAGTGAATATTTTTGGTTATTGTTAAGTTTTTGTTTTAATAAAAACAAATCACAACAGAATAAAAAACAGCATGTACTCATTTCTCTGACTGCAACATCTCAACTGGCTGTAGAAATTCATTCACAAGGGGTAAATAGTTTAATGTGTAATTCTAAGTGGAAGTGTAAAAAAAAAAAATTAGGTTTTCATTATTTTATTCTCTTCCTCTGGTAAAAGATCATTATTTTTCCCTGGCCCCTAATGGTTAAAGTCTTTTAAACTTTTCCATTTCCAGAAAAATTCTTGATTTCTTCTGATGATTTGTCTTAATTTCACAGTGATTTTTTTTTGTAAATTAATATGTTTTCCTAGTGTTTCTAAGGAAATTTATTATTCTTTCTTTAAACAAATCTTAAAAAGTCTCTGTTTTCAAAGGGTCTATTTTCTTTGAATAGTTGAATGTAAAGTGTGAAATTACATTTTGGTGCTATCATTTGCAGGCTTTTTTATTTCTCAATGACTGTTGCCAGTCTGGTCCTTTACTGCATTTGCTCAGATGTAGGGTTACCAGGACTGGAAAAAGCTGATTTTCAAAAACTTCTGTAGATTTTTAGCTAAGACTATAAAATGAGTTCTCTATTTCTGAGAATAATAAAAGTCTTAATGATATGTGCATCCAACAGAAGGGACAGAGGGCTGTTTTGGCAGTGGGCAGTTGAAATCTGCCCTCAGTTGTTTGTATAAGGCTCTCAATAAAGTCAATAAAAGGCAATTTCCACACACAATGTAGTTCAGTATAAAATATGGGGAAGAGTAGTTGGTTTAAGTCCAATGGGCATAAGGGTGGCAGTTGGTAGAAGTTTTGTTTCATGGCAAATTATAACTGGCAGACTGACAAGTTGATCTAGAGAAATACCGAACTAAGTCACAAATTGTGGATGATGGCAGAACTTTCCTTCAGAGTCAGAGCAAAGGACACAGCTGAAGCAATGATCCTAACATCTTTGGCATAAGCCTTGATGATAAAAAACAAACAAACAAACAAACAAACAAAAAAACCCGTACAAAAACCAACAGCCCCCCCCCCAAAAAAAAAAAATCCACCAGAACTCTCTTTTTGTTCCCAGTCTTCTTCCTTTTTCAGAATCTCACTCATACCCATGTTAGAAACCACTCATTTGATTATGTTTCTACTTAGCATTTTGTCCAATAAACAAAATGTTTACATATGTCAATATTGCATTGTAGGAGCATCATAATGCGCATCAGTCACATCCAGAACCAACACTGTAGCCATGTGGGGTCAGGTATGTGGTGTAGATCTCCTGACGGAAAGAGAGCTCTGCACCAAATGCATTATTTCTGGTTATTATGAGGGAATATCATGTTTAATGCAGATAAGGCTTTAATGGGGCTGAGAAACTATGTGGAAAACAGGTTTATAAGTGAAAATTATGTATAGAAACCATTAGTGACTTTACTCTTTCATGCGCTTATTAAATGATTTGTTAATGATTTATACAGATCAATAGCTTACATGTATTTTGGGGATTTAAAAAAGTGAACAATGGTTTTTACATGCATTATTTTATCTGATGCTGGTGATTTCTGAATATGGAAGTGTACACAGGGCAGCCAGCAGAACTGTTCATGTTCTGGTTCTTACTGTTAAATCTTGAAGAGAGGTTCTGCAACTATATATGCCAAGAATACATGACAAATGAGATATGAGTTTATAGTCATGGAATTAGTAACATTTGTTAGACTACTGCAGGTTTTCTCAATCATAATACTATTGACACTTTGGACTGAGCAAGTCTTTGTTGTGGGGGCTGTTCTGTGCAGTGTAGGGTGTTTAGCAGTGTCAGTGGACTCTGCCAATCAGGCACTGGTAGTAATCCCCCTTGACCCATCAGAATTATGATGAATAAAAATGTCTTTAGGAATTGTCAAATATCCCCTCAGGGCTAAATTTCTCCTTTTAAGAATCATCGTCTACTGATAGGATTAGGTAGCTTCCAACCAAGCTTACGGTAGGACTGTGGACACAGATAGAGAAAGATATACATATAATACGTTTAGATTAGAGATTTGTCATGTTTTGTTTTGTTTTTAAATTCTCACCCAAGGATATTTTCACACTGATTCAAGAGAGATTGGAAGTTAGAGGGAAAGAAAGAGAGAAATATCAATGAGAGAGAAACACACTGATTGTTACCTCCTGCACAAGCCCTGACCAGGGCCCAGGAGAAGAGGAGCCTACAACCAAGGTATGTGTCCTTGACCAGAATGGAACCTGGGACTTTTGTCTGTAGGCTGATGCCCTTTCTATGAGCCAAACCATCCAGCGCTGTCATGTTGTTTTAATGACTCCATCAGTAGCCCTAAGAACTTATGAAAGCATTAAACTCCAAGACAACATCAGCTACAATGAGGAGCTTACCACATGGTAGTATGAAACTGAAGCTCACGCCAACAGATCATTCTCTGGGACTGTGCAGAGCAGAGAGGTTGGTAGCAGCGCAGGCAGCTGTGGTTTCCTGAGGTGAGGTGGGCTAACTGTACCCAGGGCTGAAGGATGGCCAAAGGAGTGGAAGCTGAGATATGACAAGACAGAAAGAAATGGCAACTGCCTGCAAAGATGGTGGCAATTACTGAGTGGAAAGCTTTTCTTGAATAGAAGGTAACTTGATTCTTAAAAACTCCTTGGCATTTGTTCCTTCTGAACATCTGCTAGTACTTCCAGTCCCCTAGGGAAACGGAGTTTGTGTGCAGTCCAACTGGGCCTAGAGGCAAGGCCACAGGAAGTGGGTCTGGATACGCTCTTCTTTCTTGGGTTAAATCTCCTCTATCCTTTCCAGGTAAAGACAGGCTGGACAACTGGGGACTGCACACTTATGTTTTTTTGTTGTAGTTTTTGTTACTATCTCCCCAAAGTGCAGTGAAGAAGAGAGACCCATTTCTTGTTAATTCTTCTTTCTTTGTGATCCAGCTGAATTGGATTAAAAAAATCTGAAATGAATTTTGTTTTCCTTGACATTTTCCCATAGATCATAACACATTTAGGACTTTGTCCTGCCTAATATCATTAGTAAAAATCTGTGCAAGCACTAGAAATTTTTCATGTGTTTTTTTTCTTTCACTTTTAACACATATTTTTAAAAGAAAACTGTGTGTTTTTTTTAAAGAATTCTAAAGAGTCAATGTCATTTGCTAATTTCTGAGTTATAGAATTCCTAAAAATATGTAACTGCATGCTAGATGATTCAAAAGAGGGCAGTTTCAAGGCTAAAGTGAATGGTTCATTTTCATTTGAAATAAGACTGCGCTTCAGTGAGAGTTTGGATGTGGGTGCTGAGTACATTTCAGAGCGAGGGGATTATGGGTAATTGTTGACAGCTTGATTAATTGCTCAGATCTCTTTGATAACAGACTGTTTCTGGTTGGCTCTGGTCTTTTCAAATGCCAGAACTGCTCTAACAGAGCACTTTCAAGCATTTATGCCTTTGCTCATTCTCTGCCAGCTGCTTAAGTATCTTCCTTTCTGAAGTCCATCAGAGGAAACCCATCATCCTCACTAAACCAAAGGCACAGTACTCCAACTCCACAATCTAATGTGTCTCAGTTTGCTATAAGTTCTTACAGTCATTAACATAACAATTAAATTGGGACTTTTAAAATTAATTAGTGATATATAAAGTAATATATTGATAATTGATGGCAATTTAGATTTGAAGAAATACAGTAGTATTTCTATGTTGAAGATGGCTTTCCTCTTACATGATAGCATCACTAGTTTCTAGGCTTTCTCCCCACAACTGAGCACAGCATTATCTTCAATTTATAAAAAGTTTCACTCCCTAGGTGTCACCTGACAATAACTCATTTTGTCACAGAACATTTTGATTTTAAAATTAAATCATACTTCATCAGGAATCTGGTACCCAAGAGAACAAATATTTTTAACTAAGAATTTATCATGTCACATTCAAATGAATTAATTAAGCAACTTATATAAGATCAATAGTGTAAGGAAATGTGTAAGAATTTTAGATGAATAGGACAGAACAATATTTTTATTTTTATTAAATGCATATAATTTATCTATCATTATTATTTGTGAATATTTACATCTTTCTCCTTAGATTTCAACAAGAGATGTAGGATTCAGAACACCTTATCATGGAGGTATTGGAACTTTCAACTTAGAGAATGATTCTTTTCATCCTTGGTCATGCTTTTCCTAGTCTTAGGAGCTGCTCTATAGCAAACCCACAGGTGATTCATGGAAAAGACCAGTAAGTAATCACATCAAAGAACTGATGGAAGCCCCAAAGAGGCTCGTTTAGTGAATACATAAATAAATGGCTGAAGATCATATTTCTTAATTTTTATTTTTCAATTATAGTTGACTCACAATATTATATTAATTTCAAATATACAACTCAGTGATTAGACATTATAACTTACTAAGTGATCATCCCAATAAATCTAGTACCCATCTGACACAATACATAGTCAATACAATGTTATTGACTATACTAAGGTATTCCCTACATTGTACTTTTACATACCCAAGACTATTCTATAACTACACATTTGTACTTCTTAATCCCTTCGCATTTTTCACCATTCCCCCAACCCCCTTACCATCTGGCAACTGTAACAATGTTCTCTGTATCTATGAGTTTGTTTCTGTACTGCTTGCTTATTCTGTTTTTGAAATTCCACATATAAGTTTTGAGATTCCAACTGCCCTCCTCTGCCAACCAATTTAATTCTGATTGGTCAGTTTCTATGCCAATCAGTGTCTCTGGGCATATCAAAGAAGCCTGATGAGAAAGGCTGGGCTGATCAGCAGCCCCAGTGGAGGCCTGGAGAGAAATATAGGCATGGCTGCTGGCCTAGGCTCTAGAGAAAGAGAGAGGCAAGTGTTGACCAACAGCTGCCAAAGAGGCTATGGATCAGATCCTGCTTCTCTCTCTGGGCCTGATTCGAAGCCTTTTCAGTAGTCAGTGCTGGGTTGCCATGGTGACCCAGCACTGACTTCAGGACTGACTTCCAGTTAGTCAACCCTCTGGTGTTGATGGACCCAGGCTTTCTATATATTAGGATTTATTGATAGACACTTAGTTTGCTTTCATATCTTGGTTATTGTAAATAGTGCTACAATAAAGATATGAATATATATGTCTTTTTTATTTAGTATTTTGGGCTTCTTCAGAAAAGTAGAATTTCTGGGTCCTTCTTTGTCTCTTGTATAGCCTTTGTCCCAAAGTCCAATTTGTCTGGTTTAAGTATTGTTAACCCAATTTTTGTTTATATGTTTCCATTTTCATGAAATATGTTTTTCCATCCCTTTACTTTCAGTCTGTGTGTGTCTTTTGATCTGAAGTGAGTCTCTTATATACAGTATAGGTAAGAATCTGTTTTGTTATCCATGCATCCTCAAATGTCTTTTGACTGGAATGTTTAATCTATTTGCATTTAAAGTAATTATCAATAGATATGTATTTATTATCATTTTATTCACATTTTTTCCTTTTTTTTAAAAAGACCCCTTACCATTTTTATAATACTGATTTAATGATGAACTCCTTTAGCTTCTTCTTATCTGGAAGCTCCTTATCTGTCCTTTAATTCTACATAATAACTTTGCTTGGTAGAGTTATTATTGCTTTTGTTCATGCCAATCCTTTTGGCCTCCACATTTGTGTTAAGAAATAAGCTGACAGACCGAGACTGGTTTGACTCAATGGATAGAGCTTCGGCCTGTGGACTGAAGGGTCCCAAGTTCGATTCTGGTCAAGGGCATGTCCCAGAAGGGGATGTGCAAGAGGCAACTGATCGATGGTTCTCTCTCATTGATGTTTTTAACTCTCCATCCCTCTCTCTTCCTCTCTGTAAAAAATCAATAAAATATATTTTAAAAAATAAAAATAAAAGAAATAAGCTGATAGTCTTATGGGAGCTTTATTGTAGATAACTGTTTTTCTCTTGCTGCTTTTAATATACTCTCTTTATCTTTAACCTTTTTCATTTTCCTAATGATGTGTTTTGGTATGGGCCTCTTTGGGTTCATCTTGCTTGAAACTCTCTGCACTTCTTGGATTTGTCTCTCTCTTTCCCTCACCAGGTTAGGGGAGTTTCCAATCATTAATTTTTCAAATGTGCTTTTGATTTTTTTGCTCTCTCTCTTCTCTTTCTAGCACCCTATGATGAAAATGTTGATACACTTGATATTGTCCAAAGGGGTCTTATACTTTCCTCATATTCTTTGGATCCTTTTTTTTTTTCCTGTACTGATTGGGTATTTTTTGTTTCCTTATCTTCCAAATTTCTGATTTGATCTTCTACTTTACCTACTCCACAGTTGATTTCCTGTAATATATTCTTTATTTAGACTGGTTCTTCTTTAATTTTTCTATCTCTATTTTTGTTTCCTATCTCTTAGTTGAAGTTCTCAATAAGTTCATCTACTCTTCCCTTAAGTTCATTGAGCATCCTTATGACCAGTGTGTTGAACTCTGAACCTGATTGTTTGTCTCCATTTTGCTTAGTTCTTTTTCTGGAGTTTTGTTCTGTTCTTTCATTTGGGCCATGTTTCTTTGTCTCCTCATTTTGGCAGGCCCCTGGTGTTTGTTTGTATGTATTAGATAGAGCTGCTACATCTCCTAAGCTTGTTAGAGTGGCCTAATGTAGTAGATGCCTAGTGGCACAACATCCCCAATCACCTAAGCTGGGCACTCCAGGTGTCCTGCTATGTGGACTGTGTACACCCTTCTGTTGTGGTTTAGCCTTGATTGATGTTGGTATCTCAATGAGAGGAATTTACCCCCAGACCTATCACTGGGAGAACTTGCAATGAACACCAATGAATGTAAGGGATCAGCTATATAGGGGCTGACCCCAGAGAGTAGAACTTATTTCAGCAGGGTTCTGGTGCCTCCTACATTTGTTGCTTTGGGAGATGGTTGGGTGATTATTCAAAGTGTTGTGAAGCTGTCTACTGGGTGTGCTGACTTTAGGGTCTCCTGGTAGGTGCAGGCTAATGTTAGCTGCCACCTGTACCCTATCTGGGGCCACCCAGCATGAGCTTCAATGCAATCTGCTAATAATTGCTATTTGTGCTAGTCGTGGAGGTGCCCATAAAAAGGCTGCCACTAGTTACAGACCTAGGGCCAACTTATATGGGGGGCATGCAAAGGCAAGATGTTGCTTGTTTGAGGGAATATAGGAAAGTCTGAAGCATGAGCTAAGGCCATTTGTATGGAAAAAACCTCTGGAAATAGTTTGTGGGCTAAGTTGGGTGGGGCAGAGTGTCATGGAATCATGAAGGTGGGATGAAGAGTAATAGCCAGATTGATGGAGACTCAATTATGGTGCCTGCCTGCTGGCTCTATTGAAGGAGGGCTCAGCAAAGGAACAGTGTCCTCTGACAGCACTTCTGTCTAAAAGAAAGCTGCCCCTCTAGCTCTCACCCTGAAGCCAAACAATTCAGTTCCTCCTTGTATGTCCCTGGTGCCTTTCAAGCTGCTGCTATAGTACTAGCTCAGAGAGCGTGAGAGTCTGTGCACGGGCCCTTTAGAAGGAAAACGTGGGACCCCCACAGCCCTCATTTTCACTCAGCTACAATCTTTGCTGGTTTTTATAGTCATAAATTATGGAGACCTCTCTTCCTGGCACTAGTACCCTAGGTGGGAGGGCCTGGTGTGAGGATGGGACACCTAACTCCTCAGAGGGTACCAAAAGAGCAGAGATATCCCTCTCAATTTTTATCTACCACATGTGGGTATAGGATCAGCCTGTTATGCATCTCCACCCCTCCAAGCTGTTTGAATGTGGCTTTTTCTTTATATGCTTATTTGTAGGACTTCTGTTCAGGTAAATTTCAGGTGGTTCTGAATGATGATTGTTAGTTGTAGTTATAATTTTGATGTGGTTGTGGCCATCTTGACCAGTAAAGACTGTTCTAACTTTTAATTTATCACTAACAATCTAGCAGAAATGTCCTGAGAAGTTTTGTTTTTCATATTATATTAACATTTATCAACATTTTCCAAATTCATACTATCAAAAATGTGCAATGTTGAATTGGTCTCTAGATTGTATAAGAAGTCAAGGAACAGGAAATCAAGGTGAAGTAGATTTTCCTATCTCTTCAACTTCTCTGATAAATTAATAAACAATCCTGCATGTTGTTCTGGATTTGACAATGTTTTAAAAATAGTTAAATTTTTATCTGGCCTCTTTAGTAATCAACTTAAATCCTAGTTTTCAAATGTGAGCTGTCCTTTATCATAAAAAGACAAAAAGGGAAGAGATAAAATGATACACTTAAGGCCACAATTTTAAAGAATTAGATTGTTGCATCACCTCAGAGCTGACAGTATGGAAATGACAAATGATAGGCATTTTGGTGGTATTAGCAGAGTAGTAAATATAATGTATGTCATTTTTATTCCAGGCAGGAAGACTCCAGATATTTACTAGTGAATGACAGTAAATTATACCAATAAATTTGAATAACCTTTTAGCTACACTTCTCATATTCATCTACACTTTAGTATTTTAATTTTTTGGTAATATAACTCAATACAAAGTTTCAATATAATGCTGCATAAAAAGAAAATTTCATAGGTGTCTATAGAATAACATCCTCTTCTTGAGATAAGCATTTATAGCTTGATAAAGAAACTATTCAGTATCTACATAAGATAATGAAAACATACATTCACACAAGGACATATATGAATTAGAGGCCCGATGCACGAAGATTCATGTAAATATAATATATATATATATATATATATATATATATATATATATATATATGCCTAAGCAACCATTACAACAGAACAACTGGTCGCTATGATGTGCACTGACCACCAGGGGGAAGAAGCTCAATGCAGGAGCTCCACCCTGGTGGTCAGTGCCCTCCCACAGCCAACCTCCCTTGGCTGGCCAACCTCCTGTGGTCCTTCCCCCCAGCCACCAGGTCCCATCCCTCCCCCCAGGCTGGCAAGCACCAGTGGCAGTGAGGTAGCAAGGGGAAGAGGAGGAGAGGGAAAGGTGGGGAAGCATGATGGCAGGGCACTGACAGTGGCATCCACATAGGGCATCCGTTTCTTCCACTCCCAGCCTGGTTACTGATGCCTCCTCTCCTGACCTCGCCAGGACTTTCAGGCCCCATTCAGTCCAGCCCCTGATCCTAGGGACCCTACTTGTGCACAAATTCCATTTACTGGGCCTCTAGTCTTACCTAATAATAGAGAAACATGTAAATTGACCATACCTCCCCTACACCCACAGCCAATCAGAGTGACTATGAAAATTAACCCAACAAATATGGTGGTTAATTTGCATACATACCTGGGTACCAGAAACTTCCTCCGCACCCAGGTCACTCCCAGCCAGTCATTGGAGGGGCAGAGGCCCCCCTTCCCAAGCCTAAAGCCTAGGGCAAAGGCTTTTTGTTTTGTTTGTTTGTTTTTTTGTTTATTTCTGGGCCAACAGTTCTTTTGAGACCCAATTTCAATGTCAAACAGTTCCTTATGTGTATATGTAAGCAATGATATTTTAGTTCTGGATAGTGGACAAATGGTGGTAATGCAGGTCCAACCCTCTTTGGTTTGGTCCTGGGCAACCTGCAGTGACATACAGCTGCTGACTGCTATTATGGCAAGGCAACTTCAGTGTCTTCCATCTCTGGACTGCTTCTCTTCTGTCTTCATGGATGGAGTAGTCCTGTCAATTCCTCTCTTACTGGAATCCACCTGGTCTCAGAGTTGTTTTCTGAAAATACACAAACATATTCTCAACCAAAAGTTAATAAAGGAATATTTTCTATAAATTTGACTTGAGATTCTTTTTCATTTTTTGCCCAAATGATTTTCCTCTGGCTTGTTTTGACACCATGTGTGTTTTTTATGGGTGTCTTAATGTTAGCATTACAATTAATTTTCTAAAGTACACATTTTCTAGATGTAATTTACTTATAGGATATTTTTTCTTATGGGGCAGAAGCTTTAGATGGGAGATCTTGGGGGAATCCCCCTTCCCAAGCCTAAAGCCTGGGGCAGAGGCTTTTAGCTTGGGCAGGGACCAAGCCTGGGATCAGAGGGAAGGGGAAAAAAATCAATGGAAATATATCCTAAGGTGAGGATAAAAAGAAAAATAAAGAAAGAAATATCATATCTTATGAAAGACACATCTTGAAAATGTCTAAAAAAAAAAGTTGTCATTTTTTCATGAAGGAACTGACGTTCATGTTGATGAAAATACCTTGGCAGCTGCGGTGACTGGCAGTGGCTGCAGCAGTGAGGTGATGGGGCTGGCACCTTCCCCTGATCAGCCCAGTCACCTCCCACAAGGGGAATCCAGACTGCATCTTAGGCCCCCTTTCCCAAGCCCACTGGGGAGTGAGCCTAAGCCATCAGTAGGACATCCCCTGAGGCCTCCCAGTATGTGAGAGGGGCAGGCTGGGCTGAGGGACCCCTCCCCAGTGCATGAATTTCATGCACCGGGCCCCTAATATAATATAACATTCAATTTATATGAGATGCTAAGAACATAAAACTGTATAGATAAAGAAAACAGATGAGTGATTACCTAGAACTAAAAATGGAAGCAAGGATTGACTGCAAAGGGGCCTGGGAGATCTAGTTGGAGTAAGAGAAAGTTTCTAAAATTAGACTTTGGTGATAGTTACACAGCTCTGTAAATTTACTTCCGCATTGGTTTCTTATAATCCTTACTTTACATGACCTCTCACTAGTATGCTTTTAGGCATTAATGCTGTAATGAATTGATATTGTATTTTGGGGAACTTGGGATGGGTGAATATATTTTACACCTTCATCTCTCTAAAGAACCAGACCATCACTTCTAACTGCCTATCCATTTTCACTGAATAACACATTGAAAGTACAGATTCATCTACAGTGGTGCCTCGAATAAAGAACGCCTCGCACAGCGAACGCTGCACACAACGAACTTCATTTCATGATTCATACAACGAACTTCGTTTCACACAACGAAGTCGCCCGAGCTTCCACGACCGCTTTGCCCGAGCTTCCACGACTGCTTCGCCCGAGCTTCCACGATCGCTGCCGATGTATTGCATCCTTCCGCGCAGGCACTGCAGGCAGTCGTTAGTCACTGCGCTTAACTTAAGCACGTATCGCGGCAATCGTTCTTCATTACGAATTAAATCACGCATGTATCACGGCAGTCGTCCTTTTAAGTTAAACTCAATATTTTTTTTTATATCATGGCTTCTAAAAAAAGCAGGAAGGTGATTTCTGTTGAAATGAAACAGGAAATAATTAGAAGGAGTGAATGTGGGGTAAAACAGTGTGACCTCGTCAAAGAGTTTGGCCTCAGCAAGACCACCATTTTCACCATTTTGACAAATAAGGATGCAATCAAATCAGCCAAAGTAGCCAAAGGAGTATCAAAACTATTTCATGAAAAACATAGGTCTTCAATCCACGAGGAAATGGAGAGGCTATTAGCGATTTGGATTAAGGACAGGCACGTGAAAGGTGACGTAACAACCCAAGATATTATCTGTCACAAAGCCAAGAGAATTTATGACGATCTAAAGAAAAACGTCCCTGGAAGTAGCAGCAATCAAGATAATGAAGAAGAATTCAAAGCCAGCAGGGGGTGGTTTTTTAGATTTAAGAAAAGGTGTGGAATCCACAGCGTTACTATGCATGGTGAGGCTGGCAGTGCTGACAAGAAAGAAGCAGAAAAGTTCTCTATTAACTTTCAAAAATGTATTAAGGATGAAGGATACTGCCCACAACAAGTGTTCAATGCTGATGAAACGGGTCTTTTCTGGAAAAGAATGCCGAGCAGAACCTTCATTACAAAAGAGGAGAAGAAATTGCCAGGACACAAAGCCATGAAGGACAGACTTACCCTTATGTTTTCGTCTAATGCCAGCGGAGACCTCAAGATCAAACCTCTATTGGTTTATCACTCTGAAAATCCAAGAATTTTCAAGAAAAATAACGTTATTACTGTAAGTCCAAACTGCCCGTCCATTGGAAGTCCAATCAAAAAGCCTGGGTGACCCAAGTTATCTTCAATGAATGGATTCTGGAAACCTTTGCTCCTGCCGTGAAGAAATTCTTGCTGGAAAAAGAACTGCCGCTCAAAGCCCTTCTGATACTTGACAATGCCCCTTCTCACCCAAAAGACCTAGAGGAAATATTGCAGGAAAATTATCCTTTTATCAAGGTGCAGTATTTGCCACCAAACACCACATCCATTCTTCAGCCAATGGATCAGCAAGTTATTGCGAACTTTAAAAAACTCTACACTAGAGCCCTCTTTAATAAGGTGTTTGAAGAATTCGAGTTTGGTGGAGACAATATGACTGTCCGAAAGTTTTGGAAGGAGAAATTTGATGTCCTTATGGCAATACGACTTATACAGAAGGCCTGGGAAGAAGTGTCACAAAGGACCCTCATTTCTGCTTGGAAGATGCTTGTGCCTTCGTGGACCCAGGAAGAAGCAGTAGTTGATGACACAGAAGTGGTGAAGGACATCATCACAGTGGCCCAAAGGTTGGAACTAGAGGTAGAGGAAGAGGATGTAGAGGAGCTTATTGAGGAACACGAAGAAGAGCTGACAACTGAAGAGCTCCAAGCACTTCTGGTCCAGCAACAGGACAATGCTCAAAGGGAAGCGTCATCTGATAACGAGGAGCAACAATCAAACAATCAACCAATCCCAACTGCTGACATCAAGAACATCCTGGTCAAATGGAAAGCAGTTCAGGAGTTTACCAATGCCCACTATCCAGATTCAGCTGAAGCAAACAGGATCAACGATCTTTACTCCTATACTCTTGTCCATTATTTCCGGCAGATGTTGGAGAAAAGAGAAAAACAAATGACTTTGGACAGGTTTTTCATGAAACCATCGGCCAAAAAGCAGAAAATGGATGAAGATGTGCAAGATTCGGTAGACTCTACTTAGTCTGTCTTAAAATTAAAAAAAATGTGTGTTTTTTTTAAAAAATTATGTTTTTAGATGTATCTAAATAAAAATAATAACAAAAAATTTATCTTTTTTATGTCATCTTAGCATATTTTATGCTACAGAACGAATTATTTTTTTTAACATGTATTGTTAAGGGAAAACGCGTTTCACATAACGAACTTTTCGCATAACAAACTTGCTCCTGGAACGAATTAAGTTCGTTGTGTGAGGCACCACTGTATATCAAGTTTCATCTCAAATTTATCAAAATCTAATTCAAAGGGATATGAAGTTAGCCAGTGATCCTACAAGGACAGTCTCACCATAATCCAAAATCTATATATTTTTCAAAGTCTGGACATTCACGATACTGTTTGAGCTATACCAAGATAACTTGTTTCTTTCTAGACTTTTCTTATACAACATTAACAAAACATTGAATTCCAGTATTGTGATATTGTGATTTATCAAAACAAAGAAAGATATATTTGGTTTTTGTCCCCATTTCTAGCACAGAACTCCTAAAAGACTTGGAGTTTGTTGAGTGATAAGAGCCATAAAGTTCACTTGATATTCACAAAAAACTATTTTCAACCACACTTGAATGAGTTAGTGAGGTGATTTTTGGAAAGCATCTAAGAATGGGGGATAGATGCCGGGGAACCAACTGTAAGATTAGAACATTTGAGTTTCTTAAGTAATAGTGACCTTTAAAACTAGGAAAATAATTATAAATCCAGTTCCTTTATTTAGCACATTTTAATATTTAGCCTGATCTATGGAAAGAAAGAGAAGGCTTAAATAAATTGCCAGCCGCTAAGGATCTTGGTTTTTATTTTATTTTTTTATTTATTTTTTTATTTTATTTTTTCTTTATAGAGAGTAAGGGAGAGGGATAGAAAGCTAGAAACATTGATGAGAGAGAAACATTGATCAGTTGCCTCCTGCATATCCCCCACTGGGGATGTGCCTGCAACCAAGGTACATGCCCTTGACCGGAATCAAACCTGGGACCCTTCAGTCTGCAGGCCGACACTCTATCCACTGAACCAAACCGGTTTCGTCCTAAAAATCTTATAATCCCTACTACAGCCTGGTGCACAAAATTCGTGCATGGTGGGGGGAGGCGGGGGGGCTGGAGAGTTCCTCACCCCAGCCTGCACCCTCTCCAATCTGGGACCCCTCAGGGGATGTCCTACTGCCTCTCACAATCCAGGACCACTGGCTTCTAACTGTTTGTCTGCATGCCTGCCTGATCATCCCTAGCCCATCTGCCTGCCTGCCTGATCGCCCTTAACTGCTCCCCTACTGGTCTAATCTCATCCTAACTGCTTCTGCCTCGTCCCACACCTGAAACCCAGGATTTCTTCCTCTGGCTGATCTCTACAAGCAACTAAGACTTGGGCTGGCTTTGCCCGGGCTGCAGGCAATGGTTCCCCGGACCTTGTCCCTCTTCTGGGCCACAGGCACAGGTGCAGTTGCTGGCACCTGGGACCACGGGGTGGGTGGCTTGTCCCTCTTCCAGGCTGCAGCCTGACTGGTCCCCATTCCTCTCTTGTGAGCTCATTTGTGCCTGGCTGGTCCCCATTTCTCTCTCCCCAGTGTTTTGTGTCTGAGCTATGATGGCATGATTGCGTTACGACCATTTACATATTAACTCTTTATTATATAGGATGTACTGAAAACATATACTAGTAAAACAAAACAAAACAAAAATCCCTAAGGACAAGATTTGGAGGACTTCTGGGTGAGTGAACATGTGCAGTTTTGGGAAGAGTGGTGCATTTAGAGAGCATGGGAACTTCAAGCCCTTTCCCATATATCTTGCTCTATGTATCTCCCCCATTTGTAATAAACCAGAAATCTGAAGTAAAATATTTCTCTGAGTTCTTTAAGTAGCTCTAGCAAATTAATAAAATCTGATGAGGGGGTCATGGAAACCTCTGGTCTGTAGTTGGTGGGTCAGAAGCACATGTGACAACCAGAACTTGCAAATTGCATCAGAAGTCGGGGAGGGGTCCAGTCTTGTAGAACTGGGTCCTTAACTTGTGGGATTTGGTGCTATCTCCAGGTAGCTAGTGTCAGAATTGAGGCAAATTATAAGACACTTAGCTGGTGTTACAGAATATTGCTTGGTGCTATTAAAATGCACACACACACACACACACACACACACACACAGCAGAAGTATTAATGCTAATTTAGTAAGTGAACTTTTAAACATTCTTTGTCAGTGCAATAGCCTTTAAATAGAACTATGTTTGGTTTTGAAATATCAGCATAGAAATACAACTGTGTTCATTGTCCGCCAGGAATAAGATCAGAGATTATCTGAGTTCCATGAATTTGCCTCCATTACCACAGGCCTACTGGAGAAAGTGGAGTTTTGAATACCACAGGAAACAGACCCCGAAGAACACTCAGCTGCCTGTTTTGTTCTGGTGCAATGCATATGCTGATAGTGGCCAGGTGGAGGATTTGGCTAGCCCAGCTAATTGTCTCTGTCTGGAGGAATGGCAAATAGTGCTGTAGCAGTGTGCTACTCCCAGATACAAATTAAACTGCACTCAAGTGCACTTAGAAGAAATTAACAAAGCTCCAAATGAAAAGTGACTTTAAAAAATTCATTCTCTTTTTATTTCAATTTTATGATTAATGGGAAATGAATAATTGAAAAGACCAAGGAGAGAGAGTAAGTATAATAGTAAAAGACTAATATCACAACACAAAGCTTTTATAGATATTATATTTGAATGTGCTAAATAAAAGAAATGGATTTTTAATTATTTCCCTAGTTTGAAAGATCGCTATTAGTTAAGAAATTATTTATTTGGAAATCTGCTGGCTAAGCCAGCATACATTGTATTTTAAAATAAAGAAATGACTGAATGTTACCTTATTCTTCCCATAGAAACAAAGCTGAAGCCATCCTCTCTCTCCAGGTTGGCTGGAAGGGGGGGTAGAGTGGGGAAGGAATCTTTATGTTGTATCAAGGCAGATGACATAGTCCTTGGCACTCTGTGAGCTGGTTTTCTTGTGGTGAAAATTATTTTTCTACTACACCACTGGTATATATTTTACCAACTATAAAGAGAACAAAACAGATTCCTAATTAGAGAAAAGGCATTCCACATTATTCAAAATTCAATTATGCTTCCTTCTCATAGTTTGAAATATTATCTGGTCAGTTGGATGGATCAACTAAAGACTATTATTTATTGAGAATTTAGTCCATGCCAGGCTCAGTGTTAACAATTTAACATGGATTATCTATCTTGATTTTCATGACTGTTCTAAAAATTATTCCTCTCTTCTATTTGAAGAATCTGGGACTTAGAAGAAAGTAAATGCTTAAGATGACACAATTAGGAGAGCCAAGATTTGAATCAGAGATATCATGTTTATTTGTACTTGAAACATTAGGATTAGAGACCTATGTAGTCTGAAAAGGGATGAGTCATCTGAAAAAAAAAAGTGTGAATTCAGGTGTGATTTTCACACTTATGCTTCTACTTGCCTTCTGGCTGGGTCTTTTTAATGATGGATTAAGAACAAAAATAACACAAAAACTTCATGTCAGAGAAATAATGTGATTTGAACAGATTCTTTGATAGATAGCATACTATTAAGTGATTTTTCTCAATTGGCATTCTTATAAATTATTATAATTTTTTCTAGACAGTTTTCTACCCAGGTGGCTGAATTTTTATTGCAAAATTAGTTCAGATAATTTTATTCAAAATTATATTGAATGTTGTTACACGTGCTTTATTGAAAGGAAATAATTAACATTTAATGAATTCCCTTTCCTCATTGGTGAGTCTAATTTATCCAGCACAATTTGGAAATAAAATTTCATTTATGAGTCTCTTGTTTACTATTGTTTCCATATTGATTCTTCATTTTTCTTTAGCAACTTACTGGGGGATTTAACAGACTTCTTGATTACTCAACAGTTGCCCAGAGGCCAACCAGAGAAGCCAGTAGCCTCTAAAAACAATCAAATAAGATGCTTCTAAATATTATTTGAGGAGAAAGACTGTGTGTATGTGTGTGTGTTGTGTGTGTGTGAATATTATTATACTTTTGAGTGTCAGTGTACAGTTGTGTATTGGAGGTATTTGGATAATAATTTTAAATGCTTGAGCTTCCCTACCATCTTACTATTCAGAAATATTTTTAGAATTTTTCTAATGCTAATTTCTATTATGCTATGGAATTAGCTAATGCAACCTTCATTTCTATAGGAAGAGCTTGATATTTAAGTGATAAAAATAATGTCTGCAAATATTCTACTTTCAAAATTGGATAACTACTGACTGGATATGGACTAAAGGTTGAAAACAATAGCCCCTTTTCATTCTGAGCTGTTAAAGCTGCTTTCTTTCTTTTATTTATGACAAAGAGATCTGGCCTGGTGCAAGCTGCACCTATCTCACACCTTGACTGCACTTTGAGGTACATTTCTATCTTTGCCCAAACCTTCACTGCTTGCAAGGAAGAACAAGTCAAGGGCTTGCCCCAGCGGGGTTGCTCACATGCTTAGTGTATTGAGAGGTAGATCATGAAAAGTGAGAAAAGAAAATACAGTGATGGAAGAGAATGGGAGGAGGAAGTAAGGAAAGAATGAAGGGAAGACAGATACAGAGAAGAAATAGCAAGAAACTGCAAGGAAAAGGACTTAAGAGACACAGGACATGCCTGGGAAAACTGAAGAATAGAAAGCAGCACAGAAGACTCTTTTTTCACTGAACCTTTTTTCTTCTAATTCAGGATCTCAACCTGAGGTCCACAGAGAAAAGTGAGGACCCATGATTTGGGATTTGAAAATGATGACATCCTTATTTTCTCTCACTTCTAACTAAGAGTTGGCATTCCCTCAGCTATGAATATAGGCCATAAACCACTATAGTAATAGCAACATCAATTGGTCTTCAAAGGAAACCACACTTTTTCAAATCCTCTTATTCAAGGTATCTTTATAAAAAGCTCTATGAACAAGAAGGCTCAAAATTTCCTGGGGAGAGTTCCAGAGGTGAGTTCATGGGACAAAAACCAGAGAGATGGAGGCCCATTCAAGGGATGTTTTTTGGCTTCTTTCATGGGACAGAGTAGAGGGTAGACTAATTCTTCCTGAGAAAAGTACTTCCTGAGAAAAGTACTTCCTGAGAAAAGTCCAGAGATCTTTTCCATTTATTTGTGCATTAAGTTCAAATGACTTTGACTCTGCTGATATCCATATCTGACCTGTAAAATTTTCAATTTATTAAGTTATATCTCATGGAGTGTAACATGACAGTGTATTTAAACTTAGGTAGATATAAAAGGACTAATTTCTTATCAATGACCAAAACATCTTATGATATGTTTGACTGGTGACTTTATCTTCATGTAGTTATTTTCCTTTTCTATGTAATATGTAAATGTCAATTTTTAATAATTTCAGAGTAAGCTCCACTTGCCACCTGGTAGTGTCTAGTCTAAAATATGTATGCCTGCCAATTTTGCTTCAGTTTTTGAAAAATAGAATTATTCTAATAAAAGGGCAGTGTAGTTGATTGGATTGGTGAAGTTTTCTCAATGATACTTGATGTCTGAGTCCATAACTTTGCAGTAAAAGGCTTTATAAGGAAACGGAATCCTTTTCTCTTTAAACTGTAATAAACAATGATGGTCCAAGGACCATTCAGAGTGTTACATTCAGATGAGCAGTACTAGAGTACAGAACAAGATCACTAACTGGACATGGATGACATCTCCTGTTTCTCAGTATCCAGGAGACTGAAAATCATTTGGTTTCCTTTATCTAAATCACAGCTGTCTTGGGCCAGATTCCATTTATTTTGATCTGATGAGGCTTCTTTGGCAACATAAGTGCAGTTGAGGAGGGGCTATAATGACATAACAGTGACAGCTGACATTCCTCATTTGATCTAGGTAAATGTCCTTAGAAGTGTTGTTAGGGCCCTTATGTTTATTGCTCACACATCTAGGAGAAGTTTTCTTAAAGAAACTAAGGTATGTTTTTCTCCATTAAACTCTGGACAAAGACCAATCATGAGCCAGTGTTTGTTAATCAATCATATAATAAAGCAAGAAAATCAATTAATTGAAAAATTCAAAGTACTTTTATGTGCCCACTAAGCCCTCATTTCCAAGGAATTAATTCATCAGGAGATAAAGCTTCACAACAGATTTGTTAGCTTAATTATGATTGTAATTTTAACCAAGTTGTATGCAATAATTGATAAAAAATCTTCATAATAGGCTTCCCAGAGCAATTCATTAGTTCAATAAAACAGTATGAGTAATAGTTGGAGTACTCATACTTCATACTCATGTTATTAGGGGAAAAAGTGCAGCAGCTGCAATTCAGTATAGATGGCCATCAGAAACAGTTGATTTATCAAAATCAATAGATCTTGGCAGTTTCTATTCTGGGACTTAGATCACAATTAGAGTTCAGTGCTGCTCACATAGCCAGAACAAAATAACGTTGGCTCATTTTCCACTAACATAAAGGATTATACCATAGATAAATAGAAAATTCAGAATTTACCCAGCCGTATAGATCAAGCCATGCATCTAAGTGATCAATACATGGAATAAAAACTGCTCTCCCTCTATAGGAAAATGACAGATCAAAACCTTCTTTTAAACCTGGACCCGCTATCCCATCTTAAAATATGGAGCACCATCCTATACAATAAAGAGGTAATATGCAAATTGACCATCACTCCAACACACAAGATGGCCACCCCCATGTGGTCAAAGATGGCTGCATCCATGTGGACACAAGATGGCCAGCAGAGGAGGGAAGTTGGGGGGTAAGGGACCCAGGCTTGCAGGGGAAGGCAGTTGGGGGGGACCAGGCTGTCAGGGGAGCAGTTAGGCATCAATCATGCTGGCAGGGGAGTGGTTAGGGGGTGATCAGACTGACAGGCAGAAGCAGTTAGGGGCAATCAGGCAGGCTGGTGAGTGGTTGGGAGCTAGTGCTGGATTGTGAGAGGGATGTCCTCCTACCTGTGAGATCGGGCCTAAACAGGCAGTCGGATATCCCTTGAGGGGTCCCAGATTGGAGGGGGTGCAGGGTAGTCTGAGAGACACCACCCCATGCACAAATTTTGTGCACAGGGCCTCTAGTTAGTAATAAAATGCTTTTTTGCATACCAGGAGAACAATGACAGAAAGACTTAAAGTTGAGCTTGCAAAATGACTCCTTCCCCCTCCCAGCAAAATGGTTTATCTCTTGGACCCTCAATAGGGTTTCACTTTGGAAAGCCCTCAATCAATTAGTGCATAATTTTGATTTTTAAGCATCAATCATAGACCTAAACAGCTGTATACCTTCAAAATTTCTACCCTTTTCCAGTTCATACTCTCTTATCTTAAAAACTGTGGCCTGATTCATTTGGTTTAGCAGTTGCCTCCTTGCAGCACCACATGCTTCCCAGATACACAAATCACATCCATAGCCCACCATCTCTGCTTGGCAGTACCCTCACCAGCTCCACATCTTTTTGGCTTCAGTCTCCAAGCTCTCAGAGGGGTACTTGACCCTCAAGTTTTGGGAGGCAGTCAGAGATGGAAAGAACTTTAGGTCACACACAGGGATGCAGAGCCCAATGACTCCATGACAGTGGCCTCTTGGGGAGTGTGACCATGGTGTTTTTTTTGTTTTTGTTTTTGCAGAGAGATGCTGCAAATAACTCAAAATTATGTTCACATTGCCTACCTTGTTTTGCTTAAGAGGACCAGAGCAATGTTGATTTGTTGTTGCCACTAAACTTTTAAGGTTCAAAGCAGGCTCTCCCTTACACTGCTAGGAAGAATGCTTGGCTGAATATGTTATCTGCTCCCAGTATCTCCTCATTGTGGAGACTTTGTGGTCTGCCTAACTATGTTGTCTTGGGTGCGATGTCTGTTCTGCAGGAACCAATTAAAGAGCTTGGCAGAGAAACAATGAACTTGCTCAAATTCTAGGAAAATCATGGAGCTAAGGGAAAACAAACCTAATCCTTAGATCTCACAGTGAAAAGTTTGTGGTTTGCTGCTGAAGTCAGGAGTAAAAGAACCACACTGAGCTCTACAGTGCATTGGCATCTATTCCACTCCAGATTAAACAACATTAACTCCAAAGAACTGCCAAGTTTATATGACCAAGTGTATTCATGAACCACAGTGCAATGGAAATAAACTAATATTTGGAATAAACAACAAAACTGGAGAGTTGATTTGTACACTATTACTCTATTCTCAGTAATAAATAAGCCCTATTACCCTCTCCATTGGGCAGAAGCCAATCTGATGAAATACATGACCATGAGGATTGAGTCCAGAATAAGAGTCACAGCTGCCTCCACAGCTAATCTGGGTTTCCAACCTCCCCTGGCCAAGGATAAGAGGAAAACTGGAATCTGTGATGACTGAACAAATATGAGTTTCCCACCAAAGCCATTTTGTCTCAGTGGATAGAGCACTGGCCTTTGGACTGAAAGGTTCTGGGTTCAATTCTAGTCAAGGACCCATACCTGGGTTGTAGGCTTGAAGTAGGAGTCATGCAGGAGCCAGCCAATCAATGATTCTCTCTCATCAATGATGTTTCTATCTCTCTTTCTTCCTCTCTCTTCTTCTCTCTGAAAAACAACAGCAAAAATTTCTCTACTTAAAGGTTTTTAGATCATGTGACTTTTGAGGTGTTTTCAGCATTTCACCCAAATCCTTTGCAGTTGATTAGTAATGCTTTCTTGCCAATTGATTTTCTCTGTTCATGTGCTCCTTCGAAGTAAAATGTCTTCATGGGTGTTTTCCCATATTGAAGGGAACCATTATTGCCTACCAGAGGAAGGCCAGGATGAGAAAGCATGGCCTGGGGACAGAGAGCTGAGCTGGGGGCAAGGTGCACTGACTACTGTGTGACGTTGGATGAACCACTTAATTTTCCTGAACTCAGTGTTTTCTGAAATATGATAAGGTTTTCTTGATAGTCAGATCCTAGACCACACATGTCAAACACAAGGCCCGCAGGCCAAATCCTGCCCGCCAGGCCTTGCAATGTGGCCCGCACCGCGCTGTCATCACTGCACTCCGCTGCGTTCCATCACAATGACGCGTGGTGACATAGGAGGCTTGTGATCTCCCCGGCCGCCTCGCCGGCCTCCGTACTTGCTATCTATTACGCATGCGCATAGATAACAAGTCACGCGAGATTCAGGAGGTGTGACCTATAGTCCAGCATCCGATGTGGTTGTGCGGGTGGCAGAGCAGAGGAGAAAGTGAGTGTGCGGGCATAAAAAATACACAGCAGAAGCTGCCAGTTCCTGGCATAAAGTGCAGGCATAAAAATCGCAACAGAATCTGCTATCTGTACCCAGCCAGGCATTTATTGACTGACTTTTTTTTTCTCCACTCAAGCTGCCAAATCAAGCTATCCCTGTGCAGTTTTCAACTTTTTCCTTCTAACGCAGATTTCCAATAAACTACATCTTTTACTGCCAATATTGATCCCAAAATGTCCAGGAAAAGAAAAGTTGATGGTGAAGGCAGACTATTTAATGACAAATGGGAAAATGAATACATGTTTGTGCTTAGAGAGGGCAAACCAGTGTGTATATTGTGTTATGAGACAGTGTCGGTGATGAAAGAGTACAATATATGTCGTCATTTTGACACCAAACATAATGTTAAGTATGGCAAATATACTTTGGAAGAAAAGCATAAAATTGTTAAAGAACTAAAAGGCAAACTACAATCACAGCAGCAAATGTTTACAAAGGCTACAGCAAAAAATGATGCTGCAGTGAAAGCAAGCTTTATAGTGGCTGAAGAAATTGCCCGTACTTCAAGGTGTTTTTCAGAGGGTGCCTTTTTGAAGCAATGCATGCTAAAAGTGTGTGAGCAAGTATGCCCAGACCAGATACAGAGTTTTCAAAATGTCAGTTTGTCAAGAAACACCATTGCAGATAGAGTTCAAGAACTCTCAGGAAATCTATCATCACAGCTGGCTAAACAGGCATGCAGTTATCTCGCTTTTTCACTTGCTATCGATGAAAGCACAGACAACACTGATACAGCACAGCTGTCCATCTTTATACGTGCTACGAAGACTGACCTCTCTGTCACTGAGGAACTTTTGGATGTAGCCGCCATGCATGGGATGACGACTGGTAGAGATATATTTGAGGCTGTGGAGAAATCTATAAATAATTTTAAATTACCCTGGGAAAAGTTGGTGGGGCTAACTACCGATGGCACACCTTCAATGTGCGGAGAAAAGAAAGGCTTGGTTGGACTAATGAAGGAAAGAATGCAAAAAAGTCACTGCCACACACCCTTGATTACTTATCATTGCATTATCCACCAAGAGGCTATGTGTGGAAAAGTTCTGGACATGAATGACATAATGACCACAGTCATTAAAACTATTAACTTTATACGGGCACGTGGCCTGAATCATTGCCAGTTCCAGCAGTTTTTACAGGAGGTGGGTGCAGAGCATGGAGACGTGCCATACCACACAGAAGTAAGATGGCTGAGCAAGAGCGCAGTCCTCAAAAGATTTTTTGAGCTCAGAGAACAAATTGCTCTTTTCATGGAAAGTAAAGGAAAGCCCTTGCCTGAACTGTCGGATCCCACCTGGCTATGTGATTTTGCTATGATGTGTGACATATGCGAGCATCTCACCCAACTGAATCTGAAGCTGCAGGGACGCAAACAAGTCATCACGAAGATGTCTGACATGATCACAGCATTCCAGCGTAAACTTCAACTATGGAAGTTCCAACTGGAACAGGACAATCTTGCCCACTTTCCCGTTTGTTTGAGTATCTCAACCACTATTTCTGGTACTTTTCCTTGCAGTCGGCTGGCTACCAAAGTTAGCCGTTTACTAAGTGAATCTGAGCGGCGCTTCTCTGACTTTAGAACACAGCACTCAGGCTTTGACATCTTTGCCAATCCTTTTACAGTTGATGTCAACAATGTGCCCCATCACCTTCAGATGGAGATAATCGAGCTTCAGTCTGACAGTGGCCTGAAATCAAGGTTTCAGGATGTTGAAATTGAGGACTTCTACCCTCTACTGTCCCCTGACTCAATGCCAGATCTCCGACTTCATGCTGCCCGTATTCTGTCCATGTTCGGGAGCACCTATCTTTGTGAACAGATGTTTTCAATAATGAATCTGAACAAAAACAAGCACAGATCACGCATTACCGATGACAACCTCCATGCTGTTTTGCGGGTTGCTACAGCCCAAGAAATAAAACCGAACATTGACTCATTGATCCGGGGAAAACGGTATCAGACATCTAGCCAGAAAACAAAACAATGAGCATTTTAGGTACATTCCAATATTACTGTTTTGCTTGATACCAATATTACTGTTTTGCTTGATAGCATGTGAGTTGGTTAACAGCACTGTTAAGGAAAAGATTGTTCCACTCATTTTAAATTCACATTTCTGGTTAACATTGTCAGTTTATGACTGTTCAGTAAACCATTCGGCCCGCGATTTAGGCTGGATTTTAGATTTTGGCCCCGTCTCTGATTGAGTTCGACACCCCTGTCTAGACAGTGAAATCCAAAAATGCCTAATCCTTATAGCACATATGATGGAAGTACATTAGTGTTTGTAAATATAAGCTGCATGTATTAACATCAACATGGCATAAATAGAAAATAAATATTCTGTCTTGGTATTAAAAAGTCAGTGTATTTTTTTTCATCCTCTTCACATTGTAAATCAATTTATAGCTAAGGAATTCTAAGGATGCTACTATTTAATATTAGCAAGAATTGGACATAATTGAATATTTATGGTGTAGTTGTTTTTAGTAGTTTTTGAGAAGGTTATCCATGCTGAAGTGCTTATTGAACTGCATTCTCATCATAGCTTAGGGATTTTCCTCACCTCATCTCTCTCTTTCTCCCCAGAGCCCTATGCCAGAGGAAATGAATGCTTAAGTAGGCCCTGACAGAAAAACTCTTGGTGACCCTGGAAATGGTATTTAACCTTTCTATGGATCAGAATCCAAATTGCAAAGCAAATATGATAGGAACTGCCTCTGTGAGTTATAACTAAGAAAAGGGATTGTAAAACATTCTGAAAATCCTAAATGCTACATACAGGTCTAGTAATATTAATAATTCACCAGCTCATGCCTGGCAGTCATCACTAGACCCTTAAAGCCAGTTGTTTTGTGGTGATTCAGGTAATTTCCTGCTGGAAAGATCAAAAACTCTAATGACAAAGATTTTTACCAGTATTGGATGCTTCTTATCAGGAGGACTGGATTTTCTGATGTGTGTGTGAGGCCTGTCAGTGCTACAGAAAAGTGCTTCTCCTGTGGTTAAACCAAGGCCATGAACACTTAGTGTACCTCCTTTCAAAAGCACAAAGTTCAGAAGAGACTCTTTATAGCAAGGTTGTTGTTTTTCCCTTCTTTTTCTTTAAGTGAGGAAGAAAACAGATTTGGCATAAACTATATGACAGCCACAATGAGGCTTTTTTACATATGAAAGATATTGACAATCAGCCCCACAGGGTTTATGTAATTTGAGAATATAGCTTTAAAAGTCACATTACAGGCAGCAGTACTGAAGATTAATACAGAGGCCACTTACCTTTTTATTATATGGCTTATTAGCACCCATAAACTTGATTTATGAAAGAATAAAGTCTAATGTAGTGTGTCAAAGGATAAAGACTGTGCTATAAAAAATAACATAAGAAGGTGACACTATGTTCAGTTTTAGAAAGGAAAATTGTTGGGATTTTTTTTTTTTTTAATTGTGGCTATGGGTTACCGGGAAGATGATCTTCTAGGAATGGCTACTTAAGAAAGAATGAAAGAGAGGACTCCTTTGGGGAGGTGCTGCCTGTGGGAAGACCACAGGCAGCAGCTTGTAATGGAGTATGGGAACAAGTGGGAGGCCAATAGAGAGAAAGAGCATATGGAAAGATCCTAAGTGAGAGAGGTTTGTGTATTTTGGGAGTAGGTAGAACAGTGTGGCTGGAGCATGCCAAAGTGAAGTTTAAGAGATATGTAGTTACATTTTTTTAAATTAAAAATGTAGTTTGTGAAGCAAAATTCTTAGTGTACCTATGTATAAATAAAAAGTTATTGTGTCTATATTAAAATTGTTTTAATAAATTTTATCACAGGATTCCATTTCTAAAGATCCTAAGGAAATGATCATATAATATAATATATATATTATATATAATATATATTATATATAATATATATTATATAATATATATATTATATATATATATATTTTATATATATATATATATGTGTGTGTGTGTGTGTGTGTGTGTGTGTGTGTGTTTATACCCAAGCTTGTTTATTTTGGTGTTAATTTTTATTTTTTAAATCATACTTATTCAGTTTCCATGGCATTACTTTTTTTAACCTGCTTTGAAGGAGACTGATTATGTTTTTGTTATTTCTCACTTTTTCTTCTGCTAATTTGGGTTTCTTATTCATTTGCTACTCTATCAACCTTAGCATTTTTATGTGCCTTCTTAAGATGAAACACTGAATCAATGGAAGGTCCTTGCAAATCCTTAACTCTAAAATCCCCCACTGTTTTCTTTTTAAAAAATTTAAAATTAATTTTAATTAATTAATTATTTAAATAAAATCTTTATTGTTGAAAGTATTACAAAAGTCCTCCTTTTACCCCCAGTAATCTCTTCCAGTCCCCTTCTGAACTCCTCCCACACAGGCCCTTACCACACCATTGTTTGTGTCCAGGGGTTATGAATATATGCATAAAAGTTCACTGGTAGGAATTTTGATATTTAGATTCAGAAAATGATGGTGGAATAGGCAGAATAGATGTGTTCTGAGCTTTGTCCTGGAGCCGAAAGAAAGAATAGCTGATAGTTGCACGAGGAGTGCTTGTTGGTGAGTTAAGGGACAGCTAAACTCCAGGGGAAGGTAAGAGACTGCTGGATGGGGTTCCCCTGACAGGGAAGTCCCCACTGTTGCTGGATTCCCTCCCAGAGCTACTGGCTTGGATGAGGATACTGTGCCATCTTGAAGGGAAAAGTAGAACTTATTGGAAGCCTGAAAATCTACAACTGTGGCAACCACTGAACAGCTGCAAGCCCAGAACACCAGGCCCCAATTGTTGCAAACATGCGGATTCAGAGGAGCTATAAACTCTACCACAGAAAGTCAGATTTTGCCTGGGATAAGGTGAGGTCTCTGGTCCCGGTGGGAGAGAGAGATTGCAGGAACTGGAGGACCAGGGGAAATCTGTGCCTGGAAAAATCCATGGCTATTGGGCTGGTGTGATCTGTGAATGTGGAAGGGGTCCTTAGAGCTGCTCACAGAAGGGATCTCTAAAAGGCAGCCAATTTTGATCTGATGCAAAAGGACAGCCTAAGGGTTTCAAAAGTTTGCGGGCTGCTTAGACTCAATGGGGGGAGGGGGGCGAGGAGACTCTGCAGACTTGTGCACAGACCCATTGTTTGCACACTTGGGCTTTTTTTCTCCTCAAGATCTTGCTTCTGATTACTAAGCCCAATATATAGGATCACCCAGTTGGGGATGCCCTGGGTGACTGCTGGGGAAGGTTGTTTTTCTTGAACCTGGGGATCAGAGAAGGGAGTGACCATCAGAGAGCCAGCTCTGGAGCAACCCAGTCCCACAAACAGGATCTAATCACAGAATAGAGAGGCTGTATAGATCCAGAAGTCAATCCAGAAACACTGCCACCCAGGAGCTGAATCACAAATTGACTCTTATGTAGTAAAAAATAAAGAAATATGAGAAATTAAGACACTGCCTGCTTAAAAATCAGGACTGCCTTACAACACCGAGGAGCAGTGGAATACAGGGAACTGCAATATTGTCTGGTCTGGGAAACAGGCAAGTCAAACAGAACAATAGAGGAAGTGAATAACCTTCACTACTGCACATTTTATTGTTTTTATTTCATTATTTTAATTTTTTGCATCTTTTACTTAATAAACTAATATTTTTCTTTTATCCTCAATTGATTTTACCTTTTAAATGATTATATTTTTATTTTCAATGAGTATTATGACTACTACTATTTTACTTTTTTTAAGTGTCATTTTATTTTTTCTTTATTTTACTTTGGGATTAGTGTTCTACATTCTATTTTCATGTTTCCTTTAGCATCATTTTACTTAAACTGAACTCTACCTTTATGCCATCACTCTCTTCCTAACCTTTCCCCTTTTGATGTTCTGTTTCTCTTACCACTTTCCTGCTTTAGATTTCCCTATTCTTTCTGTTTACCCCCTGATAAAATTTCACCCTAATTATATATCTACTATTCAATACCCTGCTCCAACTTCATACAAACCTCTCTTCTCTGTCTTAACTATACAAAAAATTGTTTTTTCTCTCTGTCCTTTTGTTATTTGCTTGAATGTTGATTGTATCAATTTTTTATGCTTTTCTGTGAGATTGTTTTGCTTATTCTTTTTTTTTGTTTGTTTGCATTGTTTTTTGCTTCTGTTTTCCTTTGCCTCGCTTGATATTAGTTGGTGTTGTAGTTTGTATTAATATCCAGGTTCTTGTTGCTGGCATTTGCTGGGATTAGTGGTTGTTCTATTGGAATTTAATATATGTATATAAAATATAAATATAAATATAAATATAAATATAAATATAAATATAAATATAAATATAAATATAAATATAAATATAAATATAAATATAAATATAAATATAAATATAGATATAGATATAGATATAGATATAAATATAAATATAAACTAGGTTCCCCTTTTTTCTTAGTCTCTTTCTTGTCTCTCTTACATTTTTCCTTTCCCAAATTTCATTTAGACACTCCATTTTCCTTTTCTTTCTTTTCTCACATCTTCTTTCTCTTCTATCCTCTAATTTGCCTTTCTCTGGTGGACACCTTTATTGGGGGTTATTAATATTGTGAATCATTTTTGTTCAGTCCCTGTGTGTTGTATCTGGTTGTGCTGTATTTTGTGCCTTTAAATCAATGCAGGAGAGAGAGAACTACATAACCAGACATCAGGAGAAGAGAGACATGCAGAGACAAAGAAACAGCCTGCATATGAAAGAAAATCAGGCACCACCATAACAGGAAGTACATGAAATAGAGGCAAGCAACCTTTAAGAGAAAGAATTCAGAGAAATTATCATAAGGTGGCTGAAAAGAATGGAAGACAAATTTGACAATATGAGTAAGAACCAAGAGGAAATGAAAAATGACATTGCTGCTGTAAAGAACACAATAGAAAGCATCAAGAGTAGACTAGAAGAAGCAGAGGACCACAATGGTGAGCTAGAAGACAAGATCGGGAAAAATACCCAAGTAGAGAAGCTTCTAGAAAAAAATTAAAAAGCAGGAGGAGCCTAAGGGAACTTTTGGACAACATGAAACAAAATAACATCCACATAATAGGGGTTCCAGAAGGAGAGGAAACTAGGCAAAGAATAGAAAACCTGTTTGAAGAAATAATGACAGAAAACTTTCCTGATATAGGGAAGAAAAACCCCATACAAATCCAAGAAGCACACAGAGTCCCAAACAAAATGAACCCCAAAAGACCAATGCCAAGGCACATTATAATTAAGTTGGTAAACACCAATGCCAAAGTAAGAATCTTAAAAGCTGCCAGAAAGAGACAGAAAGTTATATAAAAAGGAACCCCCATCAGACTAGCAACTGGATTCTCAACAGAAACTCATCAGGCCAGAAAAGAATGCAATGAACGATACAATGTCATGCAAAGGAAGGGTCTGAATCAAAGAATACTGTACCCAGCAAAACTATCAATTAAAAATTAAAGAGTGAAATCAGAAGCTTCACACAAAAAAGGACTAAGAGAATTTATTACCACCAAACCAGCAATGCAAGAAATGATAAGGGCTCAGCTGTAAAAAAAAGAAGAGAAAAAAAAAAAAAGAAAAGAAAAGAAAAGAAAAGAAAAGAAATAGGAAGCAAAGAAGGAACACACGGGTAAAAAATAAAAATGGCAACAAATAAGTAGCTGTCGATAATAACTTTATATGTAAATAGTTTAAATGCCCCAATCAAAAGACATAGAGTAATGGATTGGATAAGAAAATAATAGCCATATATCTGCTGTCTACAGGAAATCCACCTCAGAAAAAAAGGCATACTCACACTTAGGATGAAGGGATGGAAAAAGCTTTCCAAGAGAATGGAAATGAAAAAAATGCTCTGGTAGAAATATTTATATCTGAAAAATTAGATCTCAAAGTGAAGGACATAACCAGAGATCAGGAAGGCCACTTCATGATACTAAAGGGAATAATCAAACAAGAGGAAATAACTCTGGTAAACATATATGCACCCAATACAGGAGCACCCAAATACATGAAAAAACCTCCTGGAGGATATCAAGGGAGAGATTAACAGCAATACAATCATAGTAGGAGATTTTGATATGCCACTAACACCATTGGACAAATCCTCTAAACAAAAAATCAGGAAAGAAACATCAATCCTAAATGACTCACTTGACCAGATGGAATTAATTGACATCTTCAGAATATTTCACCCCAAAGCCACAGAATATACATTCTTCTCAAGTGCACATAAGTTATTTTCAAAGATGACAATATCTTGGGACATAGGCAAAATCTCTTCAAATTCAAGAAGATAGAAATCATATCAAAGTTCTTCTCAGATCACAGTGCCATAAAACTGGAAATCAACCACAATAAAAACAATCCAAAGAAGTCAAACACATGGAGACTAAACAGCATGACATTAAACAATGACTGGGTTACCAGAGAGATCAAGAAAGAAATAAAAAACATCATGGCAACAAATGACAATAAAAACACAACAATCCAAAATCTATGGGACATAGCAAAAACAGTCTTGAGAGGGAAGTTCATAGCTCTACAAGCCTACTGCAAAAAGCAAGAAACAATGGTAATAAATTACCTAAGCATACAACTCAAAGAGTTAGAAAGAGAGCAACAGGAAAAGTCCAGTGTGAGCAGAAGGAAATAATAAAGACTAGAGTAGAGATAAACGACATAGAGACCATAGAAACAATACAAAAGATCAACAAAACCAAGAGCTGGTTCTTTGAGCGGATAAAGAAGATTTATGAACCTCTACCAAGGCTTACCAAGAAGCAAAGAGAGAGGACCCAAATAAACAAAATCAGAAATGAAAGAGGTAAAATAACAACAGACCCCGTTGAAATACAAAGGACTGTTAAAAAATATAATAAACAACTCTATTCAAACAAACTGGACAAATTGAAAGAAATGAAGATATTCCTAGAAAAATATAACCTTCCAAAGCTCAATCAGGAAGAAACTAAAAATCTCAATAGGCCAATAACTGTGGAAGAAATTGAAGCAGTCATCAAAAAGCTTCCAGCAAACAAAAGCCCGGGGCCACATGGCTTCACAGGGGAGTTTTACCAAACATGCAAGGAAGAACTAAAACCTATCATCCTCAGCCTATTACAAAAAAGAAAATTAAGAAGAAGGAGCACTTCCAAGCTCCTTTTATGAAGCCAGCATCACCCTAATACATATCAAAACCAGATAAAGACAACACAATGAAAGAGCATTACAGGCAAATGTCCCTCATTAACCTAGATGACAAAATCCTCAACAAAATTCTAGTAAATCAAATCCAGGAGTACATGAGAAAGATCATCCACCATGACCAACTAGAATTTATTGCAGGAATGCAAGGATTGTACAATGTCTGCAAATCAATAAATGTGATACATCACATAAACAAATTGAGAGATAAAAATCACATAGTTATATCAATTCATGCAGAAAAAGCATTTGAGAAAATCTTACACCCTTTTTTGATAAAAACTCTCAACAAGGTGGGAATAGAAGGATTGTATCTCAACATAATAAAAACTATATATGATAAACCCACAGCTAACATCATACTCAATGGGCAAAAACTAAAACCATTTTTTCTAAGAATAGGAACAAGACAGGGATGCCCACTCTCACCACTCTTGTTTGACATAGTACTGGAAGTATTAGCCATTGCAATTAGATAAGAAGAAGAAATAAAGGCATCTAAATTGGAAGAGAAGAAGTAAAGCTGCCCTTATTTGCAGATGACATTATAGTGTACATAAGAAAAACAAAAGTCTTCATAAAAAAAACTAATAGACTTAATAAATGAATTTGACAATGTAGCAGGATACAAAATTAACGCCAAGAAATCTATGGCATTCCTATACACCAATAGTGAACTTAACAAAAAGAGAGACTAAAAAAGCAATCCCATTTACCATTGCAATAAAAAAAATTAAGATACCTAGGAATAAACTTAACTAAGGAGGTTAAAGACCTATACTCAGAAAACTATAGGACATTGGAAAAAGAGGTAGAAGAAGATGTAAACAGATGGAAGAACATATCATGTTCATGGATTGGTAGAATCAACATAATTAAAATGTCCACACTACCCAGAGCTATTTATAGATTCAATGTACTCCCCATTAAAATACCAATGATATATTTCACAGACCTAGAAAGAACTCTCCAAAAATTCATCTGGAATAAAAAAAGACCCCAAATAGTCACAGCAATCCTGAAAAAGAAGAATACAGTAGGAGGGATCTCAATACCAAATTTCAAGCTGTATTACAAAGCCACTGTTCTCAAAACAGCCTGGTACTGGAACAAGTACAGATATATAGATCAATGGAATAGAATAGAGAATCCAGATATCTACCCAAACCACGGTGTTCAATTAATATTTGACAAAGTAGGCATGAACATACAATGGAGTCAAGACAGTCTCTTCCATAAATGGTTTTGGGAACATTGGACAGATACAGAAAAAAAGAAAAAAAAAAGAAAAAAAGAAAGAAAGAAAGAAAGGAAAAAAGAAAGAAAGAAACTAGATCAACAACTTACACCATATACAAAAATAAACTCAAAATGAATACAGGACTTAAACATAAGACAGGAAAACATAAAAATACTAGAGAAATCCACAGGCAACAAAATCTCAGACATATGCCAAAAGAACTTCTTCACTGATACTAGGGCAAAGGAAGCTAAAGAGAAAATTTTAAAAAATGAGACTACATCAAAATAAAAAGCTTTTTCACAGCAAAAGAAACAATCAACAAAACAACAAGAAAGCCCAAATATGTATGGGAGAAAATATTTGCAAATGTTATCACTGATAAAGGTTTAATCTCCAACATCTATAGGTAGCTTATACAACTTAATAAAAGGAAGATAAATGATCCAATAAAAAAAAGGGGGGGCAATGGAACTAAATAGAATCTTTTTGGAAGAAGATGGAAGGAAGGCCAAGAGACACATGAAAACATGCTCAAAGTCACTAGTTATTCCAGAGATGCAAATCAAAAGGACAATGCGGTACCATCTCACATCTTTCAGAATGGCTATCATCAACAAATCAACAAAGGACAAGTGTTGGAGAGGATGTGGAGAAGAGGGAGCCTCATGCACTGCAGGTGGGAATGCAGACAGGTGCAGCCACTGTGGAGAACTCAAAAACTGAAAATGGAACTCCCATTTGACCCAGTAATCCCACTCCTAGGAATATATCCTAAAAAGCGAGAAACACCAATCAAAAAGAATATATGCACCCCTGTGTTCATAGCAGCACAATTTACAGTAGCTAAGATATGGAAATAGCCTAGATGCCTCTCAGCAGATGACTGGATCAGAAAACCATGGTACATCTACACAATGGAATACCATGCTTCCATAAAAAAGAAGGAATTCTTACCATTTGCAGTAACCTGGATGGAATTGGAGAACATTATGCTAAGTGAAATAAGCCAGTCAATGAAAGAAAATACCACATGATCTCACTCATTTGTGGATAATGAAGAATATTATAATCTAATGAACAAAAAGATAGATACAGAGGAAGTTAAGCATCATACAGACTGTCAAATGACATTGGGAAGATTAGGGAGAGGAGTGAGAGATAAGAGGTCAACTGAAGGACTTATATGATTGCATAAGCATAACCAATGGACAGAAAACACTGAGGGTGAGGGCATGAATGGGAGTGGGGTGAGAGTGGCAATGGTAAGATATATACACATATAATACCTTAATAAAAAAATGGGGGAAAAAGTGCACTGGTTCTCTTTGCCCCACCCTCCCCTGCTTTCCCTATGAGTTTCAAGTCTGTTCATCTTTTTATGACTCTGAGTCTGTTTTTTTGATAATCATTTTACTTGGTTCATTAGATTCCACATATGCGAGGGATCAAGTCATATTTGACCAGATTATTTTGCTCAGCAAAATACTCTCCAGGTCCATCTATGCTGATGTAAGTGGTAAGTAAGAGTCCTTTCTTTTTTATTGACGCATAGTATTTCATCGTATAAATGTACCATAGCTTTTTTTTTTTTTTTTTAATCCAGTTATCGCTGATGGGCACTTACACTATTTCTGTCTTAACTATTGTAAATTGTGCTGCTATGAACATAGGGATGCATATATTCTTTCTTATGAGTTTTTTCCGGTTTCTTAGGATATATATTCTTAGAAGGGGATGACTGGGTCAAATGGGAGTTCCACTTTTAATTTTTTGAAGAAACTCCATACTATTTACCACAGTGGCTGCACCAGTCTGCATTCTCACCAGCAGTGTACTAGGGTTCCATTTTCTTTCCTCACCAACACTTGTTGTTGGTTGATTTGTTGATGTTAGTCATATGACAAGAGTGAGGTGATATCTCACTGTCATTTTGATTTTAATTTCTTGGATGATTTGTGACTTTGAATATTTTTTCATATGTCTCTTGGCCTTCTGTATGTCCATTCTAGGGAATTATCTATTTAGGTCCTTTGCCCATTTTTAATTGGATTGTTTGTCTTCCTTTTGTTAAGTTGTATGAGTTGCCTATATATTTTGGTGATTGACCCCTTATCAGATACATCATTGGCAAATATGTTCTCCCATGTAGTGGGCTCTCTTATTATTTTGATGATTGCTTCTTTTGCAGTGCAGAAACCTTTTATTTTGAGGTATTTCCATTTGTTTATTTTTTCCTTAGTTTCCATTGTCCTAGGAGATGTATTTGCAAACATATTGCTATGAGAGATGTCTGAGATTTTGCTGCCTGTGGTTTCTTCTAGGACTTTTATGGTTCTACTTCTTACATTTAAGTATTTTACCCATTCTGAGTTTATACTGTGTATGGTGTATATTGGTGGTCTAGTTTCATTTTTTTGCATGTACCTGTCCAATTTTCTCAATACCACTTATTCAAGAGACCATCTCTGCTCTGATGTATGTATGCTCTTGCCTCATTTGTCAAATATTAATTGAGCATAATGGCTTGGCTAGATTTCTGGGTTCTCTGTTTTCACCCCCATTGATTTATTTGTTTGTTCTTGTGCCAGTACCAGACTGTTTTGAGTACAGTGACTTTGTATTATAACTTGATATCTGGTATTGTGATTCCTCCAACTTTGTTCTTTCACAAGATTGCTACAGCTATTTGGGGCCTCTTTTGGTTCCATATAAATTTTTGAAGTTTGTTCTAGGTCTGTGACATAAGCTGTTGGTATTTTAATAGAAATTGCATTGAATCAATAGATTGCTTTTTGTAGTGTGAACATTTTAATTATGTTGATTCAACCAATCCACGAACATGATATATTCTTCCACTTCTTTATATCTTCTTCTATCTATTTTTTCAATTTTCAATGTCCTTTAGTTTTCCAAGTTCAAGTCTTTTACCTCCTTGTTTATGTTTATTCCTAAGTATCCTAAATATTTTGTTGCAATTTTAAATTAGATTGTTTTTTAAGTTTCTCTTTCTTAGAGTTCACTATTGATGTATATAAGTGCTATGGATTTTTAGGTGTTAATTTTTTATCCTGCTATGTTTATGAATTCATTTATTAAATTTAGTAGTTTGTTATAAAGTCTTTGGTGTGTACAGTATCATGTTATCTGCAAATAATGAGAGTTTTACTTCCTGCTTTCCTATTTAGATGCTTTTTAATTCTTCTTGTCTGATCACTAAGGTCAGGACTTCCAGAACTATGTTGAACAAAAGTGGTAAAAGAGGGCATCCCGTCTTGTTAGTGTTCTTAGGGGAAATGGTTTTAGTTTTTTTCCCATTTAGTATGATGTTGGCTCTCAGTATGTCATATATTATGTTGAGGTATGTTCTCTCTATTTCCACTTTGCTGGGATTTTTTTTTTTAAATAAAAAAAGGGGTGTTGTATTTTGTCAAATGCTTTTTTTCTGAATTTGTTGATATGATCATGTGATTTTTGTTTTGCAATCTGTTTATGTGCCATATCACATTTATTGATTTATGAATATTGTACCAGCCTTGCATCCCTGGAATAAACCCCACTTGGTGATGATGCATGGTTTTTTAATGCAATGCTGGATATGGTTTGCTAAAATTTTGTTGAAGATTTTATTGTCCATAGTCATCAGAGATATTGGCCTGTAGTTCTCTTTCTTGGTCATGTCTTTATCTGGTTTTGGAATTAGGATGATACTGGCTTCATCGAAAGAGTTTGGAAGTGTTCCTTCCTCTTGAAGTTTTTGAAATATTTTGAGGAGTAGAGATGTTAGTTCTTCTTTGAGTATTTGATAAAACTCCTCTCTGAATCTGTCTGGGCCAGGGCTTTGTTTCCTTGGAGGTGTTTGTTTGTTTATTTTTATTACTGCTTCAATTTCATTAATAGTTATTGGCCTATTATATTTTCTGTTTCTTTATGATTGAGTTTTGGAAGATTGTATTTTTTTAGGAATATATCCATTACATACAGGTTGTCCTGTTTATTGAAGTAAAATTGTTCATAGTATTTTATAATTCTTTATATTCCTGTGGGGTCAGTTGTTACTTTACCTCTTTAATTTCTGATTTTGTTTATTTGGGTCCTCTTCTTTTTGTTTTCTGGTGAGCCTGGCTAAAGTTTCATCAATCTTGTTTATCCATGGAAGCTACATAGTATTCTACAATGAATGGATTACTAAAGAGATCAAATAAAAAAAAAATCTTGAAAACAAATGAAAACATACAACAATCCCAAATCTATGAGACACAGTGAAAACAGCCCTGTAGGGAAGCTCATAGCACTACAGGCCTACCTAAAAAAACAAAAACAAAAACAAAACACACAATAAAAACTGGTAATAAGTTATCTAACACCACAACTTAAAGAAGTAGAAAGAGAACAATAAAAAAAAAAAACACAGAATAAGTAGAAGGAAGGAAATATTATAGACTAGAATGGAAATAAATGACATAGAGACCACAAAAATACAAAAGATCTTTAAATTTGATTTTAGAGAGAAGAAAGAGAGGGAGGGATGAAAGAGAAAAAAGGAAAGAGAGAGAGAAAGAGAGATAAGTATTGATCAGTCGCCTCTCACATGCACCTCTGCTGGGAATGAACCCACAATCTCGGTAAGTGCCCTAACCAGGAATTGGACCTTCAACCTTTGGGTATAGAGGATAACACTCCAACAACTGGACCACGGTGCCAAGGTCCTCACTTATTTTTTGTTTGTTTTTGACCAATGTTTAGTCCCCTTGTTTTAAAATAATTTCATTTCTAGATTTTAAACAATTAACTCACTGTTAGCTATGTCTACTCTATTTTTTGACATTTTAATTTTAATATAAAATATTTAATGTGAAAAATTATAAGAATACAATAAAGACATTTTCTTCCTGAAATATTTAAGAGTAAGTGGCTGACCTAATGCCCTATGCAATATTCCCAATTACTGAAGTGTGAAACTCTTACAAACAAGAAAATTCTCATATACAACCACAAACAAGCCTCAAAAATTAGGAAATTAACAGTGATACGTTACTACCATCTGATCATATTCCTGTGAAGTTTAGACAGTGGCCTCATTGATGCCCTTTGTAGTAAAAGGGTCCAGCACAGAATCCCACCACGCACATAGTTGTCAGGTCTCTAGCCTCCTTTGCTCTGGAATAGGTCCTTAATCTTTCTGGACTTTCATGTTGAAAGTTTGAAAGCTACAGTCATTATTTTGTAATGATCCTCAGTTTCTATACCTCTTATGTTTCCTCATGGTTAGATTCAGGTTATGAATTTTGGTAGAAATATCACAGAATGATAACATATTTTTCTCATTGTGTTATATCAGGTGGTGCATGGTTTTGATTTGTTCTATAACTGTTAATCCTAACCATGATTAAAGTGTTATCTGTCAATATTCTCCACTAAAGGAGAGGAATTCCTCATCCCTTTGTAATTAATAAAGATTTTGTGAGGCACTTTGAAGCTATACAAACACCGATCCCTCTTTAAACTTTCACCAAGTAACATTAACATTAATTATTATTCTGATGGTTGTGAAATTATGATTTCATAATTTTTTAATCTATATCCTTTTATTAATTGGTGTTCTACTATAAGGAAAAACTTTCTTCACATTTGGATATTCATTCATTATTGATATCAGTGTAGACTCATGAATTCCTACATTATTCAACGTAGGGAGTGGTTATAGGGTTAAGCATTGGACTGACCTCCTGGCAAAGCCACAAACAAGTCCCAACTTAGAAGGTACAGCCCTCTTACCATAATTAAGCTTGATCTTGTGACTACTCCCTATATCTCTCCTGGGTAGCTAATGGGCTGTGATAGGTGCAGCAAGTGCTGCCAAAACACAGTGAAACTCACAAGAACATTGTAACTATGGTGACCACTACCTTGTTTACTTCAGACTATAAAATAAAGGCTCAGTTTGCCATCTGAATCTGTTCTGTGGCCTCAGCCAGGCACAGAAGCTCCACCTAGACCCAGCTTATTCTCTGTTTGCCTTTTCTTCATCCTTTGCTGGCCCTTCCTTAGGCTCACGGAACCTTTGGCTGTGCTGGTGCTGCGCAATTCAATTAAAAATTTTTTTTTTAGTAAATTTTTTTTTTTTTTTTTTTTTTTTTTTTTTTTTTTTAAGAAAGAAAGACTGCCACTTGCAGCACTTCATTTGGATGTGTCTAGAGTCTTGGAATCGTGAATATCCTACATTCTCCTACAAATGGACCTTTTGAGCTTGTTTGGAGGTTCTATAATAGTAGGGAGCCCAGCTACTTGACTACCCTTGACTGAAGACCAGTCCTCTCCTCTATCAGGGAAGGTTGTCCTCTTCCATGGAGCTCACAGCTTGGGAGGGATGCACATGGATCAGTGAATGAGGAAGGGCCACATTTCTAGCTAGCCAAATTGTCCTCACATCCTATTCAATGGATTATAATCTGTTGCAAAAATTACTTATTTTGATGCTCAAATTGTAAAAAAGTTGGCTAGGAGTCCTTTATACTGGTGCCTTTGTCTTTGATATTTTTCCAGATGTTCCAGGCTCACCTTATACTTTCCCTTTACAGAGCCATGGTTCCTTTTTTAGTGGAAAGTGGTTATTTAGAATCTAAGATCTGAGTGTTAAGTGTAACCATTGCTATAATTCTCAGGTCTCACTCACACATTCTCTCTTTCTCCTGTGAATGTGTACACAATGCATAAAAAAATATAAATATGTTTATATTTCTCTATTAGTATATTTTATTGGTAACTAACTGCTTATATTCACACCCATGTGCTCCACCAATACCTCCAATTTCAAGCCATCTTATTTTTTCTTTTAACATTTTCCACTCTTCTCTAACAATGAGGAAACTGACTCCCATTATCCCCAATATATTTATTATTTTACCTGTATGAAGCCCATTTCTGATTGTAATTGTGACCTAACTCACTGACCTTGCACAGATACCTATCTTGCTGAATTCCACTTAATGACTTTTGAACTGAAATATTTATGTTTTTTAAAAAATTTTCGTTGATTAAATATTTTTATTTTTAGAATTTAAAAAACACATGTTGTGGGGTCGAACCCTGGGTTCAAAATAAGACCACTGGAGGCTGATAATTTATTTAAAAAAGCAGGCAAAGATTTTATTGAAATATCTGGCCAGGGCAGCTGCAAGAGCACTGCACGCAGGAGGACTCCAAATGACTGCGAGGCTTTAGGGGCAGGTAGTTCTTTTTAAAGGTTCTGAGAAAGAAAACCCCCATTCTACAACAAACTGTTGTTTGGAATTTTCTGCTGTTCTTCCTAGATAAAATGTTGCTTTCTAGTTTGCTTTAGCCAGTTTGAAGAATGATGAAGATAAACTTAGCTGTCTGACCTTGCAGGCCAGAGACCAGACATGCCCACAATCTCAATACCGTGCCAGGTGCACTTTTCTTAATTGGACAGAATAGCATTGTTTTTGAGGCCAGCATCAAGATAACCACTAAGTGTACATAGGGCTGGCTCTTTAATGAAAAAGAAAGTTCTGCCTGTAACCTTGCCCAGAACTTGAACTCATCCTCCCTAAGCCCATTGCGCGATGAACAAAGCAAGTAAGTGAAGGTTGAAGTCAGAATAGTAGGGTTAAAATTCAAACAGTTTTTACCCAAGTATGATTGCTACTATATTTCAACACATTTATAACTAATCTGTTCTTGAGACAGAGTTTCTATTTTTTATTTATTATTAAATCATTTGAAACTTACTTTCATATTTATTCACAAAGTTCTGTTTGTGACTACTCCATTACCTTCAGTTCTTCGGATTCAAATTATCCCATTAGTTGCATCTTTTCACTCTGCTTCAGGTGGCTCATTTCTGTGTAGGGCTTATAATATTTTTACTGTGAGCAATTCTTCAGTTAGGGTTGTTTACTTCACAAATCCCAGTGTCCTGGTTGTAGAACTGTCCCTGTGGAGTCTTTCCTGTACAATAATTTTGTATTTGCCTCTTCCAAGAATTTGAGTGTAGACAAACTATTCTATTAGGTTCCCATGCTGAGATACCTACAGCCTGGGAGTACAACCCCTCAGACCATGGCAGGTACTGGTTTGATGGTAGTTCTTTTTCAACCTTATCACCATGTACACATCCAGCTTCCTTTAGCTTCCAAGGCTGGCAAGCAAAACCCATAGGATAGGATTCACAGCCCCTCATGGCTCCTGGTTTCCAGTAAAGTTCAGTTCTGACTCTCATGGGTGTGTCTTCTCCTCACTTATCTCTTTACTTCTGTTAAATTATGAGTTAAAGATCCTATGGCCTATATCTGATTCTTATACCCCTGGTGGTGAGTAGTTTCATCTTTTATGTTTCCTTAAGACTTATAGTTTTCTCTTTGTTTCTAGAACCTAGTAATTTCTTTATCATGTTTTACATTGGGCTACATGTTCAGATTTAAGTTTTTCATTTGTTATACATTAGTGCACATTTTAATGTTTTGATCAGGGAAGTTTCTAGTGTTTCTAGTAATGATATATTACAAATGACTTAAACGTTTAAAAATAATGGACTGCTGAAATCCTATCTAATAAAAGAGAAACATGCAAATTGACCATACCTTCACCACACCCACAATCAGAGCGAATATGCAAATTAACACAAACAAATATGGCGATTAATTTGAATGTGCAGGCACTGAACGGCCTGGATCCTGGAAACATCCTCTGGACCCATGCTGCTCCTAGTCTGTAGGCCAGCCCTTAGGTCCTGAGTGGCAGGGGTCCCAGAACACCCCCTCGCCATTCGAAGCCTATGTGTGCAGGTGCCAAGTGGACTGGCGGCGGTGGGATCATCCCCGCATCACTATAGCGACACGGGGATGTTCCCGCCCCGCCCCCAGCTGCTTGCAAATGCTCCCGCACAAAAAGACAGTCTGGGTCCATGCCCCCAGCCTGGTGCCCAGAATGGGGGATGGGGGCTGGCTGCTGGCCTCTGAGGTGTGCCAAGACCCCGGTGGCCACTGCTGCATGCAGCCCAGGGTTCCTGCATGCCTCCAGCCTGGCTCTTGTTTGCATACTTGTACCCTTAGCAGTGGTATGTGGATTGGGAAGCCATGAATTATTTCATTTCATCTCTATTTCATCTACGGGATGTCAAGGTTTTCATTTTCACACTTATTAAAATTTTGGAGAATATACACTAACATTTTAAATCTATAAAAATTATTTGATTAGCAATCAAACTCTCAAATGCAGATAGCTCTTAAGGATGGTCACCATCTACATATCAGTATACTCATAAATGGTTATAAGTGAGTGGGCATGGCTTTACTGGAAACACTGGGTGCCTGTGGATGAGTTGCCTTGAGTGGTTACAGGAAACATTGTCAGCTGAATCTTGAGATCTTGAAAAAATTTACATTTTTATAAACATGTACATATGATGCTGGTTTTATATGATTACATATAAATCTTCTCCATTTCTTTTCTTATTTATTTACTCTCTCTCTTTTTAAACCTAGTTGTTGAGAAATTTGTTATGAATAATCTATTTTTTGAATTTTATTTATTTATTTATTTATTTATTTATTTAGTAACAAAGACTGTCTTTAAAAACTATTTTCAAGATAAAATAATTCCAAAACCATATTATTTCATCAAGTTATGCTACCTTCCAGAATTTATTTGAAATAAAGAGAAAAAGCCTTTTTATAAAAGGCAGGAGGAAATAAAAGTATTGAGCAACTATGTGCTAGACACTACCACAGCTTTTCTTATATATATGAGCTGTTCAGATTATTAAATAACTATAGGCCCAGTGCAAAAATTTGTGTATGGGGGAGGTGAAGTCCCCTCAGTCCAGCCTGCACCAGTTCCAATCTGGGACCCCTCGGGGAATGTCTGACTGCCAGTTTAGGCCTGATTCTGGACATCTGTCTCACAATCTGGGACCGCTGGCTCCTAACTGCTCACCTGCCTGCCTGCCTGATTGCCCCTAACTGCTCCCCCTGCTGGCCTGGTCACCCCCAACTGGCCCCCCTACCAGCCTGGTGGTCCCTTACTGTACCCCCACTGGCCTGGTCACCCCCAACTGTCCCCCACCAGCCTGGTCCCCCTGAACTACTCCCCTGCCAGTGTGGTAGCCCCCAACTGCCCCCCCGCCCCCTGCTGGCCTGGTTGCCCCCAACTGCTCCCCCTGCTGGCCTGGTGACCCCTTCCTCACCCCTGTTGATGTGGCCATCCTGACAGCCTCTCCTGCTGGCCTAGTTGTCCCCTAATGTCCCCCCTGTCAGCCTGGTTCCCCCAACTGCTCCCCTACCAGCCTGGTTGCTCCCAACTTCTCCCCCTCTGCTGGCCTGTTTGCCCCTAACTGCTGCTCCTGCTGGCCTGGTCACCGCTTACTCCACCCCTGCTGTAATGGCCATCTCCAACTGCCCCTATCTCCCCTTCCCCCCGGCCTGGTTGTCCTCAACTGCCCCTCTGCTGGCTTGGTCCCCCCCAACTGCTCCCCTGCCAGCCTGGTCATCCACAACTGCCCTCCCTGCTGGCCTGGTTGCTCTCAAACTGTCCCCCCAGCCATCCTGGTGTCCCCCAACTGCTCCCTTGACAGCTGGTCACCCTTAACTTCCCTCCCTCTGCTGGCCTGGTTGCCCCCAACTATCCCCTTGCCAGCCTGGTTTCCCCTCAACTGCTCCCCTGACAGCCTGGTTGCCCTCCCCCACTGACCTGGTCACCCCCAACTTCCCCCCTTGCTGGCCTGGTTGCCTCACACAGCCTGCTGTTCATTACTGTTACTGTGATGGCATCCCAGACAATTTGCATATTCTTCTATTATTAGTATAAGATATGAATTATGTTATGTACAAATAATAGTTTCAACAAACACAAATAAAGTTGATATCCAAGTTCAATACAATTTCTCTTTAGTTTCCTAATGAAATGCTCTCTTTGCTTCCTCTATATGGCTCTTATTTACCTACTTATTTTTAAAAGATTCAGTTCATATGTATTTTTGTTGTATGTTCCTTCAAATACTTTTTATGAGAAGACAAACCGCTCTTGGAGGTCTTTGGATCAGGAACATTCTATTACTTTATAGTGAGAGTATAAAAAGTTACCAGATATTCCAAATTCTCTTTTCAAGCTAGAAAAAACCTACTAGTAATTTAAGGTTTTGGCTCTTCACAAGCTTTTTACAAATTCCAAATTTTGAGGAGCATTTTTCTCTGAGGAAAAAATATAATAATTTATAATAATAATAATGCTAGATAAAATTTGGTAAAGGGGAAACCTTAGAGATGACCTTTGTTCTTTGGAATGTCTTTGTTTCATCTTAAAACCAACTGTGCAAACTTTAGTTGTAAAATAAAATCTTGTGAAACAAATTATTTCATTTTGGATAAAGGCAAGGAATTATAGAATAATGGAGAGCACAATAGAATGAGGCTCAGGGGAATAATTTGGGGTGTTTAGAAAAATCATGTAGTTTAGAGATAAAAAGACATGAGTTTAAATTCTGAATTCCCAGTTTTCTGGCCACCTAGCTCATGTGATTTCCATAACTATTGATTCCAACTTTTTTATCTATATAAAAAATAAAATAACTTACTTGGCTGGGTTGTTCTGAGATAACCTAATTCAGTGCCTGGCACCTGGTAGTCTATCCATAAATAGTAGGTGTCATTCATATTGACAAAGCCCTGGTTTAAGTACTGGTTGTACTGCTGTGTGATCTTGGGCAAATCATTTTGCTTCTTTAATAAAGTTTATAATTCTTGGCCAAGCCTCCTTGGGAAGAATTTTTTGAGATGAATGTTGAGAATCATGTTTATTTGGTAGATTCATCTCATGCAACTCTGAAGAGCACCCGAATAAAGCTTGGCTATCTGGATTTGAATCCAAGCCCTGACACACACCATCCATTTGATGTTAGGCAGGTTGCTTTGCTTTTTGGGTCTCAGTTTCCACATTTGTGTTCTGATGATACCAACAGCAGCTGTTACACTGGATTGTTATAAGAATCATGTAATTTAATGTATGGCAGTGGCTGACTCATTGTCATTACTTAGCAAATATTAGGTATTATTGATATTTGAGTCACTTTCCGAAAAACTAATGCCCTATCATCCAAGCTGGGTACTTGAGGTGTGACCCCCTCCTCATGTGGGCCGTATACTCCTCTGTTGTAGTTCAGTCTTGATTGCTATTGCATGTCAATGGGAGGGATTTATCCCCATTCCAATCAATTGCCTATAAGTACTGACAATAAACCTCTGACGATTGTGGAGAATCAGCTATTCATGGGCCTATTGCTCAGAAGAGGATTTATTTTAGCAGGGATCTGGTGCCTATTGAGTCCAACCCTTGAGTGTGGCACTTGTGGAGGTGGTTGGTGGTGCTTTGATGTATCTGAATCTGTCATCTGGATGTGCTGGCTCTGGGGCCTCCCTGGAGGTGCAGGCCAGGGTCAGTCACTGCCTGTGTTCTTCCTGGAGCCATACTGTATAAGCTATAAAGTGGTCTGAAGATGACTACTTTTTTGCTGGGCTTGGAATCCCCAGGCAAGGCCAAGCTGTGAATCAAGGCCAGCCGCTGCTAGTGCCAAGCCCAGGGCCACTTAGTGAGAGGCATGGGGCTCACTGAGTCCAGATGTTGCTTGTTTGAGAGTTTTAGGGAAATATGAAGCATGAGCCAAGACAGATGAGCTCAACATTTTTAACTAGCAGTGCCTAGCCAAATCCTGGGTCTTATCTATGAAATGTGCAGAAAAAATAGACACTGAAGCCTGAAGAAAAATTTTTAATATTTTTTAGAATCTGTGCCTTTGGACTCCTTTCAGTTATTCTTGGTTATGTGTAGGTTTCTGCTGGGTTTCCAGTAATAAGTAGGGCCTGACATTTTCAAAGCCTATTACTGAGGTCAGTTTTCTTTCTTTTTTTAAAAGATATAGTTTTATTAATTTCAGAGAGAAAGGGAGAGAGTCAGAGATAGAAACATCAATGATGAGAGAGAATCATTGATCAGCTGCCTCCTGCATGCCCCTTACTGGGGAATGAACCTGCAACTCAGGCATGTGCCCTGATCAGGAATCAAACCAAGACCTCCTGTTTCATGGGTCCATGCTCAACCACTGAGTCACACCAGCCAGGTTCAGTCTTCTTTTTTTGTGTGGATTGTTTATCTCACTCATCACATTAACAAACCACTGGGATGAGAAAAAAAACAAAAACTGGCCATCACAGAGGGAACTCTCCTAATTCATGTTAGCACATGAGACAAGATTGCAACATCGCCATTCTCTATCAAAAAGAAAAGAAAAAACAAAACAAAAAGAACACCAAAAACAAAAAGTAAACAAAAAAAGCTCCAAACCAACCAAACAAACACATACATTCTATGAATTTTGCAGAATCTCTTAAGTTGTATTACACTATCCCTCAGTCAGAATGATTTGCTCACCAAACATTGAAGACAGTCAAGTAGTTGATAGGATTTACCTAATCCCTTACCCCCTTTATTTTATGGAGAACCAGGGATTGCAAAAAAAATGGCATATATCATTTAAAGGAAGGCAGATTGGAAATGGAAGCCATCACTATGTCCTAAAACATGAAATCTTCAGCCTGAGTGGTGGCTTAGAAATTTATTCCCTCCCACATAACATTACTTGATAAAGCTGGCTGGCAAGAATCTCAGGTCCAATGTGGTGCATTTACAACATTACAGGTCATTTCCTTTACTTTCCTAAATACGTTTTTCAAATTGGGTTAGTTGATCCAGCTGCCTTAGCTGAATATATTCACCTTTAGTTGATCCAGCTACCTTAGCTGAATATAAATGTCCTAAATATGACAGATAGTTAGCAGCTGGTGACTGACATTCCATTGTAACTATCTCCACAGTGAAGTGTTTTGCAAAAGCCACACACTCTAAAATATTTGCTTTGTGATAAGCTTTCATATGAAGTCTGTCCTGACAGTAACATTGAGAAAGTGCAGGCTACCATCTTCAGTTTTTGAGTTATAAGTCTTTCCAAGAAAGAAAAGTAAACTGAGAAATGCTATGTACATTTATCATTTCAGGTTCAACGTTTTTTTTTAGAAGTATTAATATTTCAGAGATATTTTCATTGCCTTCTCCATATAGCACAATATGGATTATATTTCCATTATCATGAACTATGTACATTTGGATTTGTTTTATGATTTGGGGCCTGATGAATGTATTATTTTCATGTGGGTAGATAATATGACAATATATAATGTTAAGTGGGTCTCTGGGAAGGAAATGGAATTTATAAAAATAATCCAATCCATGTGGATATTTTCCAGCTCATCACATTGCTCTTTTAATCCAAACTTTTTCTTAAATATGGTCTTTGCAATTTAAGCTCTGCCACATGCTGCCACTGCCATTACAGAGATACATTAGATTGATAGAATGATGCTGCCTTCTTTATGTCTGGAGAAAATAATGACTTTCCCTGTTCTCTCTAATCATGGTTTTATGGTTTGTTTTCCAAAATATTGCATACTTGACCTTAAAAGGGAAAACGATTGAACATTTCATTTAATGAGTAATAAAAAGTAGGGTTCTCATTTTGCATTTAAACCTATTTGGAATACATTTTATTATAAGATATTTTCATATTGGTCTCCAGGTCTCAGAAAATTTCAGTGAACTCTGGCTGCTTGAGGACTGCTTGTCTCAATAATTGAAAATAGATGCAGTGTATTTTGACCTATTTTACTTTCAGTGGCTCCAACTTGAAATCTACTTTTTAGTCTTTGATGAGATGAGATTTTAGAAAGCTACTATTTTAAATAAAATGAAAAAAACAACAACCCACAAAACTCATGTTTTATCTCCCCCATCACTATTTACCTTTAATGATTCTCCTATTAAAATATTAGAAAATGGGTTATAATGATATTGTCTGTTACACCTTGTTTAGAGAGTTATTTCACCAGTTTTATGCTTTGAAGTATACATCTATGACAGCTGGTCCTCTTCAAGCCTTCAGATCTCTTGCATCAGTTAATCGGTGTGTCCAACATCATTCATATAAACTAGGGCCCAGGAGCCCTCGGGGGATGTCTTACTGATGGAACGGGCCTAAGCTGTCAGTTGGACATACTTAGCAGTGCCACAGAGGTGGGGAGAGGCTCCTGTCACCGCTGCTGCACTCACCAGTTGTGAGCCTGGCTTCTGGCTGAGTGGTGCTCCCCCTGTGGGAGTATACTGACCACCAGGGTTGAGCTCCTGCATTGAGCGTTTGTCCCCTAATGGTAAGTGTGCATCATAGTGAACAGTTCTGCCATTTGGTCGATTTGCATATTAGCCTTTTATTACATAGGACAAGAGGCCCGTTTCACAAAATTCATGCACGAGGGCTGGGGGGTGTCCCTCATCCCAGCTTGCACCATTTCCAATCTGGGACCCCTTGAGGGATGTCTGACTGCCTGTTTAGGCCTGATCCCACCGGGATCAGGTCTAAATGAGCGGTCAGACATCCCTCTCACAATCCAGTACTGCTGGCTCCCAACTGCTCACCTGCCTGCCTTCATGATTGCTCCTAACTGCTTCTGCCTGCCAGCCTGATCACCCTAACCACTCCCATGCTAGCCTGATTGATACCTAACTGCTCCCCTGTCAGCCTGTTTCCCCCCAACTTCCCTCCTCTGCCAGCTTGGTCACCCTAACTGCCCTCTCCTGCAGGGTTGATCACCTCCAACTGCCCTTCCTTGCAGTTCTGGTCCCTCCCAATTGCCCTCCCCTGATGGCCATTTGTAGTAGCCATTTTGTGTCCATATGGGGGCAGGATCTTTGTCCACATGGGGGCAGGTGTATTGTGTGTTGGAGGCCTGGGGTGTGTGGAAAGCTTGGCTTCCTACATTGCCAGGGAAACCCAAGCCTCCCTCCTGGTAGCCATCTTGTTTGATTTATTTGCATATTCACTCTGATTGGTTGCTGGGCATGGCTAATGGGTGTGGTTTGTGGGTGTAGCAGAGTGATGGTTAATTTGCTTATTGTTCTTTTTTTATGTAGGATGGGAAGACCTTAAACAGACACTAGGAAGAGCTAAGGTAAAGTATTTTAAATACAATATAAAGGATAACTACCCCACTCATTTGGAAATGTAATAACATTGTAGATAAGATAAAAATCAATTTGGAACTTTCCCTTAGTTAAGAACCTGAACACACTCAATTTTGGCTATGTAGACCTTGGTTTTAAGCTATGAGGTGGAGGGATAGAATATGTTTATTTCATTTTATTTTATTTTATTTTTTCATTTATTTACTTATTTTTAAATAAGAACAGATTCACAGAATTCTTCACCATCAATTTTGGGCCAGAAAATCAAGAATTTAGTTCCTATTGCATTCTAACACAGTTTAGAAAATACATTTTATTTATCATTAGAATTTATTTGATGAAATTCAACTTATTTTCAAAATATCTAAGAGGATCAGCCTTAAAATTTTATCAGAAATTAGTAACTAAATTATCACTCAGTATATACATAATCTATGCAATGTACTGCCAATTCTAAGTTTTTCAGATTTATTGTGTTAAGTCTTCATAATTGACATGGAATCACAAAAGCTCACTCCATAAAGGAGGGCCAACAGGAAAACTTGTTTGGTGAATTGTGTGTATAGGAGGGGCTGCAGTGGGGAGTGATTTTTGCTGAGTGTCTAGTACACACTGAATACACTAAGTAATTACACAGATCTCACTTTGTAACATAAAGTTGTATGTTTGGAAAGTATATCACACCTCAACAATTGTGGCTTATGCCCAATTTTTATTTATCAGTTCTGACTACTGGTTTCCTTATAGTTGCTTGTAGTAAAGTGACAGAGTAGGAAATCATGAGGACTTTCCTATAGATCTATAGGAGCATTTAGTTATAGGATCTTGGAGCTGGTAGGAATTTTAGAGCCTGTCTAATTCAATCCCTTAATTTTATGGACGAGGAAAGTAGGATTTAAGGAGGTTAAGCAACTTGCTCAAGGTCCTGCCAGTAAGTTGTGGGCTTATTGTACTTTTGGACCATTTCCATGCACTCCAAGTGTTACTTCTGTGGTGTGTGGATGGGCTTTCTCAGATCTCACATCTTGGAGTAGATGGAGTCCCTTACCTGGTTTATTTTATTTTTGAATATCTACCTTTCTTTCAGTGCCATCCTGTACCATTTCCTATGGTGGTATCTGGATCTTTGCAAGTATCTTCCTATACCTATGTCAGGCTTGGGGAGTCTGAGAAACCAAACCAGAAGTCTGAAATTTTCTGGCTCTAGTGAAAGCAAATTAGGACTTATCTGGAAGTTCAGCCTCAAAAATGATGGAAAGGCTAAGCCTGAGCATACACGTCTTCCCATGTATTTCACAATGAATTATTTGGTGCCTGCATTCTCTATTAAATTTTATAAGCATCTTTATTCAAGCAAGAGATAGAAGAATGTAGAGTTTATGACAGAATCAAAGCATTTATTCCTTAATTTCCTCAAGATATAGTATGAATCCCTTGACATTGGTGAATCTGTTCATAGAAACTGTTTGTCAGAGAAAAATAAATCAACAGTATCCAGGCAGTGAAACACTCATCGTGTGTGTGTGTGTGTATGTGTATCAGGGTATGATTAATTATTATTTCCACAAATTCATATTTTCTTTGGCTGCCTCTGAGATATTACTTAACAAAAACCTTCAATTTATTTTGAAAATAATTTTCCTTAACAACTATATTTTGTAATTTTTACTTCAATAAATATGAACATTAAAGATATTTGAAATAGCTTTTTAGGATATTTGTTATAATAAATGAAATCCTTTCTGGTTTCCAGCTTCCGTTTTCATGAAGTTCTTCTCTTAGTGATGATGATAGGCAAGTTTTTTCAATTACAGGGATACATGTTTCTACCTTTACATTACATAGCAAGAAGGCTGCCCTCTAAAGTGTGTGTGGGTACACTCTGAACTGGTTTTGGCTGACATGAGTTAATTAGACTTGTAAATTATTGCATAACTCTTCCATTCTTTATTGGGAATTGTTAAAGTTCTGGTGCTGCCTAATCACCAGACTCAATTCTGCCTCATAAGTGAGGCTAGACTAGGGGTGTCGAACTCAATCAGAGAAGGAGCCAAAATCTAAAATCCAGCCTAAATCGCGGGCCAAATGGTTTACTGAACAGTCATAAACTGTCATTGTGATGGAAACGCAGTGGAGTGCAGTGATAACAGCGCGGTGCGGGCCACATTGCAAGGCCTGGCGGGACGGATTTGGCCCTCGGGCCTTGTGTTTGACACATGTGGGCTAGACCATAAAGGATTCAACGCTTCCTTTCTTGAAACAAACAAACAAACAAACAAACAACAAACACAAAAAAATCTTTGAAACTGTCAGGAAAGAACAGCAGCTTTTGAAGCTTAATCATTACCAGCTTTTGTCATATGGTTCTAATTGTTGCATGAAGTCTGCTACAATCAGGGAAAAATATGCTTCAGTGCCAGTAAAAGTTTTTACACTGCTATGAAATTTTGCAGTTTATGGGTTTGTGCAGATCTGCCTGTGTTACTAGGCAACACTTTATGTGTCATTCACTCAAATTATTCCTTAATCCTCAGCATTGCTACAAATTCTAGCTGAAAAAGCACCACCACTACCAACCACAAAACCATGATACAATTTTATAACATAGGGCTAAATCTGATGACAGAAGTGAAATGCAAGTTGTGACGATAAAAAAGAAGCAGTATTTTTTAAAAGTACACTGGATGAAAACAATAAGAATATCTTAATTGTATTCACCCAGGCAGGGGGTGGGGGAGAGGGGGAAACAGGATGGGGGAGAAGTAGTTCCAAATGGATTTAATGATCATGTAGTTCTCTATTTGCCATTAAGCAAGCCAGGTTTTGAGCACTTAAGCCATCACATTTGTGACACTGGTGTTAATTAAGAAGTACACTGCAGGATATTTAATGACCAGGCAAGTGTGGTATTGCTAGTTGCTTGCTATGTATTCCTATACATTTGAGAGAAGCTAAAACCTGAAACAGATACAAAGGCCCTCTCTCCCTCTTTAAATAGATAGTCTGCCTGGGACTCTGCACTGATGTACAGACCAGGTCTTGTGAATTACACGAAGTCTGAGCATTGTTGTTTAACCGACAAGACACTGTAACTTGTTTCTGAGAGCAGTATTAAATCAAATGGCCAGGCCAAAGCCACAGACTTTTCAGAGACGATTGATTTGCTCAGTATGGTATTAGAGAAACCTCAGTGTCAGTGTGGGAGCAGCTGTAGCAACCTCTGTTTATGGTTTGGAAGCACTTTCTGGTTAGAATGCTTTTGGTGTTTTGAGTTCCTATTATTATTATTCTCAAGCAGCTTTAAATGATATTTCATAAATAGACACCATGTCAAAAATAACAAAACTCAAGTTTCAAGCAGAAGCTCCCCAAGGTTCATTTCAGCACAACTATCATTTTTAGGAAGTACTTCCTAGGTAAAAGCATGTGGCTTACATACCTAAGACTGGGAGATTTGAGTTCAAACACAGGCTAGATCCACACCTTTAAGTTTGAGAAGCACTGCTCTAGTATCCAACACATCTAAAGCCATTGGGCCTTTGCTGGTCTGGCTCAGTGGATAGAGCGTCAGCCTGTGGACTGAAGTGGCTTTGGTTCAATTCCAGTCAAGGGCACATGCCTGGGTTGGGCTTGATCCCCTGTAAGGGATGTGCAGGAGGCAGCCAATCAATGATTCTCATCATTGTTGTTTCTATCTCTCTCTGTCTCTCCCTTCCTCTCTGAAATCAATAAAAATATATTTAAATCTATAAAAACTTATATAATAAAAAGCTAATATGCAAATAGCCACTGTGTCTACTGCAACCGTGCAGTGCACAGTTCCTTTCAAGGTGCACGAATTTGTGCACTGGCCTCTAGTAAAAAAATAAAATAGGCCATGCTTCTATGTCTTTGAACTATTTTGTTCATTAGTTTATTTTGTTCAAAAGTTCCACATGTGAGTGAGATCATATGAGATTTGTCTTTCTTTGACTGGCTTATTGTGCTTAACATAATGCTCTCCAAGTCCCTCATGCTGTCTCAAGGGTAAGAGCTCTGACTTTTTTTTATTGCTGCATAGTATTCTATGGTATAAATGTACCACAGCTTTTTTTGTTCACTCATCTACTGATGGGCACTTGAGCTGTTTCTAGATCTTAGCTTTGTAAATTGTGCTGCTATAAACATAGGGGTGCATACATTCTCCCTGATTGGCATTTCAGGTCTCTTAGGACATATTCCTAAAAGTGGGAACACTGGGTCAAATGGCAGTTCCATATTTTTTTTTTTTTTGAGGAAATTCCATATTGTTTTCCATAATGGCTTTGCTAGTCAGTGTACTCCCTATTCTCACCAGCACTTGTCATTTGCTGATTTGTTGATGGTAGCCCATTTTGACAGGTGTGAGGTGATACCTTATTGTTGTTTAAATTTGCATCTCTCGAATGATCAGTGACTTTGAGCATTTTTTCATATATCTCTTTGCCATCTGTATGTCTTCTTTAGAAAAGTGTCTATTTAGGTCCTTTGCCCATTCTAAAATTGAATTGTTTGTCTTCCTTTTGTTAAGTTGTATGAGTTCCCTATATATTTTGGAGATTAACCCCTTATCAGATATATCATTGGCAAATATGTTCTCCCATACAGTGGGCTCCCACTTCATTTTGTTGATGGTTTCTTTTGTTGTGCAAAAACTTTTTATTTTTATGTAGTCCTATTGTTTTATTTTCTTCTTAGTTTCCTATGCTCTAGGAGATGTATCTGTAAACATATGCTATGAAAGATATCTGAGATTTTGCTGCCTATGAAACCTTCTACAACTTACATTTAAGTCTTGGATACATTTTGAGTTTATTCTTGTGTATGGTGTATATTGGTGGTCCAGTTTCATTTTTTTTTTTTTGCATGTATCTGTCCAATTTTTCCAACACTATTTATTAAAGAGACTATCTTGACTCCATTGTATGGTCTTGTCTCTATTAAGTGAGCATATTGGCTTAGATGTATTTCTGGGTTCTCTGTTCAGTTACATTGATTATATGACTGTTCTTGTGCCAATACTAGGCTGTTTTGAGTATAGTGATTTTTAGTATAACTTGATATCTGGTATTATGGTTCTTCCAACTTTGTTCTTCTTTCTCAAAATTGCTGCAGCTATACGGGATCTTTTTTTAGTTTCATATAAATTTTTGGAGTATTTGTTCTAAATCTGTGAAATAAGCTGTTGACATTTTATTAGGGATTATATTGAATCTGTAGATTTCTTTGGGTAGTATGGATATTTTAATGTTGCTAATTCTTTAAATCCATGAACACGGTATAATTTTCCACTTATTTATATCTTCCACTTATTTATATCTTTTTTTCAATGTCCTATCATTTTTCAAGTACAAGTCTTCTACCTCCTGGGTTAAGTTTATCCTTAAGTATCTTAATTTTTTTGTTGTAATGGTAAATGGTATTGTTAGTTTCTCTGAGAATTAATTATTGGTGTATAAAAATTCCATAGATTTCTGGGTATTAATTTTGATATCCTACTACATTGCCAAATTCATTTATAAAATCTAGTAGTTTTCTGGTGGAGTCTTTAGGGTTTTATATGTACAATATCATGTCATCTGCAAAATAATGAGGATTTTACTTTCTACTTTCCAATTTAGATGCCTTTTATTTCTTCTTCTTGTCTGATCAGTGTGGCTAGGAGTTCCAATACTATGTTGAATAAGAGTAGTGGGAGCAGACATCTCTGTCTTATTCCTGTTTCTTAGAGGAAATGGTTTTAATTTTTGCCCAATGAGTATGATAATCATTGTAGGTTTGTCATGTATTATTCCTCTGTTCCCAGTTACTGAGTTTTTATAAAAATGGGTGTGAATTTTGTTTAATATCTTTTCTGCATCTATTGATAAAATCATGTGTTTTTTGTCTTTCTATTTGTTTATGTTATGTATCATGTTTATTGATTTGCAAATATTATTCCAGATTTGCATCTCTGGAATAAATCCCACTTGGTCATGGTGTATAATCTTTTTAATATATTGATGGATCTGATTTGCTGATATTTTGTTGAAGATGTAGCATCTATGTTTTTCAGGGATATTGGTCTATACTTTTCTCTTTCTTTATAATATTTTGACTTAGTTTGGAATTAGTATAATGCTAGGTTCAAAATAAAAGCTTGGAAGTGTTCCTTCCTCTTGAATTTTTTGGGAATAGTTTGAGCAGTATGGGCGTATATATATTTACCAGTGTTATATCCTCTTATTGGATTTATCTACTTAGTATTATGTTGTGACCTTTTTGGTCTCTTGTGATGGGCTTCATTTTGAAGTCTATTTTGTCATATATTGCTAAGCCACTTTTTTTTCTCATTCCATTTGCATGGGAAATTTTTCCATCCCTTCATTTTCATTCTGTGTGAGTCTTTTGTTCTAAGATGAATTTCTTGTAGATGGCGATAATTGGTTCTTCTTTTTGTATCCGTTCAGCTACCTTAAGTATTTAGATTGGAGTTTTTAATCCATTAATATCTAAGATAATTATAGATAGGTACTTATTTATTTCTATTTAATTCTTTATGCCTATGCCTATGTTTCTCTCTCTATTTCTTCTTATTACAGTAATTCCTTTAGCATTTCTTACAGTTCTGGTTTGGTGATGATAAACCCCATTAGCTTTTTTTTTTATTTTTTTTTTTTTTATGGAAAGCTCTCCATTTCACCATCTATTTTGAATGATAGCCTTGCTGGATATAGTAATCTTGGTTTCATATCTTTGTCTTCTATTACCTTGAATACTTCATGTTATTCCCTTCTGGCCTATAAAGTTTCTGATGTAAAATCAGCTAAAAGCCTCCTGGAAGCTCCTTTGTATGTAACAAATTGCTTTTCTCTTGCTGCCTTTAAGATTCTATCATCTTTAATTTTGGGGGCATTTTAATTATTATGCGTCTGGGTGTTGGCCTGTTTTGGTTCTTGCTTGGGACTCTAAATTTGTGTGTTTTATTTTCCTTCACCAAGTTAGGGAAACTTTCTGCTATTATTTTTTCAAACAGATTCTCTATCCCTTGCTCTATTCTCTCCTCCTCTGGAATATCTATTATGAGAATATTGTTATGTCATAACAGCTTAATGAAGCTGTTATGTCCCCATAGCTCCCTTAAACTGTCCCCCTATATTTTTAATTGTTTTTTTCCTTTTTGATTTTCTGATTGAGTGATTTTTTTTCTACACTGTGTTCTAATTCACTAATTCAATCCTTGGCTTCCCCCAATCTGCTAAATCTGCTGTGTATTCCTTCCAATGTATTCTTTATTAATAATATGTCATTTTTCATAGTTTTTATATCTTTTCTCATGCTGTTGAGCATTTTTGCCATTGTTATTCTGGACTCTATGTTTGATAAATTTCTTACCTCCATTTCATTTAGCTCTTCTTCTGGGTAATTCTCTTGTTCTTTCATTTGTGGCTTTTTATTTTTCTCCACATTTTGGCTGCCTGTTTGAGTTTGTGTCTGTATTCGGTAGATATTCCATGACTCCCAATCTCTAGTGCAGGATAATGTCAGATGATATTTGTGATTGGCCCTAAGCACCCTGTTTGGAGCTATCAAAAAATCCACAGCTTGTGGCTCCCTTTGCTAGGGCTGGGTGCCTTTGGAAGGACAAAGATGTGCACTAAGGTCTGCTTTTTCTAGGCTTGGGCCTTTGATTAGATCAGGCATAGTCTCAAAGCCTCTAGAGACCAACCTTTTCTCACAGTCCCATTGACACTTTGTTTTGATTAGCCTTGGGCTATCAATCACAGGGAAGGGGAGAGGTCTTCCAACAGAGTAGGGCAACTGCCTTGCCTGGATAGCAAAGTTTTGTAGGAGAAAGCTGTCCTTTGCAGTATGAGGGAATGACTCAGCACTGTAAACTGGGGTGGCTGCCCTCTGAGCTCCAACCCTAGTGTCCCCAGTCCTGGCTTCTGCTCACACAGCTCCAGTCTACTCTGTATTCCCTCTGCCAAACCCCAACGTGAGTGGCTTCACACAAAATTTTGGGTGTTTCCCCTTTAAGAAGGTGCCTGCATTTCCCTCAGCCTCTTGCTGGCAAACACAACCCTGAGGCTTTTCACAGCCAGCTGTTATATGGGCAACTTTCTCAGTTCTGGTGCTCTGGGTTCAGGGGTCCAGTTTGGGGTTTAAGACACCAGACTTCTCAGTGGGAACCCCCTACAACTGATATATCCCTCTAGTACCTCAGCTGCTGTTTATGGGAACTCAGCCAGTCCTTTTGTATCTCTTATGTTCGTACCAGTCTTTTATGTGTTCTCCATTTTTTTTGTCATTGGTTATCAGGGTTCTCTCCAATCTTCAGTTGATTTTTCAGGATGGTTCTTCTGTATTTTAGTTGTATTTCAAATTTGGTCCCAAGAGAGTGTCAGTGTAAGTTCTACTTACTCCACCACCATTTTGGAATCTCAAATAATTTTTGTGCTTGCATGTGTTACATAGAGAAAATTATTATTTAGAATGTTTACTTCTAGGTATTAACTACATAAAGATTTATATTTAAAAATAAAATAAATTTTCAGATAACTGTAGTATATGTGAACTTATTAAAAACTAAGCCCAATAATATGCCAAATGAATAAAGAAGAACAAAGGTTAATAGGTGCTTCCACTTGAAAATCCATCAGGTAAACCATGAGAGTATTTTCATGATTGGATATTCTCAGAGATCATGGAGGCCCTTCACACACAAAGCAGAGGGCAGCAGGCAAGTAGTAAGAGCAGGAAGTGACAGAGCAGATTGACATATAAACATGAATATTGATGGGCATAACTCCTGAACATAAATCAAATTATTAGCTCCTAGATTCCAAGTGAAATTTTTCTGCTTCCCACCATTATGACTAGTGAATTACTGGACTGTCAGTAATAAAATGAATACTTTTAAAAAATATGAGTATGATTTTTAAATTGATTTTAGAGAGAGAGGAAGGGAGAGGGAGAGAGAGAAACATCTATTAGCTGCCTCCCACATGTATTCCAACCAGGGATCAAACCTGCAACTTAGGTATGCCCTGACTGGAAATTGAACCTGAGACTTTTTGTGTACAAGACAATGCTCAACCAATTGAGCTACCCCAGCCAAGGTAGGTGAATAAGTCTTTATCTGAGCAGTCTGTATACTGAAATTTCTCCAGGGAAATATCCTAACAACTGCATGAGGAAAAGATGTGTCCCTGCCCCAGGTTGGTTGATATTCAGCAGCAAGAAAGCTAATGAGATAAATGGCTAGGCTGCTTTATAAGAGAAACTGGGTTTACTTCCACAAGGAATGTTGTGAAAAAAGAGAAAGGGTGCAGAGAAGGGGATGGTATGTGTGATGGGTGAAAATGGAGACTGAAAGGAGTCTAGAGAGAAATTTACATAGGTATGGAGAACTTTTGAATCAAGGATATCCCTTAATGCCTATGCATGTTTTTTTTTTTTTTTTTTTTTTTTTTTTTTGCGTGTGTGTGTGTGTGTGTGTGTGTGTGTGTGTGTGTGTGTGGCTTGGAGCTGTTTCACACCTGTGTCACATGGGATGGGATACCCTACAACCTGTATGGAATGGTGAGATAATCTCTAAACTGAACTTGGGAAAGCAGAAGGATGGCTAGAATTAAACCATGGGAATGTGAATTCTGCAGAAAATTCTGGAGGTCTTGGATTGTCTCAGAGAGTTTGAGTTGACTTCATTTAGATTTCAGTGGACCCAGAGGTCTTCACTCATTTCTCAAATACATCACTATTCCTATCAAGTACACCATTGGTTGATTCTCATAGCAAAGTCCTAGAGACCCTCGCAAAACCATCTTCATTGAATTGGTGGTGTTATGTTCTTTGTTTATAGAAGAACATTGCTAAAACAACCATATAAGAATTAGACCTGCATGAAAAATATTGCTTAAAAATGATCCATCTTGTGCCTCTACATCTCTACTCACAATCCTCTGTGAGAAATTCCCTGAGGAATTGAGTGTCAAGAAAATGGCTCCATTTGGGTGCCTGGTCCGCTGTTGCTTTGACAAAAAGAAATGGAGATGTTGTGAAGTTCAGCTTTTCATCCCAGCTGCAATAACCCTTAGCCTGCACTGACAGTGCCTTTGCTTCTTCCTTTCTGCTGACCTTATTTTCTATTTCTATTATATTACCCTGTTTATTATGCTTTTTATTAGGAGCTGCTCAAATCCTCTATGGAAATATTTAGAGTAAAAATAAAATACATCTCCAATTTCATTCAATAAAAATTTTCATTAGGATCACATCAAATACGCTAGAGATACTAGAGTGTGCTGATGGAGTTGCCAGCAGCACTGCCATGCCCACGTGTTCCATTTCTGCACTCAGTGTATTCTCAGAATTAGCTGCTCAGTGGTACCTACACCTTCATCTCATTTCCCATGGCAGTAAGGATGCAATCATTCAGCTTTGTGTCATGTTACCAGCTGTTCTCCCTCCTTCCCAACATTTATGAGTGAATTTAAATATACAACATTTTGCACAAGCTTAATAAATTTGCCTAATTGGCCCTGGAAATGACACTGCTCTTTTTCATATGATTTTCCATGGAATAGGTAATTTGGATGAAGTTCACATGCAGTGCAATCTGAGGAGGTGAGTGGGAACATAGAAAATAGAGGGGGATACTTATGGGTCATAAAAATCAAGAGAGAAGCACTTTATTTACCACCATGCATGGCCTTAATTCATACTTCTTGAATGCCCTCCCTTTCCTTTATAACTGCAGGGATCCTCAACCTTGGCACTAATTGCATGCTGGACCAGGTAATTCTCTTTTGCATGGAGTCGCCTGGCCATTGTATGATGTTTAATAGCATCCCTCACCTCTACCCACTGAGTACCAGTAAAGTTCTCCTTATCCAAGGTGTAACAACCAAAAATGGCTCCAGACATTGCCAAATACCCCTGGGGTGGGGATGGAATTGCCCCCAGTTGACAATCACTAATGTACCTCTGTGCCCAACTTTCCTTTCAGAATAGGTATCATCCTGGCTGCTGGAGCTTTTCCCACACTGTGGTCATTCTCTCAGACCATGGCTGAAGCATCTTATTTTTAAAGTTTCACGTGGAACCCCTATTTTCTGCCTGTTCTGCAGTCAGAAGCAAATGTGTCATAGTGAACATTTTCTGTCTCACTTATCTTAACTTTCACTGTCTTATTAGTAAACAGTATCCCTTTCCTAGTAATTAGCAAAAATGCTCCTCAGGACTCATGGCTGAAGTTTATCATCTGTCTCCTTCTGGACTTGGGCACAGTTGAAATAAATCCTATTTTTGTTTTCATTATTCCAGGTATATTCTAAATTTATTGTCCAATCTTAATTGTATACCTTAAAAGGAAATCTGTTGCAGAATGTAATGTAGTTTCTCCATTATTTTTTTCAAAAAGAACATAATTCCATTAGGTTGTGTGAAGGTAAAATTTGACATGAAAATTAATTTAGGAATTTTCTTCCTTCTCTCATTTAATAAACACTATCTGCATTCCAGGTTGCAGAAAGAACCAGAGTGTTGAACTAATTACTGTGACATTTTCAGTCATAACCTGTTTTTTTTTTGTTTGTTTTTTTTTCCAGACCCAATGTAAGCTCATCCAAAATCAAATTAAAATAAATATAAAATTCAGCCGGGACTGGTTTGGCTCAGTGGATAGAGCGTCGGCCTGTGGACTGAAAGGTCCTGGGTTCGATTCCGGGCAAGGGCATGTACTTTGGTTGCGGGCACATCCCTATTGGGGGGGGTGCAAGAGGCGGCTCCCTGTGAAAACACTAGGAAATCCTTGCTTCTCCTTTTGGAGTAACCAATTGGCTGCAACTGCTTTTCATATCCACATAGGTTCTATATAATGAGAAAGTATAAACATTTTTTCTAATAGTTCTTGGAAAAATCAGAAAATGCATTTTAATTGTGCCCATTTAGGTTATGTGCTCATCCCATTGCAGACAGATGAATGCAATGGGCCAGTTTGCTTGGGTCTTCTCACATCCTTTGTTGGATGTGTTGCCCACAGGGGTAGAGGCCTTTCCAGACTGTGCACCAAATATGAAAAAGAGTGGGCACCCAAATGGAAATAACGGGCTATTTCTGGAAGACAATGGAACAGATAGGGGGACTCAAGGAACAGCCACAAAGGTGCTCTTATCAGTGACATGTTTTCTTTGTTTTTGTTTCCTCTACTGCCCACTTGCTATGTGAATAGATGAGAATGGCAGTTACTTATTTGTAAGGGCATCAGATTATTTTCTGTGTGTGTGTGTGTGTGTGTTGCCGCATGTCTCCAATGATTGCTATTGAGGTGCAGCTTTAGGGAATTGCCCTCATATCCTCTGGCTAATATTCTTTGCTTTATGTCCAGTCAGTACTACTTAGAAACTTGTCTGTTACAGTGATATCTAGGAGAACACACTAGTCAACATGAATCCACACCTGGGGTGCTTCTATCACATTTGCTGGCAGATTGATAACACAACTGTTCAGGAGTCCGGACATATGACGCTCTCTTTTCTGTGGTGAACTGTATGAGGGCTTCTCCCCATTCATTAACAACATTCATCCTGCTTTGAACTGCCATTTTGGAAAATTGAAGCTTATTTTGTGAAAATTATTATTTTGCCAATATGGCATAACAAAACTTCATCGTACTTGGGAAAAAAGTTCCATGAGATATATTCTAACTTGTTGGGAGGTTCAGTGAGGATTTTTATATTTTATCTTGTTCAGTTTTTCAATAGATGCTTTAAAAGACATGGAAAGAATCAATAAATAGACCCAAAGGCATATATGACTCATCATCATTTTGTATTTGAAGTAAAAAGGCTTTTAATAGTTTCAAAATTAGCATCACTTATTGATCAAATTTACAACTCTTCTGAACAAAGATAAATATTTTCAGATCATGTGGTTTGAAGGGCAAATCTCAGGATATTTAAACTCTTAAAGGGTTATTATATGAAACGTCTTTGTATATGAATGATTTAAAATTAAATATTAAACTAAATTCTTGCACTCTAAGTTAAACATGAATTTTGATAATCAAAAGAACAATCTAATTTTGGCTCTTTCTGATTATCAAAATTCATGTTTTGAAATTTTGTTACCTCATTTTTCAAGTAAGGTGGGTATGTTATTGATGGAATTGGAGTCCTCAGGGTGCTGTGAGGAAAGAAATTTCTTTTTTTAAATAACATTTTTATTATGTATTTTTTTGATTAAGGTATTACAAATGTGTCTTTATTCCCCTATTGTCCCTCACCCCCCAGTCCTGCCCTCACCCTCACCCTCATCCTCTGTTGTCTGCATCCATCACTTATACTTATATGCATGCATAGAAGTCCTTTGGTTGATCTGTCCCCCTTACCTCCACCCTCACCTACCTTTCCTCTGAGGTTTGATTTTGAGCTTCTGATCAATGCTTTTCTGTCTCTAGATTTGATTTTGTTCATCGGTTTATGTTGTGCATTGTAATCCACAAATGAGTGAGATCATGTGATATTTATTTTTCTCTGACTGGCTTATTTCACTTAGCATAATGCTTTCCAAGTCCATCAAATGCTGTTGCAAATGGTAGGAGTTCCTTTCTTTTTACTGCAGCATTGTATTCCATTATGTAGATGTGCCAAAATTTTCTAATCCACTCATCTGCTGATGGGCACTTAGCTATTGTAAATTGTGTTGCTATGAACATAGAGGTGCATATATGCTTTCTGATTGATGTTTGTGGTTTCTTGGGATATATTCCTAGAAGTGGGATTATTGGGTCAAATGGAGTTCCATTTTTAGATTTTTGAGGAAACTCCATAATGTTATCCACAGTGGCTGCACCAGTCTGCCTTCCCACTAGCAGCGCACGAGTGTTCTTTTTTCTCCGCATCCTTGCCAGCATTTGTCATTTGTTGATTTGTTGATGATAGCCATTCTGACAGGTGTAAGATGGTACTTCATTGTCGTTTTGATTTGCATCTCTCAGAAGATTAGTGACTTTGTACATGTTTTCATATGTCTCCTGGCCTTCCTTCTGTCTTCTTTTGAAAAGTATCTATTTAGGTCTTTTGCCCATTTTTTTATTAGGTTGTTTGTCTTCTTTTTAAGTTGTACAATATGAGTTCCATGTAGATGTTGGAGATTAAACCCTTATTGGAGATATCGTTGGCAAATATATTCTCCCATGCAGTGGGTTTTCTTGTTTTGTTGATTTTCTTTCTTTCTTTCTTTCTTTCTTTCTTTCTTTCTTTCTTTCTTTCTTTCTTTCTTTCTTTCTTTCTTTCTTTCTTTCTTTCTTTCTTTCTTTTTCTGTGCAGAAGCCTTTATTTTGATGTAGTCCCATTCCCCCCCCCCCCCCCCCCCTTTAGTTTCCATTGCCCCAGGAGCTGTGTTATTTCTTCAGCATATATCTGAGATTTTGCTGCCTGTGGATTCCTCTATTATTTTTACAGTTTCCCATCTCACGTTTAAGTCCTTTATCCATTTTAAGTTTATTTTTGTGTATGGTGTAAGTTGGTGGTCTGGTTTCATTTTTTTGCATGTGTCAGACCAAATTTCCCAAAACCATTTATTGAAAAGACTGTCTTGACTCCACTGTATGTTCTTGCCTCCTTTATCAAATATTAATTGAGCATAGTGATTTGGGTCGACTTGTCGGTTCTCTATTCTATTCCATTGGTTTATATGTCTGTTCTTGTGCCAGTAGCCGACTGTTTTGAGAATAGTGGCTTTGGGTTTTTTTTTGTTTTGTTTTGTTTTGTTTTGTTTTGTTTTTGTTTTAAATATTTTATTGATTTTACACAGAGAGGAATTGAGAGGGATAGAGAGTTAGAAACGTCGATGAAAGAGAAACATCGACCAGCTGCCTCCTGCACACCCCCCACTGGGGATGTGCCCACAACCAATGTACATGCCCTTGACTGGAATCGAACCCGGGACCCTTCCGTCCCCAGGCCGACGCTCTTCCACTGAGCCAAACCGGCTACAGCAGAATAGTGGCTTTGTAATACAGCTTGAAATCTGGTATTGAGATCCCTCCTACTTTGTTCTTTCTTAGGATTGTTGCAACTATTCGTGTTTTTTTTGTTTTTTGTTTTTTATTTCAGATGAATTTTTGGAGAGTTCTTGTAGATCTGTGAAATATACCATTGGTATTTTAATGGAGAGTGCATTGAATCTATAGATTTCTTTTGGGTAGCATGGACATTTTAATGATGTTGATTCTACCAATCCATGAACACAATATGTTCTTTCATCTGTTTATGTCTTGCTTTATCTCTTTTTTCGAAGTCCTGTAGTATTTTGAGTAGAGGTCTTTTACCTCCTTAGTTAAGATTATTCCTAAGTATGTTAATTTTTTTGTGTGCAATGATAAATGGGATTGTTTTTTTTAATTTCTCTTTTGGTAAGTTCACTATTGGTGTATAAAAATGTCATAGATTTCTTGGTGTTAATTTTGTATCCTGCTACATTGCCAAATTCATTTATTAAGTCTAATAATTTTTGATGGAGTCTTTAGGTTTTCTATATACAGATTCATATCATCTGTAAATAATGACAATTTTACATCTTCTTTTCCAATTTGGATGCCTTTTATTTCTTCTTGTCCGATCACTATGGCTAGCACTTCCAGTACTATGTTAAATAGGAGTGGTAAAAGCTGGTATCCCTGTCTTCCTGTTCTTGAAGGGAATTATCTTACTTTTTACCCATTGAATATGTTGTTTGGCTGTAGATTTGTCATATAAGGCTTTTATTATGTTGAGGTATGATCCTTCTAATTTTTTTTTAATTTATTGATTTTTTACAGAAAGGAAGAGAGAGGGATAGATAGTTAGAAACATCCATGAGGGAGAATCATAAATCAGCTGCCTCTTGCACACCCCATACTGGGGATGTGCCTGCAACCAAGGTACCGTGTTTCCCAGAAAATAAGACATCCTCTGAAAATAAGACCTAGTGCATGGAAAGATAAGACATCCCCTGAAAATAAGACTATCACAACTTTGGGAGAAAAAATTAATATAAGACACTGTCTTATTTTTGAGGAAACAGGGTACATGCCCTTGACTGGAATCAAACCCAGGACCTTTCAGTTCACAGGCGGATGCTCTATCCACTGAGCCAAAGTGGTTTCAGCTGATCCTTCTATTCTTATTTTGCTGAGCGTTTTTATCAGAAAAGGATGTTGGACTTTGTCAAATGCCTTTTCTGTATCAATCAATATGATTATGTGATTTTTATCTCTCAATGTGTTTATGTGATGTATCACTTTTATTGATTTGCTGATATTGTACCAGCCTTGCATCTCTGGAATAAATAATGGTGTATGGTTTTTCTAATGTACTGCTGGATCCAGTTTACTAGGATTTTGTTGAGGATTTTAGAATCTATGTTCATGAGAGATATTGGCTTGTAATTCTCTTTCTTTTTGGTGTCTTTATCTGGTTTGGTATTAGGGTAATGTTTGATTCATAGAAAGAGCTTGGAAGTGTTCCTACCTCTTGAATTTTTGGAATAGTCTGAGAAGGATTGGTTTTTGCACTTCTTTGAATCTTAAATAAAACTCTCCTGTGAAGCCATCTTATCCACTACTTTTGTTTACTGAAAGCTTTTTGATTGCTATTTCAGCTTCATCAGCAGTTATTGGCTATTCCATTTTTTGTGTTTTTTAAAATTTTTTTTTTTCTGATTGAGTTTTGGAAGCTTGTATTTTTCTAGGAATGTGTCCATTTCATTGAGATTGTCCAGTTTTTTGGAATAGAGTTGTTCATAGTATTTTTTTTTTTACAATCCTTTGAATATCTGTAGGGCCAGTTGTTACTTCACCACTTTCATTTCTGATTTTGTTTATTTGGGTCCTCTCTTTTTGTTTTTTGATGAGCCTGGCTAGAGCTTCATCAATCTTGTTTATCATTTCAAAGAACCAGCTCTTAGTTTCATTGATCTTTTCTATTCATTTTTTTGTTGTTGTTGTTCCTATGTCATTTATTTCTGCTCTGATCTTTATTATTTCCTTCTCTTTGGGCTTTTCTTGTTGCTGTCTTTCTAAATCTTTAAGTTGCAAGGTTAGATAATTTATTACCAGGTTATTTATTTATTTATTTATTTATTTTTGAGGTTAGCCTGTAGATCTATGAACTTCTCTCTCAGGACTGCTTTCATTGTGTCCCATAGTTTTGGGATTGTTGTGTTTTCATTGTCATTTGGTTTCAGGATGCTTTTTATTTCTTCTGTGATCTTTTTGGTAACCCAATCATTGTTTAATAGCATGCTATTTAGCTTCTAAGTGTTTATTTTTTTTCATTGTTTTTATTGTAGTTGATTTCTAGTTTTATGCCATTGTGATTGAGAAGATGCTTATTATTATTTATATTCTCTTGGATTTGAAGAGACTTTGCCTGTCTCCTAATATGTAATATATCTTTGATGATGTCCTTTGTGCACTGGAGAAGAATGTATATTCTGTAGCTTTAGGGTGAAATATTCTGAAGATGTCAATTAAGTTCATCAGATCTAGTGAGTCACTTCGGATTGCTGTTTATTTGCTGATTTTTTGTTTAGAAGATTTATCCAGTGGCGTCAGTGGGTATTAAAGCCCCCACTATAACTCTATGGTTATCGATCTCTCCCTTGATACCTCCCAGAAGTTGTTTTATGTATTTGGGTGCTCCTGTGTAGGGTGCATATATGTTTACCAGAGTTATATCTTCTTGTTGAATTGTTCCTTTTAGTATTATATAGTGGCCTTTCTTATCTCTTGTTATTGCCTTTTCTTTGAAGTCTGTTTTGTCAGATATAAAAATTGCAACCCCAGTTTTTTCTCATTTCCATTTGCCTGAAATTTTTTTTACATCCTTTAACTCTAAGTCTGTGTTAATCCTTTGTTCTGAGGTGGGTCTCTTACAGATAGCAAATATATGGGTCATGTTTTATTATCCATTCATCTACCCTATATCTTTTTTATTAGACCATTTAATCCATTTACATTTAATATTATTATTGTTATTATTATTTAAATCAATCCTTACTGTTCACATTGTTACAAAGGTTCCTCATTTCTTCCCCCCTCCACCAGGCTCCCACCCCACCCTCTGCCCCCTCCCCAGCCCCCATTGTCCTCATCCATAGGTGCAGCCCATGTTCAGTCTCTTCCTCCCTCCCTTTCCCCAACAGCAAATCCCTTTTCAGATAGTAAATCAGTTACCCAGCACCTTCTCATATCAATAATACCACCACATGTCCAATGATACATTTCACACAAAAGACATTTCCAAATAGGTCAACCAGCCCCATCCAGGCCCCACCCAAGGCACTCAAAGATCAACACCCCAGCCCTATACTAACTCAACACATCCAGCCCTATACTAACTCAACACATCCAGATCTAAGCCTTCATCACTTGATTCAGCAGACCCACAAGTTCCCACAAAAGTTTCCAGCCATGTCTGAGAGGCAGCAGTGGGGCAGGGGCAGGTGAGGAGTGAGCTGTTTCGGGCCTGGGCTCTGTTGCTCTGATTCATTCCACAACCAGCTGCTCTGGGTCCGGTCACTGCGGCTCCTGACCTAGTAGCTCTGGACCTGGCTGCTGCTGCTCTGGGCCAGGCTGCACCCGACCCGGCTGCTCAGGGCACGGCTGCTTCGGGCCCGGCCGCTTCAGGTCTGGCCGCTTCCAGCCTGGCAGCTGCTGCTCCCGGCCTGGCCGCACAAGATCCGGCTGCTCCGGGCCTGGCCGCGACCAGCCTGGCAGCCGCTGCTCCGGGACTGGCCACACCCAGCCTGGCAGCCACTGCTCCAGGCCTGGCCGCACCTGACCCGGCTGCTCCGGGCCTGGCTGCTCCCAGCCTGGCAGCTGCTGCTCCGGCCTGGCCGCACCAGACCCGGCTGCTCTGGGCCTGGCTGCTCCCAGCCTGGCAGCCACTGGTCCGGGCCTGGCCAAACCAGACCCGGCTGCTCCGGGCCTGGCCGCTCCCAGCCTGGCAGCCGCTGCTCTGGGCCTGGCCGCTCCCAGCCTGGCAACTGCTGCTTTGGGCCTGGCCGCACAAGACCCGGCTGCTCCAGGCCTGGCTGCTTCCAGCCTGGTAGCTGCTGCTCCGGGCCTGGCCGCACCCGACCCTGCTGCTCCAGGCCTGGCTGCTCCCAGCCTGGCAGCCGCTGCTCCAGGCCTGGCTGCTCCCAGCCTGGCAGCCGCTGCTCCAGGCCTGGCTGCTCCCAGCCTGGCAGCCGCTGCTACGGGCCTGGCCGCTCCCAGCCTGGCAACCGCTGCTTTGGGCCTGGCCGCACAAGACCCGGCTTCTCTGGGCCTGGCTGCTTCCAGCCTGGCAGCTGCTGCTCCGGGCCTGGCCGCACCCAACCTGGCTGCTCCGGACCTGGCCGCTCCCAGCCTGGCAGCCGCTGCTCCGGGCCTGGCCGCACCAGACCCGGCTGCTCCGGGCCTGGCCGCTCCCAGCCTGGCAGCCACTGCTCCGGGCCCGGCCGCTCCGAGTCTGGCTGCTCTCAGCCTGGATGCTCCGGGCTTGGCTACTGCTGTTCTGGGCTTGGCTGCTCCCAACCCGGCTGCTCTGGGCCCGGCTTCTCCGGGCCTGGCCACTCTGGGTCTGGGTGTTCCTGGACTGGCCACCCTGGGCTTGGCTGCCTCCGCCTCAGGCCTGGCTGCCACTGCCCCAGGTCTGGCTGCTCCAGTGCTGGCTGTTGTTGCTCTGGTTCTGGCTGCTGCCGCTCTGAAGCTTGGCCGTTGCTGCTCCGGGCCCGGCTGCCACTGCCTTGTGCCTGGGCACTCTAGGCCTGGCCGCCGCTCTTCCAACATTCTGTCCTTTTTTTTTTTTTTTAAATGCATTTATGTTGCAATGTTGGCTGGTGAGTTGAGTTCTGACTTAGTCTTTGATTTTTCAAGATCTTCTTTGTATTCTTTCTTAAGTAATTTTACTATCTTTTGCTCTCACTTGATTTCTTCACATTGAGAACTTTGGTTTCTTCCTCCTGTCCTGGGAGCTCACCAGGTTGGCCTGTGGCACCCCTTTGTTCTCCGCGGGCTCCCGCGCTGCTCCAGCCTGTTGTCGGGGTCGGCGCCGCCCAGGAAGCAGCCCCCGGCCTTGGCTCCGTTGCCCGCGCTCAGAGGTCAATGGCTCAGGGGCACCCCCCCCCCCCTTGGGGGCCCCATCGCCCGGCTCCCTGCCGGCACCCGGCTGGCTGGTGTCCGGCAGGGGCTCCTGCTCCTTGTCGCATTCCTCCAGTCTGGAGCTTTTTTTCTCCTTCCCCCTAGGGGAGTCCAGGATCAGAGTCAACAGACTGTCCTCTGCGTGCAGTGTGCGCGACTCTGGGGGCTCCGCTTTTTGCCACTCCCCTGGGATTCCGCCTCACAGCCCCGTCTCCCCCTGCCCGAGCCTGGGTCCCCAGGGTCTAGTCAAGGACTGGGGTTCAGAGCAGTCTGGACTTAGGCTCAGCGCCGCCGGAGGCTTTGTTTCTTCCCGCTAGGGTAATCCAGCATCAGAGTCAACATTCAGTCCTATGCGCGCAATGTGCGCGCGACTCTGGGGGCCCTGCTTTTCACTGCTCCCCTGGGATTCTGCCTCACAGCCCCGTCTCCCCCCCCGGAGCCTGGGTCCCCAGGGTCTGGCCTATAACTGGGGCTCAGCGCTGCTGGTTAGGGGGTTCAGCCCAGGCTGGGGGTTTTATTTCCTTCCTGCTAGAGAACGCCAGGCAGCACCCAGTCCTCTCCTCCTCTCCGGCTGCAACCTATCTGTGCGCGCGTGAGTGCGAGTGCACAGCATGTCTCCGTACCTTAGGCTTTTTTCAGCTCCTCTGATTTTCCTTCTGGTTTTCTCTTTCCTTCTTGTTGTAGAATTTTCAGTCAGTCGACTACCTGTAGCTCTGGGCGATGTCCACTCTACATTTTAGTTGTATTCCATTGAAATTGTTGTGTGCTGCTGGGGTTAGGTGTCTAACCGAGCAGCCCTCCCTTTCTTTCTACATTTAATATTATTGATAAGTACTTGTTTGTTATCATTCTTATTCTTAATGTTTGTGTTTCTTCTTGCCTTTCTGTTCCTTATTTTTACAGCAGTCCCTTTAGCATTTCTTGCATTTCTGGCTTGGTAGTAACAAATTCTCTCTCTTTTTTTTTTGTCTGTGAAAATCCTGATTCCACCTTCAATTCTGAATGATAGCCTTGCTGGGTATTCCTGGATTCAATCCCTTGCTTTGCATTACTTTGTATATTTCATTCCATTCCCTCTGGCCTGATGTGTTTCTGTTGAGAAATCAGTTGATATTCTAATAGGAGATCCTTTGTCTGTAACTTTCTGTCTCTTTCTGGCAGCGTTTAAGATTCTTACTTTGTTGTTGGTGTTTGCCATTGCAATTGTGAGTTGTCTTGGTGTTGGTCTTTTGGGATTCATTCTGTTTGGGACTCTATGTACTTCTTGGGCTTGTGTGTATATATATATATATATATATATATATACATACATATATATATATATATATATATATATATATATATATATATATGTGTGTGTGTGTGTGTGTGTGTGTGTGTGTGTGTGTGTGTATATATATATTTTTTTTTTTTTTTTTGCCAATATTAGGGAATTTTCTGTCATTATTTCTTCAAACAGGTTTTCTATTCCTTGCTTCTCTTCTTCTGATTTCCCTATTATGCAAATGTTTTGTGTGTGTGTGTGTGATCCCAAAGCTCCCTTAGGCTCTCTTCTTGCTTTTTCAATCTTCTTTCCAGTTACTGCTGTGTTTGTGTGTGTGTTTTTTTTTCTTACCTTGTCTTTAATTCACTGATGCAGTCCTCAGCCCCTTCTAGTCTTCTCTTTAAGCAGTCCATTGTGTTCTTTATTGTAGCTATATAGTTCATCATCTCTTAGTTCCTTCTCTTATTGGTGACATTATCATTCAGCTCCTCATAATTCTCATTGAGTTGTGTGCATTTGTCATTGAGTTGTGTGTAATTGTTATCCAGCCTTTTGAGCATCCTTATAAACATTACTCTGAATTATTTCTCTGATATGTTGCTAGCCTCAGTTTCATTGAACTCCCTTTGTGGTGAGTCCTCTTTTTCTTTCCTTTGGGATTGTTTTTTTGTCTTCCCATGTTTTGCTTAACATTTTAATTGTAAATCAGATTGCTTTGCTACCCAGGTTTTTTGGGGATGGTGCTACTGGTGTAATCTCTCAGGTCTCCTGGGCTTAGTAGCTACTTGAGCTATTTGGGTTCTCTTGATGTAGGCCTGTGAGCTGGAAAGGTGCAACTGCGGGGTCTAGAAGTCAGCAGTGATGGAGGGGGTTGTCCCAATTTTTTATTTCTTGCGCTCTTGGTTGAAGTCACACTTGCCCTGTGGGGACTCACAGTGGCACCCAGGAACTTACTGTTGTGGTGATGGGGCTCAGGAGGCCTGCACTCTGGAAAGGTATGACTGTGGTGTCCAGAGTTCTGTAGTTGTGGGGTGGGCAGTCTCAGATTTACTGCTGCTTCCATGGTTGGATACAGGCCCTTCCAGTGGCAGCTAACAGGGACATCCATGGTGTGTTTCCAGCAGGGTGTACTGATGCACTCTGAAGGGCCCTGGCACTGAAGCCACAGGATTGTGGTGTCTTTGGGAAGATATCTCAGAAGAGGGAATTCAGCATTTCTACAGCCCAGCAGTGAATTCCTGTTCATATATGTGTGTGCCCAAGGGGGCTCACAGTGGTGCCAAAGACCTGCCTATGGAGAGGTGGGCTTGAGAAGCCTGCACGCTGGAAAAACGTGCAACTATAGTGTCTAGAGTTCTGAAGCTATGGGGTGGAAGACTCAGTTTTTGCTGCTGCACTTGTGGTGGATAGGCACACACTCCCAGTGGCAGTTCACAGTGGCACCCACAGTGCGTTTGCTAGTGTGGTACACTGAAACACTCTGAAGGGCCCTGGTACTGAAGCCTCACAATTGAGACATCTGTAGGCAGGTATCCAGGATCAGTGAATTCAGAATTTATACTGCCAGGGGTTGTGCATCCCTGTTTATCCAAGATAGCACCCAGCGGGAGCTCACAGTGGCTCCCAAGAGTGCCCTATGGCTAGATGAGCTCAGGGTGCCTACTTGTTGGAAATGTATGAATGTGGCAGTATGTTTGCCAGCACAGAGCTCTGATGCACTCTGAGGGGCCCTGCAACTGAACTTGTGCAGCTGAGTTGTCTGTGGACAGTTATTCCAGAAGAGGGAATTCAGAATTTCTACTGCAGGGCAACGCACCTTTGTCTGTACAGAATCACACCCAGCAGGGGCTCCCAGTGGCTCCCAAGTGCTGCTTATGAAGTATGTGCCTTAGATGTCTGAGCACTGGGAAAGTGCGAATGTGGTGTCTGGAGGTATGCGGATGTTTCACTTACTGGTATTGCATTGGTGCACCTTTGGAGGTGGAGGTCCCAGGGTCCACAGGCCTGGGGTGGGGCAGCAGTATTTTGGTTGGAGTGGCTTAAGAGTTGTGGACAGTGTCCAAGGCCTGTCTGGGTGGTGGTGCTGATGAGTTCCTATAGAGAACACTCTCCCCTTCAAGATGGCGTAGGCTTTGTGCCTGAGTCCCACAGTCTAAGGTAGGGGTGTCGAACTCAATCAGAGAAGGGGCCAAAATCTAAAATCCAGCCTAAATCGCGGGCCGAATGGTTTACTGAACAGTCATAAACTGTCATTGTGATGGAAATACAGTGGAGTGCAGTGATGACAGTGCGGTGCGGGCCACATTGCAAGGCCTGGCGGGACGGATTTGGCCCGCGGGCCTTGTGTTTGACACATGTGGTCTAAGGGGTACCCACAGCAGTGGTAGTCTCTCCATGTCTAAGAGAGCTTGGTCTGCCAGCCCCTGCTGCTCTTGCTGGATTTACCTGTCCCTCCCTCACTCACACACACACCACACACATCCACACACTCTCCTTTCATCTCCTTACTCACTTCCTCTCCCTCACCTCCATCCTACCAGCCACCATCTTTTTTTTTCTGGAAAGAAATTTCTTAAGGCTCCCACAGGAGGATAGAGTTTTGTGGAAAGCTTTATTGATGATGCAAAATTAAGGAGTGTCCCCTCCAAGTTCCCATCTCTATCCATCTTGCCATGGAAGAAGTCCAATCTTATCTTCAGCAGGTCCAGAACTAAGGCCACTTCTCAGATTTTCTGTTCCATATTAAAGTCCACTGCTTGATTTCCCAGCTGCAGTCCATTGCACGTGGGCTTCAAGTTGGGGAACCTTTTTTCTACCAAGGGCCATTTGGATATTTATAATATAATTCTTGGACCATACAAAATTATAAACTTAAATACTAGCCTGCTATATTTGGTCACACTTTTAATTAACTCATCCATAATGGCTTGGCAGGGATAGACCAAATGATTTTTTTTAAAGACCTTCTATGGCCCGGGGACAGATATTCCCTACTGCTGGATGAAGGCCACAAGACAGGCAAGCACAGGTCATGGGGAAAGAGAGGGTAAGGACAAACACGGTGCCGAGAGAGGGGACTCTTTGTCTGGGGATTTGCCATTCTAAGTTTTTCTGCGCTTGCAAGGGTTCCACCTTTCCAGACAATGATATTTTCCCCCAGCTAGACTGACAGGTGAGAACATTCTCTTCTTCACCCCATCTTCACTGCACATGTTCCCATCTACCCCTTTGTTTGATCCATTTCCTCAGATCCTCAGGGAATGGACCAGCAGTAGCCTGGGAAATGTGAAGCTATAGTTTCCTGGTGAAGCTGCCCCAGATAATCATGCTTATAATGTCTGCCCTCCCCTTTGCTCTTTTCCTATTATTCTTATTAATAGCTAGCTAATTATAATGATAACAGGTGGACTTGTTGAACAAAGGCTGTTTCCACTGCATTTGGGCTGGGTAGGATGCTGTGTTCTCATGCTCTATGAAATATAGACAACATCCAGATCATGGAGAGAGGAGAGGGTTTAAGCAGTTACAAGCCATATATTTAAGTTATTTGTACTTAATCTTTTAGGGTAAAAATCATATTTATTATAATTTTTGGGCAATTGAAGATTGTTTTACCAGTGTGCCACCTTAGGGGAAAAATCTCAGTTTACAATACTAAGTTTTGAGGTTTCTACTCTTTGTCCACCCAACTACAGGTCCTTGTATGTCATCATAACTCTTCTCCTTTAATACACACACTATTGAATGTCCTGGTGTTCACCCTCTCATAGTAATACACATGAAAGAGGGATAGTCCACACGACTTCTTATTAACATAGAGACTAAGATATTTTGAGACCTAGACTGGTATCAATCTTGCTGGACAGCCAATGGGAAATTGCTGGACACACCAGAAGGGAAATTCTTATAGGACAAGCAGGAAAGAATATATACAGATCTCAGCTATTAAGCATTATTTTCTATCCTTTGATTAGAGACATGGATGCTGGTTTCAAAGTATAAGGTGGGCAGGGAGTCAGGGATTCAGCTGGGCATCAGCCACAAGTAAAATGCTCTCAAACATTGATGGAGTTTTCTTGCCTTTAGTGTTAACTTCACTCTCACTAATATCTGTTTGAAAAATTTTTAGGGAAAAACTATGATTGGCTTACTTTGAGTCTGTACCAATGAACTATGGTCTGGAGATTCAAATATGTAGAAAAATGGTGGTCCTGTCCTTGGGTAGAGTAGGAAATTCATATGATAAGGGGCACTGCACAAATAGTTCCATAAATATCCACTCACAAATATATTAGACAAGAGTGGGTGTAGTTACAGATGTTGTATTTTAACTGATTCAATTGGAATTTAAAATTTGGAAAATCTGACTGATTATTTGTTATAATATTTTACCTCTTCCATTTCCTTATTTCTTTTAAATTTATTATTTTTTGGTATTACTTTATTTTATTTTTTGACTAGAGGACTGGTGCAAAAATTTGTGCATTGGTGGGATCTGGCCAGTCTACCCCAATTGGGGCTGATTGAGGTTGGAAATGGCCTGTGGTAGGGGCCACAGATGGTTGGCAGGCAGGCCCTGCCTCTGAATTGGGGTGAGGGGAGCTATTAGGAATGGAACAGACTGGGCGGAGGGGATGTGGGCAGTTGGCCGGCCAGCCCTGCCCCCTGGTCAAATTCCTGGTTGAACTTCGGGTAGAGGGGGCAATTTGCATATTAGCCTTTTTTTAAAATATAAGATTATAGTTTGCATTCAAACTATTTTGTATTAGCTTCAGGTATACAGCACAGCAGTAAATTTATTTTGCAATCTCCTCAAAGCCTCCAGTATGGTGCTGCAGAGGACCTCTTATCTTCCAAGGTGCAACTGAATATATATAAATATCATCAAGTTGAGTCTTGCCCCAACTATATGTCATTCTGTCTACTATTTATATAATTTGTTTTTTTTTAATGGCTAATATTTATGTTCCCTCTTCTTCTGATTGGTCTGGGTCCAGTGACTCCAACTTAGCCCCAGGACCCTAAACATCTCTTATGAGGTTTTCACCTTGGCCATGGAGGCAGTGTGTGGCTACTGTCCCTAGAGAGCTGTCTGGGAAGGCACATGGACATTCTTTTAATTATTATCTGCTGAGCCCCAGGGCCCTGGCAGAATCCTGTTATCAGTACTGATTTCTCACCTTTATCCATGTGCTTGGAATGAGGAACAAATAGGACCTTGATTCACCCAGGCCTTGATATGCTAAATCTTGTACCAAAAAATAAGGAGCTTACCCAAATTTTGATGAATAGGATCTGGGCACACCGGAAACTTCTTTTGATCTTATAATCTCTTTTGGAAATCAATAAATGTGCTGTGTTGTCTGTGGTGAGTGTGACTGTCTATCAGAGGACAGAAAGCCACCCGGCACCCAGTTTGAATCTATTTCTGCCTCTTGTCTCTTTCTTTCTCTGATTTCTTAATCCCCAGCTCCTCCCCTCAGGAACCTGTTTTTCTTCCTTTCCATGCGGGATGTTGAAAAAAGAGAAACACCGCACTGTCCACTCCACAACCTCACTTGCTCACCTGCTCCTGATTTATTTTCTTCTCTACCCTCAGGGATCTCACAATTTGTGCCAGCATCCAATATTTTCTGGGACTTGTTTTCTTCACTCACCACTTTGAGGACCTGAGTCTATTTTCTCCTTTTTGGTTCCCTGGTTGGTACCTACTGTTGGAAAAAAAATTGCCCCAGTATTCAGTTACAAAATTGAGAATCTATGGTATCAAACCTTTGTGAGCTTTTCCATGGCTTGGCAATCAGGTTCCTTTTCACTCAGATCTCTTTTATACTGTCCACAGCAGTGACTGAAATCTTTAGCATATGTGTTCTAAGCTGAAATATGGTGGAAATCAAACTTGGGTAAAAACTGCTGTTTGAATTTTAACCTTGCTGACTTCGAGGGTAGTTACAGGAGATTGACTCCCACTGACTCAATAGCTTTAGGGGTAGAAACTATAGATAACCTTTAGTTCTGCTTTTGTATTATGGGCAAGATAGGGCCACATTCCAATGTCAAGCAGGGTGTGACTGGGAACCAACCCTGAAGACTGTCCCCAGTCTTTAGAATTTAGTCCTGAGGGGCCAATCAGGGTTAGCCGAGGCAGTGACATCACCGACCTGAGTAAAACCCCTGGTTTGGGCGAAATTTGCTCTCTTCCGCCATGCTTCCGGCATGAGTGGGATAGCCCATGCTAGCATGGAGATGGCTCTTTTGTTTATTGCATCGGACTCGGCTCCCTGGTGGTCCTTGGGGATCATGACTGGAATCCCCAGCCAGGACCATGAGGGACCCCCATTCCGGAGAGCCTGACTGGCCGCGGTAGGTGTGTGTTTGTCTGTGTTTTTGTGTGAGCGCTCTGGAGGGACTGCCCCTCCATCAGGGCTCTTACCTGGGTGTTTACCGGCTGCTGTGTCAGCCATGGTTTGAGTCCAGATTCGAATCTGTAATAAATTCTAGCATGCTTAATCAAATTGGCTCTGGTGGTCCATCTCTTGGGGACTCGCTTCGTAACATAAGCTAGATGTTATACAATTGCAGTCAACTAGTACAGAGTAGGCAAGCAATAAAAATTAAGTAGAACATATGAATAAATGAATTATTGTCTGAAAGGTGAATCTTTCATGGAGAAAACAAGAATTGGAATGTAAATTTTAATATATGCATTGCTCTTGAGTTCTATAGGGCACCTAGATCCTTATGATAAACTAGAGGCCTGGTGCATAAAATTCATGCATGAGGGTGGTGGTGGTGGGGAGGTGTCCTTCAGCACAGCCTGCACCCTTTCCAATCTGGGACATCCCTCTACAATCTAGGACTGCTGGCTCCCAACTGCTCACCTGCCTTCCTTCCATATTTCTCCTAACTGCTTCTGCCTGCCATCCTGATCACCCCCTAACCTCTCCCATGCCAGCCTGATTTATGTCTAACTGCTCTCCTGCCAGCCTGGTCACCCCTAACTGCCCTCCCCTGCAGGGTTGATCACTCACAACTGCCCTCCCTTGCAAGCCTGGTCTCTCCCAACTGCCCACTCCTGCTGGCCATCTTCTGTCCACATAGGGGTAGGATCTTTGACCACATGGGTGCAGCCATATTGTGTGTTGGAGTGATGGTCAATCTGCATATTACTCTTTTATTAGATAGGATAGAGGCCTGGTGCATGGGTGGGGGCCAGTTGGTTTGCCCTGAAGGGTGTCCTGGATCAGGGTGGGGGTTCCCTTGGGGCATGGGGCTGCCTGATGGAGGGGCCTGTGCTAGTTTGCAAGCCAGCCACACGCCCTGGTGACCCAAACAGAGGCCCTGGTATCTGGGATATATTTACTTTCTACAATTGAAACTTTGTAACCTAGAGCAGAGCCAAGCCTCCTGCTTGCTCAGTGGTGGCAGCCGTTTCTGTTTGTATTTGTTTACCTTCTATAATTGAAACTTTATAGCCTTGAGTGGAGGCTTAGGCTGGCAAGGGCAGGCAGAAGCTTGGCTTCCTCCTTTGCCAGAAAAACCCAAGCCTCCTGCTCTCTGTGGCTGTAGCCATGTTGGTTGGATTTATTTGCATACTCACTCTGATTGGCTAGTGGGAGTGGCTGGTGGAGCGCAGTGGTATCTAATTTGCATATTACTCTTTTATTAGGTAGGATAGTGATTTCTGCACAAATTTTAAAAGTATGCCAACAAATAAGGAGTCCACCTAAGTATTTTAATGAAGAATCTATACTAATAAAAGGGTAACATGCGAACTGTGGGGGACTTGACCAGTGCGAACACGCGGATTCCACAGAAAGGTTGGATTTTGCCAGGGATAACGTGGGGTGTCTGTGTCCCAACAGTGAAAGCAGCAGCTGCAGCAGTTGCAGCAGCTGCAGAAGCTGTGGCAGCTGTGGCGGCAGAGGCAAAAGCGCATGCTGGGACCACGGAAATCTGTGTCCCCAAAAGCCCCCTGCTGATGGGTCTGGTGTGATTCGAGAGAGTGGATGGGGTTCCCAAGGTTGCTAATAGTGGGGTTCTCTAGGGAGCAACCCATTCTGATCCAACATGGAGGGAAAACATAGGAGTTGGAAAGCAGTCTGTTTGTAAGTGCGCGCAGACTAGCCCATCGCGCAGCTAGGCTGGTTCCCCTGCAACACTTTGCTTCTGATTACAAAGGCGAGACCACCCAGATTGGCTGGCCCTAAGAGACAGCAGGAGGAAACTGCTTTTCTGGAAGCTGAGAAGCAGAGCAGGGAGAAATGATACAGGATTCAGCTCCGAGGCAAAACAAACAAACAAACAAACAAAAAAACACACACAACAAAAATGGTATTGAGTGCCATAGAAAAAGAAGGGTAGAGCAGGCAAAAAGACGATGACATCAATCCAGAAACACTGCCATCTAGGGTCTGAAGAACAAACTGACTGTGTTTTCTTACTAGATTTATTTGATCAAAAACTAAGAAAAAAAGGAATCACCACTGAGGTGCAGCAGAACGCAGGGAACTGCAATACTGTCTGGACTGAGAAACAGGCGTGCCAAACAGAATAACAGAAGAAGTGAATTGCCTTCACAACTGCACAATTTTTGCTAAATTTTTAATTTTTTTTTAATTTTTAATTTTATTTTCATGTTTTGCATCTTTTACTTAAGAAACATTTTTTTTTTCCTTTTTTCTTCACTTGATTTTAACTTTTTAATTATTACATTTTTAGGTTCAATAAGCATTATTACTACTGCTATTTTAAATTTTTAAGTGCCATTTTATTTTCTCTTTATTTTACATTGGAATTAGTGTTCTTCATTTTATTTTCATTTCTCCTTTAACATTGTTTAACCCTATCTCAACACGACCTATACATCATCACTCTCTTCCTAACCTTCCTCCTTTTGCTATCCTGTTTATCTTAACCCTTTTCTGCTTTAGATTTTCCTTACTCTTTCTGTATCCCCCCTGCTAAAATTTCTACCCTACTTATATATCTAATTTCTTATCCCCTGTGCATGCACACCCCTCTCTGAGCTGTATTAACTAGCAAAAAAAATAAAAAATGTTTTCCTCACTGTCCTTTTGATGCTGTTTGGGGTAATGTTGATTATATTGTATTTTTATGCTTTTTAGTGAGAGTATTTTGCTTATTCTTTTGTTGTTGCTGTTGCTTGGTATTTTCTTATTTGATTGTTTTTTTTTTTCCTTCTGTTTTCCCTTCCTTTGATGGAAATTAGGGGGTGTTGTAGATTGTATTATTCTCCAGGTACTGCTGCCAGCATTTGTTGGGGTTAGTGGTTGTTCAATTCAAATTCTCTCCCAATATATATAGTTTATTCCCCTTTTATCTCTTATTCTCTCTCTCTCTCTCTCCCTCTCTCTCTCTCTCTCTCTCTCTCTCTCTCTCTCTCTCTCTCTCTTTCTCTTTTTTTTCTTCTCCCTGATTCCCAATTTCATTTTGACACTCCTTTAAATATATATATATATATATATATATATATATATATATATATATATATATATATATGTGTGTGTGTGTGTGTGTGTGTGTGTGTGTGTGTGTGTGTGCCTTGTGTGTTGTAGCTGGTTGTGTTGTATTTTGTGCCTTTAAATCAATGCAGGAGAGAGAGAGATCTACATAACCAGACATCCTGAAAAGAGAGACCATGGGGAGACAAAGAAACAGCCCACAAATAAAAGAAAAGCAGGCATTACCAGAAAAGGAAGTAAAGGAATTAGAGGCAAGCAACCTACCAGAGCAAGAATTCAGAGTATTGATCATAAGATGGCTAAAAAGAATGGAAGACAAATTTGACAATATGAGTAAGAACCAAGAGGAAATGAAGAAGAACCAAGAGGAAATGAAGATGAACCAAGAAGAAATGAAAAATGACATTGCTACTATGAAGAACTCAATAGAAAGCATCAAGAGCAGACTAGAAGAAGCAGAGGACCACATCAGTGAGCTATAAGACAAGATGGAAAAAAATACCCAATTAGAGAAGCTTCTAGGAAAAAAAAAAACTAAAAAGCAGGAGGAGAAACCATAAAAATACTAGAAGTATCCACAGGCAGCAAAATTCAGACATATGCCAAAAGAACTTCTTCACTGATACTACCCCTAGGGCAATGGAAGCTAAAAAGAAAATAAACAAATGAGACTACATCAAAATCAAAAGCTCTTTTACAGCAAAAGAAACCATCAACAAAACAACAAGAAAGCCCACTGTATGGGAGAACATACTTGCAAATGTTATCACTGATAAAGGTTTAATCTCCAACATCTACAGACAGCTTATACAACTTAATAAAAGGAAGATAAATGACCCAATTAAAAAATGGGCAATGGACCTAAATAGAATATTTTGAAAAGAAGACAGAAGGAAGGCCAAGAGGCACATGAAAACATGCTCACAGTCACTAATTATCCAAGAGATTCACATCAAAACAACAATGCGGTACCATCTCACACCTGTCAGAATGGCCAACATCAACAAATCAACAAAGGACAAGTATTGGTGAGGTTGTGGAGAAAAGAGAACCCTTGTGCACTGCTAGTGGAAATGTAGACTGGTGCAACCACTGTGGAGAACAGTGTGGAGCTTCCTCAAAAAACTGAAAATTGAGCTCCCATTTGACCCAGCAATTCCACTCCTAGGAATATATCCCAAGAAGCTAGAAACACCAATCAGAAAGGATATATGCATCCCTATGTTCATAGCAGCACAATTTACAATAGCTAGGATTTGTAAACAGCCTAGGTGCCCATCAGGAGATGATTGGATCCAAAAACTATGATACATCTACACAATGGAATATTATGCTGCCATAAAAAAGAAGGAATTCTCATCATTTGCAGCAACCTGGATGGAATTGGAGAACATCATGCTGAGTGAAATATGCCAGTCAATGAAAGAGAAACACCATATGACCTCATTTATTTATGGATAATAAAGAACAATATAAACTGAAGAACCAAAAGATAGATATAGAGACGGTAAAGCAACAAGCAGACTGTCAAATTACAGCGTGGAGGTTAGGGAGATCTGGAGGAAATAAGAGATCAACCGAAGGACTTATATACATGCATATAAGTACAACCAATGGACACAAAACTCTGGAGAGGGGGGGCATGTTTTGGGGGGAGAGGTAATGGTATATGTACAAAGATAATAATTTAATAAAAAAAATTTAAAAAAGGGTAACATGAAAATTGGTCATGACACCCTCCACTGACCAGGCTGGCAGTGGAGGCAGTGAGGGGGGCAGTGAGTGGCAACCAGGCCTGCAGAGAAGGGCAGTGAGGGGCAACCTGGCCAGCGGGGGGGGGGGGGCAATTGGAGGCTATCAGCCTGGTGGGGGGGCAGTTAGGGGTGATCAGGCTGGTAGGCAAAGGTCGTTAGAGGTGATCGGGAATCCCCCAAGGGGTCCTGGATTGGAGAGGGTTCAGGCTGGGCTGAGGGGACTCCCTCCCCCATGCATGAATTTTGTGCACCAGGCCTCTAGTAAATAATAACATCCCATCTTATAATTTTGGTAAGTAGTCTTAATTTTAATATTAATCTCAAAAAGGCAAGATCAGTTATTGGAGTTATGAATATCTATTTCATAAAGTGGAATGGTGAAAATCACAATGGCATCTATATAATAAAAGAGTAATATGCAAATATACCAAACAGTGGAACAACCAAACAACTGAACAACTGGTCATATGATGTGCGATGACCACCAGGGGGTAAAAGCAAAACATAGTGGGTGTTGTCAGCAGGCAGCAGAGCATGGCAGGGCATTGGCTGTGGTGGGATGGTAGAGCAGTGAGCAGGGGCGCCAGACAAAGGCAGGGTTCTGGTCACTGTCATTGGAACAAGCCTCTACTGGTTACTAAAAATTCTTTGCTCCTGCATGCCATGTTCCCTCCAGGCACTCACACCTGTTGTTGGCACTGGCCCACTCACACTGCTGCTGCTGCTGAAGCTGCTGCTTGCAACGGCTGCCATTTGCACCTGTTACTGGCCCTGATATCCCCTCAGGACTTCTCCACCTCCCCCTGCTGCTGAAGGGGAATTGGGGCTGGCAGCTGCCTCTTGCACCCGCTGTTGACGACAGCACCAGTTGCACCCACTATCAGTCGCACCTGCTGCTGGCATCTGGCACCCATCCTGATCACTCAGCACCCATCCTGATCACTCAGCACCATCAATTGTGGCTGCCAGCCCCAATTGCCCCTGAGGTCTTTTCCACCTACTGCTGCTCCTGAGGGCCACTTGCACCCACTGCTGGCACTGGCCTCAATTGCTCCTTGCCAACAGTGGTGCAAGCAGGGCCAGAGTCATCAGCACTGGGTACTGGAGGACAATTGTGGGAAGGTCTGGGTGGGGGTGCAGAAGATGGGCTGAGATCTGCTCTTGTGCCCACTGCAGCCTCTGTCTCAGTTTCTTTCAAGGTACATGAATTCATGCACTGGTCCCCAAGTTTGATAAAATAAAAAAGAAAACAAAACTTGAAATGTCATTCACCCCAGTTAATAAATACATTAGATAGAGGGTATCTAAATACAATTATTTACCAGAAATCCTATCAACTACAACTTACCTAATGGTTTATAATAGTTATAATCACTTGGATTAAGATACTTGGACAATAAAAGAACTGTCATTAAGCTGACTTGGAGAGATTTTAAAACAATAAGTTTGGGATGAACTGGAATTTATGTTTTAGAGGCAATCATTTGTGAAAATTATAAAGGACCTTTGGAGTGAGGGGCTGGTATTATGCTAGTGAAATTTAAAATATATATAAAAGGAAAATAATATGAGGCATGTGTAATTATAATCATTCAGAAAATAACTCTATCCTTGGGAATGTGAATGTATGTGATGGGCTGCTTTGTGGAGATTCTGCCCAGCCCACTAAGGACTCTCTGAATGGCCCAGTCACCCACATGCTATTAGTCACTTTTTATACCATCCCATCCTTTGACCACTGTCTATTCAGCTTTGTCTGTGTGATCTGCAGGAGCAGCAAAGACCTCCAGGGAGAAGAATGAGGCACTGCCCATGGACAGAGGAAATGCCACATCGCTTTTTTCAGGGAAGTTCCCTCCCTACTTGTGGCACTTGGGTCTTTGCAGTAAAGTTTCCCTTTCTGCTGAAATCTAGTCAATATTTTATGCTACCAAGTCTGAGGTTATATATGTTCATGCTTGGTTGCTGGTATTGTAACTGTTAAAGTTCCCTGGAAAGTATTTGGCAATATGTATTAAGAATATTAAAAATGTTTATATCTGTATATATAGTTGTACCTCTTCTAGGAGAATATCATATGTAATTTATCAGATTCATATACTTGAATGTTCATCACAGTGCAATTTATGATACTAAAAACAGAAAAACAGAAAACAAGATAGGTGATCTAATTTGGAGATTAGCTAACTATATTAGGATATGTCAGTATTTTATAATGATATACAATTTTTTAAATGTTTTAGAAAAATATTTTTTTAATTTATTTTTTTCTCAAACATTTTTTTCATTTTTAAAATTAAGGTATTATATGTATACATAACTTACATTGCCCTCTCCCAATCCACTCCCATACATGCTCACACCCAGATTTTTTCGTCCATTCGTTATGCATATATGCATGCATACAAATCCTTCTGTTGATCTCTTATCTCCCCCTCCTCTCCCTAACCTTCCCACTGTAATTTGACAATCTGTTTGATGCTTTACTGTCTTTGTATCTATCTTTTGTTTATCAGATTATAATGTTCTTTATTATTCACAAATGAGTAATATTGTGTGATATTTTTCTTTCATTAACTGGCTTATTTTACTTAGCATAATGTTCTCCAATTCCATCCAGGTTGCTGTAAATGGTAAGAATTTCTTCTTTTTTGCCAAAACCTGTTTGGCTCAGTGGATAGAGCGTCGGCCTGTAGACTGAAAGGTCCTGGGTTCAATTCCGGTCAAGGGCATGTACCTTGGTTGCAGGCACATCCCCAGTTGGGGGCGTGCAAGAGGCAGCTGATTGATGATTCTCTCTCTTTGATGTTTCTAACTCTCTACTCTGTATCTATCTCCTTTCCTTTCTGTAAAAAATCAATAAAATATATATTAAAAAAAGAATTTCTTCTTTTTATGGCAGCATAGTATTCCATTGTGTAGATGCAGCATAGTTTCTATTCCAGTCATCTGCTGATGGGCACCATGACTGTTTCCAAATTCTAGCTATTGTAGCTTGAGCTGCTATGAACATAGGGGTGTATATATCCTTTCTGACTGGTGTTTCTAGTTTCTTGGGATATATTCCTAGAAGTGGGATTACTGGGTCAAATGGGAGTTCCATTTTAAATTTTTTGAGGAAACTCCATACTGTTCTTCACAGTGGCTACATCAGTCTGTATTCCCACCAGCAGTGCAGGACAGTTCCTTGTTCATCTGCATCCTCACCAACATTGTCGATTGTTGATTTGTTGATGTTGGGCATTTTAACAGGTATAAGATGATACCTCATTGTCCTTTTGATTAGCATCTCTGGGATAATTAGTGAATTTGAGCATGTTTTCACGTGCCTCTTGGCCTTCCTTCTGTCTTCTTTCAAAAAGATTCTATTTAGGATCATTGACCATTTTTATATTGGATCATTTATCTTCCTTTTATTAAATAGTATAAGCTGTCTGTAGATGTTGGAGATTAAACCTTTATCAGTGATAACATTTGCAAGTATGTTCTCCCATACAGTGGGCTTTCTTGTTGTTTTGTTGATGGTTTCTTTTGCTGTAAAAGAGCTTTTTATTTTGATGTAGTCCCATTTGTTTATTTTCTCTTTAGCTTCCATTGCCCTAGGGGCAGTATTAGTGAACAAGTTCTTTCTGCATATGTCTGAGATTTTGCTGCCTGTGGATGCCTCTAATATTTTTATGGTTTCCCGTCTTATGTCTTATGTTTAAGCCCAGTATCCATTTTGAGTTTATTTTTGTGTATGGTGTAAGTTGGTTATCTAGTTTCATTTTTCGCATGTATCTGTCCAATTTTCCCAACAGCGTTTATTGAAGAGACTGACTTGGCTCCATTGTATGTTCATGCCTCCTTTGTCAAATATTAATTGAGAATAGTGGTTTGGGTAGATATCTGAATTATCTATTCTATTCCATTAATCTATATGTCACTTCTTATGCCAGTTCCAGGCTGTTTTGAAAACATTGGCTTTGTAATACAGCTTGAAATCTGGTATTGAGATCCCTCCTACTTCATTCTTCTTTCTCAGGATTGCTGTGGCTATTTGGGGTCTTTTTTTTTTTTTTTTTTTTTTTTTTTTTTTTTTTTTTTTTAATTCCAGATGAATTTTTGGAGAGTTCTTTCTAGGTCTGTAAAATATGCCCTTGATATTTTAATGGGGAGTGCATTGAACCTATAGATTACTTTGGGTATTATGGAGATTTTAATTAAGTTGATTCTACCAATCCATGAACATGGTATGTTCTTCCATCTGTTTACGTCCTCTTCTATCTTTTTTTTCACTGTCCTATAGTTTTCCGTGCATAGGTCTTTTACCTCCTTATTTAAATTTATTCCTAGGTATCTTTTAATTTTTTTGTGTGATGGTAAATAACTTGCTTTTTTAGTCTCTCTTTCTGTAAGTTCAATAAGAAAGGCCATAGATTTCTTGGAGTTAATTTTGTATCCTGCTACATTGCCAAATTCATTTATTAAGTCTATTAGTTTTTTGATGGAGTCTTTTTTTATATATACAATATCATGTCATCTGCAAATAAAGACAGCTTTACTTCTTCTTTTCCAATTTGAATGCCTTTTATTTCTTTTTCTTGTCTAATTGCAATGGTTAATGCTTCCAGTATTATGTCAAACAGGAGTGGTGGAAGTGGGCATCCCTGTCTTGTTCCTGTTCTTAGGGGAAATAGTTTTAGTTTTTGCCCATTGAGTATGATGTTTGCTGTGGGTTTATCATATACAGCTTTAATTATGTTAAAGTATGATCTTTCTATTCCCACCTTGTTGAGAGTTTTTATCAAGAAAGTGTTCAATTTTGTCAAATGCTTTTTCTGCATAGATTGATATGACTATTTGATTTTTACCTCTCAATTTGTTTATGTGATGCATCATATTTATTGCTGCCTCCAATTTGCTAAAATTTTGTTGAAGACTTTGGCATCTATGTTAATGAGGGATATTGGCCTGTAATTCTTTTTCATTTTGTTGTCTTTATCTGGTTTTGGTATTAGGGTGATGCTGGTTTTATAGGAGCTTGGAAGAGTTCTTTCCTCTTGAATTTTTTTGGAATAGTCTGAGGAAGACAGATTTTAGTTATTCATTGAATGTTTGGTAATACTCTCCTTTGAAGCCATCTGGCCCTGGGCTTTTGTTTGCCCAAATCTTTTGATCACTGCTTCAATTTCATCATTAATGTCCTATTGAGCTGATTAGATTCTTCCTGATTGAGTTTTGAAAGTTTATATTTTTCTAGGAATATGTCCATTTCCTCCAGGTTGTCCAGCTTTTAGGAATAGAGTTGTTCATTATATTTTTTAACAATCCTTTGTATTTTTGTGTGGTCTGATGTTATTTCAACTCTTTCATTTTTGATTTTGCTTATTTGGATCCTCTCTCTCTCTGCTTCTTGGTGAGCCTGGCTAGATGTTCACCAATCTTGTTTATCATTTCAAAGAACCAGCTCTTGGTTTTATTGATTTTTTAAAATTGTTTCTTTGGTCTCTATGTCATTTATCTCTGCTCTGATCTTTATTATTTCCTTCCTTCTGCTCACACTAGGATTTTTTTGTTGTTCTTTTTCTTAACTTTTTGAGTTAGAGGGTTAACTCAAAAAGTAAGAAATTGTTTCTTATTTTTTGCAGTAGGCTTGTAGAGCTATAAACTTCCCTCTCAAGACTGCTTTAGTTGTGTCCCATAGATTTTGGATTGTTGTGTTTTCATTGTCATTTTTGCCATGATGTTTTTTTATTTCTTCCTTAATCTCACTGGTAACCCAGTCATTGTTTAATGTCATGCTGTTTAGTCTCCATGTGTTTGATTTCTTTGGATTGTTTTTATTGTAGTTGATTTCAAATTTTATGGCACTGTAATCTGAGAAGAACCTTGATATGATTTCTATCTTCTTGAATTTGAAGAGACTTTGCCTATGTCCCAAGATATGGTCTATCTTTGAAAATGACCCATGTGCACTTGAGAAGAATGTATATTCTGTGGCTTTGGGGTGAAATATTCTGAGGATGTCAATTTATTCCATTTGGTCAAGTGAGTCATTTAGGATTGATGTTTCTTTGCTGATTTTTTGTTTAGAGGATTTGTCCAATGGTGATAGTGGCGTATTAAAATCTCCTACTATGATTGTGTTGCTGTTAATCTCTCCCTTGATATCCTCCAGGAGGTTTTTTCATGTATTTGGGTGCTCCTGTATTGGGTGCATATATGTTTACCAGAGTTATTTCCTCTTGTTTGATTACTCCCTTTAGTATCATGAAGTGGCCTTCCTGATCTCTGGTTATGTCCTTCACTTTGATATATAATTTGTCAGATGTAAGTATTGCTACCCAAGCCTTTTTTTAATTTCCATTTGCCTTCACCCTCAGTCTGCGTGTGTGTCTTTTTTTTCTGAGGTGTTTTTCTTGTAGACAGCAGATACATGGGTCTTTTTTCTTATCCAATTCATTACCCTATGTCTTTTGATTAGGACATTTAATCCATTTACATTTAAAGTTATTATTGATAGCTACTTATTTGTTACCATTTTAATTTTTTACCCCCGTGTTCCTTCTTTGCTTCCTATTTCTTTTTTTTACAGCAGACCCTTTAGCATTTCTTGAATTGCTGTTTTGGTGGTGATAAATTCCCTTAGTCCTTTTTTATATAAAAAGCTCCTGATTTCACCTTCAATTTTGATTGATATCCTTTCTGAGTATAATATTCTTGGATTCCGACCCTTCCATTGCATGACTTTGTATATTTCATTCCATTCCCTTCTTGCCTCATGAGTTTGTATTGAGAAATCAGTTGCTAGTCTGATGGGAGTTTCTTTGTATGTAAATTTCTGTCTCTCTCTGGCAGCTTTTAAGATTCTTAGTTTGTGGTTGGTGTTTGCCAATTTAATTACAATGTCCTTTGGTGTTGGTCTTTTGTGGTTCATTTTGCTAGGGACTCTGTGAGCTTCTTGGATTTGTATGTGTTTTTTCTTCTTTTTATCAGGGAAGTTTTGTGTCATTTCTTCAAACAAGTTTTCTATTTCTTGCTCAGTTTACTCTCCATCTGGAACCCATATTATGTGGATGTTGTTTTGTTTCATGTTGTCCCAAAGTTCCCTTAGGCTCTCCTGCTTTTTAATTTTTTTCCCAGAAGCTACTCTACGTGGATATTTTTTCTCATATTGTCTTCTAGCTCACTGATGCAGTCCTCTGCTTCTTCTAGTCTACTCTTGGTGCTTTCTATTGAGTTCTTTACAGCAGCAATATAATTTTTAATTTCCTCTTGGTTCTTACTCATATTGTCAAATTTGTCTTTCATTCTTTTCAGTCATTCTTTTATGACCATTTCTCCGAATTCTTTCTCTGATAAGTTTATTGCCTCTAATTCTTTTGCTTCCTTTTCTGGTGATGCCTGCTTTTTTTCATATGCGGGCTGTTTCTTTGTCTTCCCATGGTCTCTCTTCTCCAGATATCTAGTTATGTAGTTCTCTCTCGTCTGTGTTAATTTAAAGGCACAAAATACAACACAACCATGTACAACACACAAGGCACTGCACAGAAATGTATTCATGATAGTAATAACCTCCAACAAACGTGACCACCAGAGAAAGGCCAATTAGGAGATAGGAGAGAAAGAAGAATAGTAAAAAGAAAGAAGTGGGGGGGAAGAAGTGTCAAAATGAAATTGAAAAAAGGAAAAGAAAAAGTAAGAAAGGCAATAATGATACTAAGAGAGAAAAGGGGAACAAATTATATATTTGGGGAGAAAACTGCAATAGAACAACCACTAATCACAGCAAATGCCAGCAACAAAAACCTAGATATTAATAAAAACTACAACACCAACAAATATCAAGCCAGAATTAAAGAATAAACAAAAACAAAGTAAACAATCAAAAAATGAATAAGTAAAATAATCTCACAAAAAAGCATAAAAATTGATATAATCAACATTCAAGCAAACAACAACAAAAGGACAGAGATAAAAACAATATTTTGTATAGTTAAGACAGAAGAGAAAGGTGTGTATTGACTTGGAACAGGGGATTGCAAATTCAATGTATAAGTAGGGTTAAATTTTAGCAGGGGTAAACAGAAAGAATAGGGAAAATCTAAAGCAGGAAAGGGATAAGAGAAATAAGACACCAAATGGGGAAAGGTTAGGAAGAGAGTGATGGCATAAATGTAGAGTTGAGATAGGGTAAAATGATGCTAAAGGCAAGATGAAAGTAGAATGTAGAACACCAATCCCAAAGTAAAATAATGTGAAAATAAAATGACCCTTTTAAAAAAGATGGTAAAATAGTAGTATAGTGCTGATTGAAAATAAAAATGTAATAATTAAAAAGGTAAAATTAAGTGAGGAAAAAAGAAAAAAATAGTTTCTTAAGTAAAAGATGCAAAAAATGAAAACAAAAATTAAAATACAAAATAAAAAAATAAAATGTGCAGTAGTGAAGGTCATTCACTTCCTCTATTGTTCTGTTTGGCATGCCTGTTTCCAGTCTGGACAGTATTGCAGTTCCCTGCATTCCACTGCTCCTCAGTATTATAAGCCAGTCCTGATTTTTAAGCAGGTGGTGTCTTAATTTCTTGTATTCCTTTATTTTTGATTACACAAGAGTCAATTTGTGATTCAGCCCCTGGGTGGCAGTGTTTCTGGATTGAATTCCGGGTCTCTATGGCCTCTCTAGCCTTCTTTCCTTGTGGCACTCAATACCAATTTATGTAGGTGGGCTGTCTCAGAGCTGGCTCTCTGATGGTCACTCACAGCTCTGATCCCCAGGTTCCAGAAAAACAACTTCACCCTTTAGTCTCCCACGGTGTCCCCAACTGGGTGATCCTTGCTTAGTAATCAGAAGCAAAGAAATGTAGAGGAAAAAGCAAAAGTCTTAGCAGCCAGCTCATCTCTGAAATTCTTAGGCTGTGCCTCCGCATCTGATCAAAATGGGTTACTTTTTAGAGATCCCTGTTAGCAGTTCTGAGGATCCCCTTTCACATTCATGGATCATGCTAGCCCCAATAGCCATGGACTTTTCTAGGCACAGACTTCCCTGGTCTTCCAGCTCCCACAGTGCACGAGTTTCTCTCTTCCACCAGAGGCTGAACTTTATCCCTGGTGAAATCTGACCTTTCTGTGGTAGAGTGAAGAGCTCCTTTGAATCTGCATGTTTGTGCCAATTGGGGACAGGTATTCTGGGGCTCCCAGCTGTTTGGTGGTTGCTGCAGATGTGGATTTTAGGCTTCTGATAAGATTCACTCTCCCTTTCAAGATGGCGCAATTTCTCCATCTGAGCCCTTAGCTCCAGAAGGGGACCCAGCTCCAGAGGGGGCTATCAGGTCAGGGGAACCCTGTCTAGCAGTCCCAGATCTTCTCCTGGAGTTTAGCTGGCCCTTAGCTTGCTAACATACACTCCCTGGGCTAACCTCAGCTATTCTTTCTTTCTCCTCCAGGATAAGACTTGGAACATGTCTGTCTATTCTTCTGTCATTTTCTTGCTCCTAGAAAGATATTTAATGTAATGACAATCTACTATGTTAGGATACTTAGTGCAAAGCTGTATATAAAATACTATACACATTATGACTCCAATATCATGATTTATATATGTACTAGAGGCCTGGTGCATGAAAATTTATGTATTGGAGGGTGATTTCCTCAGCCCGGTCTGCCCTCTCTCAGTCCAGGAGCCCTCAGGGGTGAGAGGTGACCCAGAGATCAGGGGAAGGCAATGCCCCCATCACACCTCTGCTGCTGCCACTAGAAACAGCACAAGCCTTGGCTGACCCTGATTACCTGAGTCTTGGGTGGCCCTGAGTAGCTGGGCAGCCGACATCCAAGGCTTGCCTGCACCTTGGGCTGGCCCTGGGTGGCTGGGGGGGGGGGGGGCGCTGAGAGGACTGGGGGACTCCGGAAGCAGTTGCATGGAGCAGCCTGACCCACCTGGGGGCAGGCCAGGCAGTGTCACATGCCTACCTTCTGGTGGAAATGAGCAATCAGAGGGGACTGGGTGCCACCATCTTGTGGCTGTGAGTGCCACCATCTTTGTGAGGGTATGATGATCAATTAGCATATTCCCTCTTTATTAGATAGGATGAGTATATAATGAATAAAAAAAAGTAAAAGAAAATGCACCAAAGGATTAAAAATGGTAATTTTGAGTGAAATATCTATAAATGACTTATTTGTATGCTTGTCTATATTATATACATTTCTTACAGTGATCATGTATCTAATTAGAAAAATCCTAACATTAAAAATGTGTCAAATAATGTATTAGTGTAGTGTTATAAGGAATGAGTTTCTTTGTTACATAAAAAACTTGGGAAAATTCAAAATCAGGTATTTATTCCATGCTGTTCAGTAGAATGAAATGTATTCCTTATCATTTCAATGACAGGATATAACATCTATAACCAACAGGACTAAACCATCAGCTGTATCAAAATTTAAGTTGAAACATGTTTGTTCTTATTCATGGTTCTCTTGTTTTAAAAATAAATCAACATCTCTTTTAAAAAATGAAGGTGAAATCTTTTAAGAAATGAAGATGAAATTTATTACAATAAAATTATTTTATTTTAATGTAAATATAAGTTTACCAGATTTTAATAAAGTAACAACAATTTAGAGATATAGATGTACATATACATATATAGGTAGAATATATACTTTTTAAAAACAGTAAGGCATATTTTATGATATATAATCTTTTTACTAAAAATAAAATGTATATACTTCTCACATATGAAACGAAAGTAGTGACTAGAAAGACACTATGACCTGGGGCAAGAGTTAACATCTTTATAAGTAGTTTTACTTTTATAGATGACTTTAGTAACAGCATTATACAAATAAGCCATTTGGCTGGCATGTTTTGGCAGTATGAATCAGTAAGACAATGGTTGAATTTTGCAAGTTTTGAAACTACAACCACTGCTTAGCAAGTCTTTGTAGTAATGTGATGTGTGGTAGCAGGTGCAAGTGAACCACAGTTACTAATGGCTAAACACAAAAGTTTTACTGCCTTTTGGACACTAGGGAGAGCAAGTTTGAGCCCTGATCTCCTGCTGCTCTTCTAAAGGTTTAACATATTCTAAACACTTTTACATGGAAATGAAAAATAGGAGAACAAGAGCAGGCTGGGGAGATGGCATTTCCACCAGTAAAATGTTTCCAAATCAATGCAGTTATCCAGTTTCTGACATTGGCCTTTGAACAGCCATCATCTATCTTATGCAAAATGTGACAAATGTGGCTTTGCTTAATTTTGTTGCAAAGGAAAATTTTTGTTCAGAGCTTTAGAAAATCAGTTCAGTCCACATAATTCGCTTTCTTCTCAAGTTTCTGAAAAGTAGCTGATGCTTATTTGGTAGAGAAGTGCTGTAGAGAAATGCTTCTCTTGCTTCTTTTTCCACAAGATTACATCACAGACAGGTTTCAAGTGTCTTACTCAACCTCAATACACGGGGCAGGCTTTTTGGTGGAGGAGTTTCCATTATCTGAGGGGCGGTAGGAAAGCATGCTCATTTTTGTGGAAAGACTTGAGTGGGACTTGGCCTTTGGGGGCATGTATTTCAGAAGCTGGAGAAAATATTTTTTAAATTTTTCGCCAAGAAAGCCATAGAAGAGAGGATTAAGGCAATTGTTAAAATAAGCTATGCAAATAGTGATGGGCATGGCAGTGTCAACAATATCTATGATTTTACAGTCATGTATGATGCCCAGTTGAATCAGAACATCCAAGAAAGTGAATATTTGATGGGGAACCCACGAGAAGAAAAAGGAAAGCACAATTGCCATAATTATCTTAAAAATATCATCATTTCTTGGTTTGTTCTTCTGAATTTCATACGCCTTCTTTAGGGCCTTCCAAATAAGAGTATAACTTGTAAGAATGATCAAAAAAGGAAATAAGAAACCCAGTAGATTCTTGGTTAGGCCTAGCCCTATGGGGAGGGTTGAGTTTTTGAATTCGTAATGGAAAGCACACACTGTGATATTGGTGTTTTCAATGAAATATGCATTTCGGTGGATTATAGTTGGCAAACTGGTCAAGGCAGCCAGCAGCCAAATAGTGATGCAGGTGACTTTGGCCACAAGCATTGTGCGCCTAAGGCGGGACTTCATTGGATGAACAATAGCCAGGTAGCGATCAATGCTTAGACATGTGAGTAAAAACACACTGGCATAGAGGTTGAAACTGATACTGGCTGAAGCGATCTTACATAGGTAATTGCCAAAGGGCCAACGGTATTCCATAGCAGTGTAGACAGCCCACAGTGGCAAAGTCAGTAAAAAGCATAAGTCAGCTAGCGCTAAATTCAAAAGAAAAACACTGGCCACAGTCTTCACTTTCATGTAAAAGTAAATGACAATTACCACCAAGCTGTTTCCAAATATTCCTACCACAAAGATGATGCTGTATAAAGTAGGGATCATGACAAATATGTAATTGTGTCGTCCAGCTTTGGGACAGTCATCTTGTATTCTTTTAATACCATCTTCAGTGGAAGAATTGAAGATCATTTTGACCTTCTGGGTTAATTAATATCAGATACTAATGCCAGTGTACCTGGAAAAAAATAAAAATGGAAAGGTAAAAATGAATTAACTTTCGGTAATAAATGAGTATTTTTAGTTCTCAGTCATAAGTACAGTAACTCAACTTTGATTTTAGGAGAAAAAAACTAGATCATATTGTGGAGAGTGGCTACAGTGTTTGGACAGGTTCAAGCCTTGGACTAATGAAAGGGCACAGTCTTCTCAGCTTGGAGGGCAGAGCCCTCCCTGCACAATTATAGCCAAAAGCTATAGTTGTAAGCTTGAAACTATGGTCCGAACATTTGGGCCCATGTACCTGAGTGATGTGGGTATGATAGAGTTCAGGTGCATATAATTGAGTAGATTTGAAACCCATGAGAACATTGTAACTGTGCCCTTACTTTTCCTTGTGGAATCTGACTATAAAATAAAGAGATGGCTTACAGGCCATGGTGCTGTCACTAGCTCTCCATCAGAGAGGACAGCATCATACACAGACCCAGCTTTCATTCTCTTGTCTCTCTTTTCTAAATCATTCATCGCTCCCTCTCATGTTCACCAAACCTGGCTGAACTGGCTTGTCACACCTATTTCCTAGAGAAAAACTGTGAATAAAGTTTACATTGTACATTCAAGTTAATTTTGAGAGCATATTAATTTCCTGGAAAGTGATAATATCCTCCAGACAAGTAGAAGTAGGGTTCTATGTGAATAAAATGATCTCTAGATCGTTTGTGTGCATTTTTTTCTAGAAGTAAATAAATTAAAATTGATTTAAAAACAATCTGAATCTCAGAAAATATTACTGAATTAAATTAGTCATGACAGACTTGAGTTTTTCTTGAGGTAAACAAGGTCAATTAATTTAATTTGTCTTTAATCTCAAAAGTGTGACACTTCTGTACTTATTTTTTAAACAAATTATTTAATCTCACAATCTTTACCTAGGTATAAAAATGATCAGCCACCCTCTCCCCCACCCTTAAGTGGTCAGAAGAGCTATCTCTAGGTTTATGAGGTATTGGTGATTATGGAAATTGATGTAAGAGGGGAGAAGAGAGAGGGAATAGTATTCTTTCCATTATTTTTCAGGCCACTACAGTCAGTAACCACATTCTTTAACTTGCAACTCAGTCTTGCACATGTTCTGAATCTCCTAACCTTTCTATCCATTTCTGGAATTAACTTAAACATTAACCATCTGTATAACAAGGATCACAAATGAATAGATGAAATCAGGATTATCAACATGTCTTTTGTGGGGGCTTGAGATAGTAGCAGTTCTTTAGGATTCTGGGAGGAATAAGATGCTCAGAAAAGGACTCTATAAAGACTTCTGCAAATATTTGCTTAAATATTTTATGTAATCAACAATAAAGCTATTCATTCATGTGATTTAGAAAATCAACCTACTCAGCCCTACATAAGAATCCATCAGAAAACCCTTGAGAGGGAGGCTGACAATGTTGTGAGGGTAACATCACAGGAGGTGGCACAGGCATCTTTGTGGAGAAGGTCAGCATTGGGCACAGGTAAAGTTGGCCAGGCAGAGCAGTGGTATTGGGTCAAGATCCTATTGCTGCACCAAGAGCAGGTCCCTGGGTGAGCATGGCTACATATTTCTCTTATAGCAAAGTGTAGTGGCCAATATGAGGGACAGGAATAAGACATTACTAGTCTGCCCAGGATAGGTCTGTGTACCATCCAGGAGAGCTGAACAATAAGGCAGTATCCATTTGTGTGTAAAGTGTTGTAGAAAAGATGAGAGAAGATTTTAAGAGATAACATTGGGAAGAAAGCAATTCTTAAGTGGCTACTCTCCCATAGATGCAGTTATTCTCCCCATCCAAGTTTCTGGTTCCATGACCTCATTAACTTCTCCTTTTCATTTAGCCTTATGTAATCTAAGTCCCCCATTGCCCTTTTCATTCATAAAAGCTTAGCGTTCACAAACAGGCAAATAGTCACCTCTTCAGGGGAGCCTTCCTAACTTTTCTGGGCAATTGGCTGTTCCATTTTGAGTGGCTTTGGTATTTTGGATGCAGGTTTTGACACTATATGATAATGGTCTGTTAATAATGTATTTTCCACTGGTTTGTCAAGGCCTACCAGTTTAGGCCCAGGCATATTCCAAGGAGGCATGTGCTGAATGTCTGATGAAGAGAAAGTGAGTGCACAAGTGAGTGAATGAATAGCATATAACCTAAAAGCTAATACTATAGAGCACTAAGACTAATTTCTATGGGGCTAATGAAGTCAATTTACATTCTGCTTTCCAACAATCTCATAGAAAATATTCAAAGACGAACTGGGCTTCATTTGAATGAGAAACATAAACAAAAACCAAACCAAAACACACACACAACAACAATAACAAAAAGCCTTTAGAACTTTTTGAAATACATAGTTTACAAATAAAAGATGAAAAGAAAAAATAATTTCAAAGAAATTAGGGCCAGTTTCTCAGGGAGGTAGGACTCATTTCCTCCTTACCCAGGAGATTTTCTTACACTTTGCTGATTTTCAGTTCATTTTACTATAATTATTAAAATTATGCCAACTTAGAAATATAAATTCATTTTATTAAACAAATATTCTCTATTGAAAATTAAATGCTATATTAAAGGTACATGTGCTGGCAATCATTTTTACCTTAAGTGGATTAATTTACTTATTTGCTCTCCTAACATCTAGTTGAAATTAGTTGGATTTTTCCTAGGAAAACATTGGAAATGTCAAGGCTAAAGAATATCAAAGATTAAAAGCAGATTGGGTGAACTTCATAACTGAAAATCAGGGAAGAGGTAAATATTTGTTTCAGCTTGGGCACAAAAGATAGGAAAAATTAAACTTGATGCATTAGGATCCTTTGGGTGCCCTGAACTTGGGTGCTCTCCTCTTTCTTCTTTCCTCTCTTGGCCCTACTTTGAGGGCACACAACTCAGGTTGAGTTCATTAGTCCTGTGTCTAGAGTGAGTGGAATTTTATTGAAGAGGCTGGAACTGTAACCATCACTTATAAAAGAATTTCTCTGGGAAAAATTTGTGTTTGAGAGGACCAATTTATAAACATAGTTTTGGACAATAATTCCTTCCCAGTCTGAGGTCAGCCATTCCTTCAATTCCCATCAATCCAGATAGGCTAATATTTAATATGTGAAAGTTATTCTGAACAGCTAGGGGAGCATCCCTAGTAATTTTAGTGAGGATTTATAATTTTAATGAGCTTATCACTTGAGAAACTCTGGACATAGCATTGAATATATTAATCAGAAGAAAAGTTTACATAAATGTTTATATAAATAACTACCTAGTAAGGAAACAAGTTGCCTTATACTTGGGGGTGGAGGAAAGAGGAGATGAATTTTGAATGATGGAAACAGCAGAGGGAAATGGCAGGATGATAGACAGAGAAGCAGGAAATGCAAATAGTGCCTTCAGTGGGCAGTTATTTATTCATCATCTTATATACACTGAAAACCTATTATGTGCTAGGTGAATAGTCACACTTCTCCATCACTTGAGTCTAGCTGGATGCATAGGAGCCTTAAACACTAAATTATCTCCAATGTATTGAATATTTAACCATATAAGAGGCTTATTGAATGCTCTGTATTTACTATTGACCCAACCTAGTGGTGGTGGGGGTGGGGTAGGGAAGTGGTCAGGGATGCTTCCCACAGAAGATGGCACTTGGACTTCAGAGGATGTATGGCAAACAGAGTGGTTAGAACTTGAAGGCAACCAGCTGGCCAGCCAAGGTGGAGTAGAGAGTGTGCCATCAGTTGAACTTTTCTCTTCTTACAGATGCCTGTTTATCATCTATGGTAAACAGCTCTTTCAATTTAAAGATATTGCACAATCTTCTGGGCAAGGGTTTGGGGTGTGATGTTCACTGGATGGGAAAGTGATATAGGTCCTAGGAAACAAGAAAAAGAATTCTCTGGTCTGCACTGTTTGTTTGTTGCTGTGGTGTATTTTTAGCATAATCATTTGTAATGATTGCCTATTTCTTTTTTCCTTCCTTCTTTTAACTTTTGGCCCCCTTCACTCATTTCTCCCACTGATTGGCTTCCCTACCTGAGGGCACTCGGGAAAGAAGTTAAAATGGAAGTTGTGATTGGCAGCCATCTTAGGTTGATGCTAAATGGTGGGGAAAAGTGGCTTCTTTTCTCTTTGAAGCTGAAACGATGCTGGGTGTTGGTGAGCTAATGGAGAAAGAGATGTGTTCTACTAGAAAACAAATTTGTGAGTCCTAGAAAACTGCTAAACTTTGTTCATCCTATTTCTTCTTCCAGTCTGGGATGGGCAGATAGGGTGCTGATAAGAACACAGGAGGGTCCTCCTCCCTCTTTTGAGTCTCACCATAGCTTTCACCCACTTTCTCTAGTAGAAAAGAAGATAGATTTGGAGGCAAAATACTTGTAATGGAATCTTCCTGTCACTTACAAATGTCACCCCATATCTCTAAACAGGAGCATCATTTTCCTCATCTGTAGGAACAGTGATCCCATTGCACATGTTCGTTGCAGGGATTAAATGAGGTAATGTGAAATCACTGGGTATATCTTTTGAATTGTGTTTAATAAATGCGTTTTATTGGAATTATTGCTGTTATTTTTTTAATGCAAAACAAATGCTGACTCAGCTCTGGGTCAAGAAAGCATGAGTGATTTTTTAAAAAGGGGGTTGTTATTTATAAACTCTTTCTCTTGCCATTTAAAGGCTAAAAATACAAAGCTGTTCTTTCAAAGTATGAGTAAAAAATAATCATGAGCAGCTGAATAAATTTGCCATGAGTCAGGTGAGAACTTTCAGTCTGCTGCAAACACAAGGTTGGCTCATGGTGGCCACACCACCCACTGTTTGCTTTTGGAGGAGTTACCTGAAATTTCTTGACAGCTTCTCCAACTCTTAAAAACAAGCGTAAGGAAGGAGATTTTAAAAAAATTCTAAGAATATTTCCTCAAGACTTTTGACTAGAATATTAATATCTTCTTCAGCTTCTGGCAAGCCAAAACCAATCTAATTAAATTGTTCATTACAAGCTCTTTTTTTTTTTTTTAATGAGTCTGCAATCTAAAGGAAAAAAAATACCCATAATTTTCTATGATAATATAGAGAAAACTAAAAGACCAAGTAATTACATTTTGAAATAATCTTCTATCAAAGTATCTGTCTTAAATTCAAAAAGAATAGGGGAATGTTTGAAGTCATTTGCTTATAGTGCTGGAAATCTCAATAAGCCATCTCATTTAATTCATTCTCTTTATTGCTATTGTTTTATAATTCAGACTTTAGAAAGCAACTGCTTCTCCTCCTGTGTTCTCAGTCCTCCCTCCTCCCAATCTCCAAGTAATGAATGAGGCATTTTACAGGCAACAATTGCTAGCCACTATCTATTTGTGAACTCATTGAATCATAAAAGTTAACATTAAAATTTTAGGGTTTTTACTCCCCCCACAATCAAATATACTTGGTCTTATTTTTAAACCTTCTGTTCTTATTTTATGAGGTCTATTTCTATCCTGATCTCCTTAAACATTTTGAAAATGTGTATGTTAGGAGGCCCTATACAATTGCTTTTTTATTTGTGGTTTCTTAAGGGACAAATTCTATTTGTTTTATCTGTGGAGGCCTTTCTTTTTTAACAAATTAAAAAGGTGGCACTTATGGACTCTCTTAGTCAACAACAGCTGCTTGATCCACCTTTGAAGCCACTCTAGTTTGCTTCTTTGAAACAATGGCTTATCTAATTTCAATTTCAGTTTTAAGGGGTACAAGGAAAGCAATTAGGCAGAAAAGGAAGCACTCACTAATTTATGACTTTAGAAAAATTTCAATGATATTATAACAGTTACATGAATTGTGAGTTTTATGTTAGAGATTATAGACCACATAACAATTTATTTCAGATTAAGGTTTTTAATATTACACAAATCACATAATAATTTTAAATGAAGAAGAATTAAGTATTCAATATATTTTATATGTTTCCCCAAATTGTCCAATGTCCTGATTGCAGTAGGTCTTGAATGATAGTCCACTAATTATCCTGCACAGTATGTAAGGAGACCAGTTCTGATTTTGGCTTTCCCACTCTCTAGCTAGGTGACCTTGATCAGTCCCTTAGCTTCTCTAGACTTGTGCATCCTCAAGGAGCTCGTACATGCTTGAAGAAATCTCTTAGCAGTGAGATTTCATAATCTTTCTTTTGAATAGGCATACATCTTTTGAAGACAAAGGCAATAATGGCTTACCAAGTAGAAATGACCTGATAAATCATTAAATTAGATAATTATCTGTCTATTATCTATATAAATATTATTAATGCCACAATTATTTGATATAGTCCATAATTAAATATAAGAAATGTTTTTATTAAAAATGAAAGGAAAATAATTTTACTTTTTAATGAACTTCACATAAGCTAATTATAATATAGTGGTGGTGCTGTCCCCCACCCTCATTAAAAATTTAACTGTTTACTCAAATGAATGTTTTCCTGGCACAGCATTTGGATAGTTACTTGTGACCCTTGGTTAATGAGGTCAAGGTTATAGGTTTGGATTCTATCTAGACTTGCTGACTTCACTCTATTTATGGGCAAAGACTGTGAGCCTCTTAGGCATTTCCTGTGTTATTCATAGGCAATAATCAGTGATAGAGTAAAGGCAGATTAGCTCATGAGTGTACATCAAAATGAAAAGCATACACTACAATTTTATCTAATAAAAGGATAATATGCAACTTGACCTTACCTCTGCTACACCCACAAACCACACACACAAGCTACACTCAGCAGTCAATCAGGAGCAAGTATGCAAATTAACCAAACCAAGATGGCTGTGGCCATGGAGAGCAGGAAGTAGGTGTGGGTTTCCCTGGCAATGGAGGAAGCCAAGTTTTCCACCTGCCCTTCTGGCTCAGGCCTCCACTCAATGCTACAAAGTTTCAATGATAGAAGATAAATAAATCCCAACAAAAATGGAGTCAAGCATGGATCTGGGAGACCAAGAGGCTTGTCTTGCCCCCAGAGATGGAGAAGCCAACCTTTCCTCACACCCTGGCCTGCTTTGGCCTCTGCTTAAGGCTAAAAAGTGTCAATTATAGAAGATAAATAAATCCCAACAGAAATGGCTCCACCACAAAGCGAGCAGAAGGATTGGCTCCACTCCAGGCTACAAAGTTTCAATTGTAGAAGGTAAATAAACCCCAGATACAAGGGCCTCTGCTTGGATCACTGGGGGCATGGTGTCCTGCAAACCACTCCATGCCCCAAGGAAATCCCACCCTGATCTGAGGCACCCTTCAGGGCAAACCAGCCAGTCCCCACCCATGCACCAGACCTCTATCCTATCTAATAAAAGAGTAATATGCAAATTGACCAGCACTCCAACACATAAGATGGCTGCCCCCATGCAGTCAAATATCCTGCCCCCAAGTGGACACAAGATGGCCATCACAAGATGGCCAGCAGGGGAGGGCAGTTGAGAGGGACCAGGCATGCAGGGGAGGGTAGTTGGAAGAACCAGGCCTTCAGGTAGGGCAGTTAGGGGCAAACAAGTTGGCAGGGGAGCAGTTAGGCATCAATCAGGTTGGCAGGGGAGTAGTTAGGGGATGATCAGGCTGGCAGGCAGAAGCAGTTAGGGGCATTCACGAAGGAAGGCAAGAGAGCAGTTGGGAGCCAGCAGTCCTGGATTGTGAGAGGGATATCCGACTGCCCATTTAGGCCTGATCCCACCAGAATCAGGCCTAAACGGACAGTCAGACATACCTCAAGGGCCCCAGATTGGAGAGGGTGCAGGCTAGGCTGAGGGACACTTTCCCCTCTCCCCCTATCACCATATGCACTATGATACTAGTCCAGTGGATTCTCTCTCCGCCTGTTCTGGCAGTCAGATATCACTCTCACAATCTGGGATGGCTGGCTCCCAACCACGCGCCTGCCTACCTGCCTGCCTGCCCCAATTGCCCCTAACTTTCCTCCCCTGCATACCTCATCACCCCCAACTGCCCTTCCCTGCTGGCCTGGTCCCCTCAACTGCCCTCTCCTGCTGGCCTGATCACCCCCAACTGTCCTTCCCTATAGGCCTGGTCACCTTTAACTGCTCTCCCCTGCAGGCCTTGTCACATCTAACTGCCCTCCCCTGTTGGACATCTTGTGATGACCATCTTTGACCACATGGGTGCTGCCATTTTGTGCTAGGGTATGAGGGTCAATCAGATCCTCCCTCCCCCCAACTGGTGGGCAGAGTTATGACATTACTGGCATCTGCCACAGAGACCTCCCCAAGACATTGAACCACCAATCAGTGTATGCCAAAGTGCCCTGGAGCCCACCCCTTCCTGTTCTGCCCTGGGTCCAACCCTTTCCTGTTCCTCCCCTCAAAAAGACCCTTCCCTCCTCCCTGACCTCCCACGTGTTTCTCTCTCCATGTTCATCTATGGAGGCAGCCGGGCTGGGTTCTTTCTCCTCTTTCCACTTCTTCAATTCTAATTTCTCTAACTCCATAATGAGTCCCGCTCATTACTGGGGAATAAACTTTACTTTAATATGACTTGGTAGTCAGTTTCCTGCACCTCAAACCTTACAATTACCTCCTTATGATATAGGATTATTATATAGGACTAGAGGCCTGGTACATGAAATTCGTGTAGGGGGAGAAGGGTGTCTGACTGCCCTCTCACAATCCAGGACTGCTGGCTCCCAACTGCTCATTTGCCTGCCTTCCTGATTGCCTGTAAGTGTTTTTGCCTGCCAGCCTGATCACCCCCTAACTACTCCCCTGCCATCCTGATTGATGTCTAAATGTTCCCCTGCCAGCCTGTTTGCTCTGAACTTCTCTCCTCTGCAGGCCTGTCCCTCCCAACTGCCCTCACCTGCTGGCCATATTGTGGTGGCCATCTTGTGTCCACATGGGAGCAAGATCTTTGACCACATGGGGGCAATCATCTTCTGTGTTGGAATGCTGGTCAATCTGCATATTATTCTTTTATTAGATAGGATAGAGGCCTGGTACATGGGTTTGCCCTGAAGGGTGTCCTGGCTCAGGGTGGGGGTTCCCTTGAAAGGTGGGGTGGCCTGGGCGAGGGCCTGTAGTGGTTTTCAGTCCAGCCATACCCCCTGGCAAACCAAGCAGAGGCCCTGGTATCTGGGATTTTTTAATCTTCTACAATTGAAACTTTGTAATTTGTAGTGGAGCCAAGCCTTCTGCTCGCTTTGTGGTGGCAGCCATTTCTGTTGGGATTTATTTATCTTCTATAATTGAAACTTTTAGCCTTAAGCAGAGGCCAAAGCAGGCCAGGGTGTGAGGAAAGCTTGGCTTCTCCATCTCCGGGAGCAAGTCAAGCCTCTTGGTCTCTCCAGCTCTGTGCCTGATGCCATTTTTGCTGGGATTTATTTATCTTCTGTAATTGAAACTTTGTAATGTTAAGTGAAGGCCTGGGTGTGTGGAAAGCTTGGCTTCTCCCATCGCTAGGGAAACCCAAGCCTACCTCCTGCTCTCCAAGGCCACAGCCATCTTGGTTAGGCTAATTTGCATACTCGATCCTGATTAGCTGGTGGGTGTGGGTTGTGGGTGTAGCAGTGTGATGCTTACTTTGCATATTACTCTTTTATTAGATAAGATAGTCACCATGCTATACATCAGCCAGCACTTATTTATTTTATAACTGGAAGTTTGTATCTTTTGATTCTCCTTTGCACCTTTTTATCCCTTTTGTATCTTTTGATTCATCCATTTTGCCTGTTACCCCTGTCCCCTGCCTCCCCTCTAGTGACTACCAATATGTTCTCTGTATATATGAACAGTAGGCATATTTCCATGTTTATAATTTACTGCTTTTATTTCAGAATAATAATGAGGCACTTGTTTAATGTCAAAAGGAAGGTAAAACTGTAGATATTATATAGCTTCTACATTCGATATTTATGACAGCAACTGTTTGTGTACAAAGTGGGGCCCTCAGGCTAAATCTGGCGAACAGATATATTTAAAACAAAAATGTATATATTTTTATTGGTTTCAGAGAGAAAAAGAGAGGGAAAGAAAGATAGAAACACCCATGATGAGAGAGAATCACTGATTGGCACACCCAGGCATGTGCCCTGACCAAGAAACAAACTGTGACCTCCTGGTTCATAGGTTGACACTCATTCAGTAAGTCACACTGGCTGGGCCAGATATATTTTCTTTGGCCCAAAATGCATTTTGAGTTTTGGAATTTTAATCCTACATAGATCACTACTCCCCACCACTCTATGTTTCCCGGTGCTTTAGGTAAGTGCTTTTTAGAAAAAATCTAATGTGAGGCACATGTAATTTAAATTTCCATTGTAGCTACATTAATAGTTTAAAAGAAACAGGTGAAATTAATTAGAATAAGATATTTTATTTAACACTATATTTCAAAATGTAATCAATATAAAAATTATTGATATTTTTCATTTTTTATACTAAATCTTCAAAATGCAGAGTATGACCTGTGTTTCCAGCATATCTCAGTTGAAAGTAGCCTCACTTCAAATGCCCAACTACCACTTAGGGACATTTCATTGGATATGCATCATTAGGTCACATACCCAGCTGCATGTCCATACCAGCCATCTAGTAACAGGAGCATTACCATCACCTGGGAATTCCTTAGGAACACAAGTCTCAGGCCCCACCCCAGATCCACTATAGACCCTGTGGGTGGGGCCCAGCAACCTGGGTTTAAATCCAGATGATTCTGATGCATGCTAATGTTTTAAAATCACTGCTCTATTGGCATCTTAATTTGCAGCTTTGGCTAACATATTGATAATCATGAGTGATGGGCAAAAGCAAACCCAACAAACAACAAAAGTGCCCTTAACCGAAATATCTTCATTTGATACTTTTGAGTCTTCAAAACCTGAAGTATGACAAACTTCTAAGCTTGAGAAGCTTATTTAACTGTGAAGTTTATTAAACTGTGTATTTCTTTCAAATAGCCAGGACTGGTGCGATTAAGGGGAATCTAATAGGATGTTATCTAGTAAAATATCCCTGGTGCTTACTCAAAGAGGTCTGGACTTTTTTTTTAACTAGAGTGAGGTGGGCAATACCCACCTCCATATATCCATTACAGGTGAGATACACCTGGGAAGTTGGGAGAACCTACTGACTCAGGTAAGAGCCAGAGTTAAAGTAATTGAAGAGCATGGGTACTGAAAGATCTGGACCAGGTACAAACACCCTCTGAGATATTGAGGGTTTAATACCATAATATTGTAATAAAACATGAATCACACCAAAGGAAGTCATCCTTTTGCTGGTGAAGTGTCATGTCTTCAGTTTGTAAAAAAAAAAAAAAAAGGCAACATCTGTGAAGTGCAATAAAACAAGGTGTACATGATTCACCTCTTATCAGCTATGAAGTCTTCAGCTTTTTGCTTAACCTGTGACTTATTTTCTTCATCCGGAAATGATGATAATTATAATGGATTTCATAAATATTATGAAGTAAAAAATATACGCCCAATCTGGCTTACAACATTGTTGGGAACATCTAATGAGGTCATGTATGTGAAGATGCTATGAGATCCCATAACTTTTGAGACTTTTGTTAATGTTATTAAATTTATACTTTGGTGTAAATGACCAATTTTCCAGCTACACACAAATTTAGGAAAGAAGGACTGGGAAACTGCATGTGCTGCTGGAAGTGGAACAGCTAAAAAGTACCAGAAAGAGGTGGAACAGCTCAGAGAAGGGGGCTGGCAGGAACTGCTCATAAGCAACTTGGACTGGACCATTTTGCCAGCTCTAATCATTCTCTTGAATGCCTATATAATTCTAAAACAATTAAATTACAATGATATTGCACCACCGATTGTAACAAAAAGTCTAGACCATTCTATCTCCTATTATTTAGTGCTCCTTTTTCTTGTGTTTTCTAATTAAACAGTCTGTGATAAGAGGCATGGATGCCAGGTAGAGTAAAAGGTAAACAACACTTTGCCAACTGAAAAAATACGATGAAATACTGGTAACTGCTGTTTCCTGTGAAAATTTCATTAGCAATAAATGAGTTACCAGATGTCACACATCAAATTTGAAATTAAAATATATTCCCATTATTTGTGTACAGTTTGAGCAGGAGGGAAAAATGTACCCTTTCCAAGAGAGGTATATGAGATAATGTCATTGTTTCTGCCCTAAATGTAAAATAAAATGTACCCCTTCATTTGGAAAGTGGAAATAGAGTCTTTATGCAAGGACTACTTAATGAAATGACATATTACTCATGCAGCAGCAACTCTGTAATGGCAAGGAGAATATTTTTGAACATTCTGTGCCGCACCAAGGCCACCATCTCCTCTTGTTTTTAACTTTGCTAAGGCAATTTCTCCTTTCCACACCTTCACTTTCAGCAAGCAATTTCTACTTGTATTACCCACAAAAAAACAACACTGTTCCATCAGCAACTGTCGATGTCAACTCTACTCTTCCTGAACTTGCTGTAACAACCCTGGTAGCGCTTCCGTCTCCCCACGAGATATAAAACTCTCCTTATGTTGCTCCAGCTAGCTGAGCTGACTTTGTCCTCAGCTACATGCCTCCAAAAAGGAAAGCAACACAGTTAGGAAGGGAACCTATAGTAGGAAATAGGACAGCACAAGTTCACGTGAGGCAGCAGAAGTTTCAAATGACAAGCTGTAGTAATAGAAATATCTAGCATCCTCTAGTTTTTATGAACAAATATTTTTGGCTGAAGAAGGCTCATGTTCTTTTGCAATTTCAAAATCTCCAGTTACTCAGTTCCAGCTGGAAACCATGGCTGTTTGAAACTATTTATTTCTTGTCAATTAATTTTATTCTTAGGTGAAGCTTATAAATAAAATTAAGAGGGTGAATGTGAATTGTTACTGTCAAGTTCCTCTTGGAGAAATATTTTCATTGGATTTCTTTACAGACAGAAATCTCCCAAAGCACTTAAAAGTTTATTTCTGGATCATTAACAACTCATGGGGGTTTGGGGAGGAGAGGGTATTTCAGGAGCTACTGCCCTTTGACTCAAAGGAAAAGGCACCTTGAAATGATGATCAATGTCAATGTGGAAAATACCAACTTAAAAATTTTTAACTACTTAACTTCAGCACAAAGTGACAAGTGTTCAAATACACTTATTTAATGTGTAATTGTTTTATATTCTTCTGTTCTTTTGTGGTACCTGACTTACAAGGAGGACTTAAAATAGTGGCTTTATGTTAACATTAGTAACATTTATGATTGATTGAATGCTCACTATGTGCCAACTATTATAATTACTTCTATCTCTATAAGATCTATGTTATGGACAGACTGTGTCTCCTCAGAACTCACAGGTTGAACCCTTAATCCCCAAGGTGACTATATTTGTCAATGGGGCCTTTAAAGAGGTAATTAAGGCTAAATGAGGTCATGCAGTTGGAACCCAAATTTAATGATTGGTGGAAAACCCCAGGAATGTGCTTGCAGTATGAGGAAAAGCCATAGGAGCACAGGGAGAAGGGAACGATCTATCTGCAAAGTGAGGGTAAGAGATTTCACAGAAACCAACCCTGCCAGCACCTGATCTAGAACTTCCACCCTACAAAACTGTAAAAAAAAAAAAAAGTTAATGTCTGTTGTTTAAGCCACCCAGTTCTAGTCTCTGGTATTTTGTTATGGCAGCCCAAGCAAACTAATACGAGGCCTATGACAGAAGGCCCCATTATTTCCATTCTTCAGATGAGGAAACAGGTTTAGAGAGCAGGTCCTTACGTTTTCACATTCTAAAGTTTTCAGGTTCAGTTTCTTTCTTTCTTTCTTTCTTTCTTTCTTTCTTTCTTTCTTTCTTTCTTTCTTTCTTTCTTCCTTCCTTCCTTCCTTCCTTCCTTCCTTCTTTCTTTCTTTCTTTCTTTCTTTCTTTCTTTCTTTCTTTCTTTCTTTCTTTCTTTCTTTCTTTATATGTTTTTATTTATTTCAGAGAGGAAGAGAGAGGAAGGGAGTGATAGAAACATCAACGATGAAAGATCATCATTGATCAGCAGCCTCCTGAATACCTCCTACTGGGGATCAAGCTTGTAACTTGGACATGTGCCCTAGACTGCAACTGAACCTGGGACCCTTCAGTATGCAAACTGATGCTCTGCCCACTGAATAAACCAGCTAGGGCTCAGTTTGTGTTTTGTAAGGTTATTTCTTTTATTTTCTTTCTTTCTTTTTTTTTAAAATATATTTTATTGATTTTTTACAGAGAGGAAGGGAGAGGGATAGAGAGCTAGAAACATTGATGAGAGAAAAACATCGACCAGCTGCCTCTTGCACACCCCCTACTGGGGATGTGCCCGCAACCAATGTACATGCCTTTGACCGGAATCGAACCCAGGACCTTTCAGTCTGCAGACCGACGCTCTATCCACTGAGCCAAACCGGTTTCGGCTGTAAGGTTATTTCTTTATATTGTAGTTCAACGCTTCTCAATTGGAGGTAAATTTACTCTCCAGGAATATTTGGCAATGTTTGGAAACATTTCTGGTTCTCACAATAGGCAGAGGTAGGGGAGTGTTACTGGCATCTGGTGGGCAGACAGCTGGGATATTGCAAATCACCCTAGAAAGCACAGGACAGGACCCAGCAACTAGGGATTATCTGGCCTAAGATGGCAGCAGTGCTGCTGTTAAGAAACCTAGGTCTAGTTCCTACTTTTTTTTTTCTTTTCTTTTTTTTCCAACTTTTAATAATCTGTAGTTCTTATCTTTTATGGAATAATTTAACTATATATTTTATTAATGACATTTGTTTCATATACCATAATCATATTTTCCCAGGGAAACTATAGATCCCTCAAATGATAAATTCCTGTTAGGTAACCTTCAAATACCCAAGGTCATGTTGAATACTTAGAAGTGTACCCACTCCACTCCAGGACCCCTCGGGGGATGTCCGATCGCCAGATTAGGCCTGAAATTGCAAGCTATCTCTTGTGTCAGATTATTCTAGAAATTACCCTCTTTGGCCATTTCCCAGAGCTCTGTTATTCTTCACAAGTACACTGGAAAGGAGATTGGAGCTTACAAGGTCTTCAAGAAATTTGATGGCTTATAATGGTCCCAAGGCTGCTTCTGGAGGGAGAAAGCCACCCAGTCTGAAGTCAAACCCTGCCCTCTGGTGGCATCAATGCCAAGGATACTGCCAATTGGGAATCTGACTGAGAGCCAGAAGGAGTCAGTCTGTAATTAGATTCTAAACTGACTGCAATATTTGAATGTAAATTCAATTTTGCATTCATTCATCTTAGACTCTTTTTCTCTGTGGGACAAAACATTAAATGTAGCCTGTCATCAAGGCTCTTGTTAGAATTAAGCTAAGTAGAGAAAAGTGAGAGACAAAGAGGTTAAACATGAGTAGTTACAAATGATAATTTCTGCAAGTTTGGCAACGAGAGTTTCAATTATTTGATTTGAGTCTGTTCCTTGCCTCCTCTACCCAGCTGCTTTACTGCTCTATAAAGACATTGAATAGTTGTTTTTGTAGCCAAAGAAAAACATTTGTGGAAAAGGGCTTCTAGAGGAGCAATTAATAGATTCTATGGCCAACATTTGAGTTGTTTATTGGTTCCTGTAGTATTTCCCCTACAACTTTCTTAAAGAGTGGTTCTAGAAGAAAATTATTGTGTTTGAAATACTAACTAAATCTGAGGAAATTATCCTTCCCTCTTTTTCCATTAGGAACTCTCTTCTCTTACTAGGAAAATACCACTGTACTTAATATCACAGAGTGCAGCCTTTTCTGTATACTGATGCCAAGTGGGTAACATTTTAGTGAGGCATTGAAGTTATGATATGCAACTCCACTGGAGACAAACAAGGTCATTTTAGAAGGTCTTTTCATTGAGGACATCAGAACTTTCAAACGATACAGGTAGCCTTTCCTGGATAATTGGGATAAAACAGAAATAAAGAAAAAAGTCAGATAGAAGCACTTAGAATTAAGAGTGAAATATATCATAAATTTTTAAAGTGGGTGAAAGAATGTCAAATTTTTTCCCTTAGATTTTTTTTTTTTGAGAGAGAGAGAAAGAGAGAGAGAGAGAGAGAGAGAGAGAGAGAAAAGGAAGGGGGAGAGAGAGAAACATTGATGGGGTTGCCTCCTACAAATGTCTCTACTGGAGATCAAACCCCAAACCCCCAATCAGGAATCAAACCAGTGACCTTTCAGTATATAGGATGATGCTCAAACAACTGAACCACACTGCCCAAGACTGATGTCAAATCTTAATATACAAAACCAGAAACAATGAATAAGAAAGCAACATAACTTACTAAGTCAAGAGTAGAAGTCAGTTGATCACAGGGTATATCAAGGGGACAAATGACTTAGAACAAACACTAGTCTAGAACTTGGGGTGGGATTTTTTCTTTGTCTCTCTAGAAATTGGGGTCTTAGACAAATCATCAAACCTTCCCTAAACTCTGATCTGATAAATAGGAATGAAACTCTACACTTTCTACCTTACCCTTGGAAGAATGTTGCAAGATTATATGTTTAAACTGATTTCCTTAAAAGATAGTATGTTATATCCATTCAATATAGACTAAATATAATAAAAACAAGTTTAATACATAGCTGAAGTGGAAAGATAATTTATGTATCAAGAAGTATATATTCAGCACTTACAATCTTAAAGGAAACATTAATCAACTAGAGACCCGGTACATGACATTTATGCATGGAGGTGCGTGGTCCCTCAGACCGCCTGCACCCACTCCAATGCAGACTTCCCCCGAGGATATCTGACTGCAGTTTAGGCCCAATCCCTATGGCAGTTGGACATCCCTCTTGCAATCCAGGATTGCTGGCTCCTAACACTCACCTGCCTGCCTTCCTGACTGCCCCTAATCACCTCTGCCTGCTGGCCTGATGCCCCTAACCTCCTATGCCTGCCAGCCAGGTTGCCCCTTAATTGCTCCCCTGCTGGCCTGATAATACCCTATCTGCTCCCCTGCAGGCCTGATCACCTCCTAACTGCCCTTCCCTGTCAGTCTGATTGGGCCCTAACTTCCCTCCCCTGCTGGCCTGATTGCCCCTAACCATCTCTGCCTAGGCCCCCACCACCATGGCTTTGACCAGAATGATGTCTGGTCTGATTAGCACATTATCCTTTTATTAGTATAGATGTTAGCAAAGCCCATTGGCAGGCAGGCATTACAGAAAATGATCTATAAGCTTTGAAATCACAAAGATCAGTTTAGGTCCTAGACCCATTTCTGAGTAATCTTATAACTGTCTAATTTATTCACCATCTTTGAGCATTAGTCTCCTCATCTTTAAAGTGGACTGAAAACTTACTATATACTGTTAACATGAGGGTTAAATAAAACAAGGAGGAAAAAGATTGCCATATATTAAACACTCAATAAATCTAATACCTAGTATTATTTTTGTTTATTATTGTTGTCATTATATATATTCTTAATATATATTCATATGTCCCCTGACAAATACTAAGTTAATTATCCCATAATTTTACTTTATATATGTGTTATTGCCACATTATTATGCATGACCAAGAAACAAAGTGGAATTATAAAAGCCCTTCAGTATAGTGTTATAATGTGTTATTAATTTCATAAAACAATGTAAAAAGGATCCTTGGAACTTTTAAGAAGTGTGTATGAACATCTAAAGCATAGATGATTTGAAGATAAAGTTGGGGGAGGAAAATATATTATACCATAGGCCTTTGATATCTCAATAATTAAATGCCAAAAATTCAGAGAAAAAAATTCTTTGCCAACTGCTCTCTAGTATTCACATAACCCTCTTCCTTGAATTATCTGAGTTAATATGTGGTAATTGTTGTTCTTTAATATGATTTCATGAGATTCACTTTGTAATAATTATACAATATGTATTGTTTCTGATAATAACATTTTTGGTATCACTTTATTAATATATAAAATAATAGAAAAACAAATTAGGCTAAATATTATTGTGCTCAGAATAGAGCAAACAGGTTTGTGAAGTTCATTAGACTTAGTGAGAATATAATAATATGCTAATAATTTTGAATATTATGAGATGAAGAGGTCCCAATTCAGAGAATATATGTTTATAAATCAGTCTATTTCACAAGGCATAGTATACATGTCAATGATTGGATTAAAGTTAGTTTCCAGATAAATTACACAGTTTCTTTGTGTTACACCATCAAATTATAATGTTCTCTTTACATAAAAAGTCATTCTGCAACTATGGACTTTCAAATTACTTGGGGGAACAGCTTTAGCTTAATGTAGATCAAGAAGTCACATATATTTCTGCTATAGAAGGAAATACATGGGTCAAATTTATTGCTTTTATTCAGAAAATACAGGTATGTATGCCCTTTGTCCCTGTACATACACACAGTTGCTATACTGCAAAAGCTGTTTTGGTTGCCAGGTTATCCCAGCAAGGTCTATTTTAACCTATAATGTAGTTGAACTATTATTCTCTGCTAGAGGCCTGGTGCACAAAATTCCTGCATTGGGTTGGGGGTCCCTCAGCCTGGCCTGTGCTCTCTCACAGTCTGGGACCCCATGTTCCTTACTGCCTACCTGCTCCCTGCTTCTTACTGCTCAGCTCTCTGCTCCTTAGCGCTGTGGCAGAGTCAGAAGAGGGTCCTGCCACTGCATCTGCACTTGCTAGCCATGAGCCTGGTTTCTGGCTCAGCTGCACTCCACTGTGGAATGCACTGACCACCAGGGGGAAGCTCCTGCATCGAGTGTCTGCCCCTTTGTGGTCACTGCACATCATAGCGACTGGTCATTTTGATCATTCGGCTGTTAATGCTCGCTTAGGTTTTTATTATATAAATAGTATTTTGCTTTGGTTGAAACAATGTATGTTAGAGATGCATAACACTTTATTGCTGGAATGTTCCCTAGAAATGACATGCTCCAGTGTTCACATATTCACACAATCAGAGGGGCTAGGAGTAACAGGTGGGTGACTCAGGCATAGTGGCAAATGCAGGACCCTTCCCCTTCCTCAGAGGAAGTGGGGCTGGGAATGAGTCACTTGTCAGCTACAGCCAATTATGGCAATTCTGATTAGAAAAGATACAGGCCAATTTCTTAAAAATAAACTTGAAATTTTAAATTTTATGTGAAATACATTATTTTGAAGTGTTTTCAACTCATACAGATGGGGAACAAAAGCAACACTGTGTTGAACTAAAATCTAATCTGGTCCAAGGCTGCCAATTTGCAACATAGGATGTAGGCCAATCACCTATTTTTATATCTAAGAAGCAAACAATAAGTTCCTGTAAGATGCTGCAGACCTGTGTTGCAATGTTTTTAAACTGCACTAAATACCTTAAGTCTATCTTGATTAGACATCTTCTTCTTCCATTTCCACAATTCATCAAGGAGATGGAGGTAATGGGAAAGCTGAGGTGTGAGGTTATTATCCACCCCTGTTCCCATAGAGCTGGGCTGCCCCACTTGGGCATGCAGGAAACGGATGGAGTGCCTGGATGGCAGCCTGGATGTCACCTTTCTGAATGGCAATCTGGATGTCACCTTTCATTTCATTGTTTCTGCCAGCAACTGATTTTTTTTCTTTTCATTTTCTATATTGTTAAAGATACCACTATATCTTTTAGACCTTTTTCTGTGTTTCACTAAAGTGATGTCTCCACATGGGTGAATATAGCACAGAATCTGAGATATTTGGGTATTTTTGCATATTGTTTTAACATGCATTTAAAAAAAATAATTTAGTCCCTAAAGATTTTCTAAAGTGAAAGGGACTGATGCTATTTCCCAGAGCCACACTGACCCAATGTCCTGATCATATAATTGGTGATGAGGTTAAATTTTAAAAGCTGCTTAGTAATTGATAAAATATATTTATTTTTTAAAGCTTCACTATCTAAAGTGAATTGTGATGCTCTAAGCACATTACCTACACATTTGTGTCGCAAAGTTACCTTTGTGTTTTTACTAATATATTCTCCAAATCTGTTCACTGAAGATCTAGGAACACAAAGCAGAAACAGATAAAAAGAACATATCTGCTATTGATCAGGAGAATACATTGGCTGAGGGACTTTCACTGGATTAATTCTGGGTGGATATAGGATGTTTCCAATGAACCATAACACTTGGCTAGCATGTACATGTCTTGGTAGACAAACTCTAATAGAACTTCCTGTACAAGTAAGTTGACTTTTCATCTTTGCTGAAAAAGTAGTTTAATTCTCATGACTATATTTTGAATTCTGTAAAAAACAAACAAACAAACAAACAAAAAACACGTACATTTTGGTTAATTGCTTTGTTGGCTGGAAGAACACAATTCATTATTTTATACACAGTACGTTGGATGGGGAAGGGCAAAAGTACTAATTTCCATTTTAATTTTTTGTAAACAGATAAAATTGTATGCCTTTTCAAATCACAGAAGTTTCTTCTGTGGTTTCACTTTCTGTGGTTTTAGTTACCCATGTCAACTGTGGTCCAAAAATATTAAATTTCTTCAACCATTGACCTTACATATTAAATTTCTTCAACCATTGTCATAGCTTGATTCTTCTTCTGATGTAGAAGATCAACAGCAGTCTAACACTAAATCAGTGCCTGTGTCATTCACCTCACCTCATTTCATCATGTAGGCATTTTGTGATTTCATATCACCACAAGAAGAGTGAGAATAAGAAAATATATTTTGAGAGACACCACATTCACATAACTGCTATAATTGTTCTACTTTATTATTAGTTTTATTATTAATCTTTTACTGTGACTATAAATTAAAGTTCATCATAGGTATTTAAGTATAAGAAAAGACAGTATATATAGGATTTGGTAACATCCACATTCTTGTAACTCAGACAGTGCCATGTTGAGAACTTCTAGCAGCTCCTTTCCATGTCAGGAAGGTGATGGAACCTGCTTCATGAACCAGAGACAGGCTGTGAGAATGGATCAAAGTGATGTGGAAAGGGCCCACATGATTGCCTGGGAAACTTAGTTGTCTTTAGCTGGTAACATCCTCCTGCTCTCTTAAGGTGAGCATTCACTTAGGACTTTAGTATTAAGGAGGTATTACGTATTTGGCTGCTAAGATCCAGAAAAGAATGAATATTGTGAAGGCAGTGGAAGGAACATAGTCTTGGCATCTGAAGTCCTAATTGGAGCTTTCATCTCAGACATTGTAGATTTCATCTCTATACATTCAATTTCAGTGTTTTCTATGTCTTCCATGATTCTACTTAACATGTTTAAACTTTCTTTCCTCTAGTTTCTTGAACATATGGAATTCATTTATAATTACCATTAATGTCCTTGTGTACTAATTCTATCATCTGTGTCATTACTGGGTCTTCTTCCATTGATTGATTTTTTTTCTTCTCTTTATGGATTGCATGTGTCTGGCTTTTTGCATGCCTGGTAAATTTTTTAAAAAATTGATGTTTAGAGAGATATGGGAAAAGGGAGAGAGGGAGGGAAGATCAGAGAAAGATATTTGTTATTCCACTTATTTATACATTCATTGGTGGATTCTTATATGTGCTCTGACCAGGGATTGAACCTGCAACCTTGGCATATTGGGATGATGTTCTAACCAATTGAGCTATATAGCTAGGGTACATGCCTGGTGATTTTTGAATGGATGCTAAACACTCTGAATTTTGCCTTGTTTGGTACTGGATGTTTTTGTATTCCTATAAAAATTGTCCAGCTTTGCTCTGGGAAGCAATTAATTGCAAATAGTTTAATCCCTTTATACCTGGCTTTTAGGCTTTGTTAGGTGAAACCAGAGTAGAATTTAGTCTAGGGCTGATATTTTCCCATTCCTGAGACCAAACTCTTCTGAGTATGCTATCTTATGTCCCATGAATTATGAGATTTTTTCACTCCAGCCTGTGGGAACAGGAACTATTTGCTGGCTCTGGATGATCTCTAGGGATTGTTCCTTCCAATCCTTTGGGATGATTACTCACACACAAGCATTGAAACAAAAGGCCCCTTTGCAGATCTCTGGGTTCTTCCTCTCTAGTCTCTGGTACTCTGCCCTGTGGACTCTCTAACCCACATGTGTCAAACACAAGGCCCTCGGGCCAAATCCGTCCCGCCAGGCCTTGCAATGTGGCCCGCACCGTGCTGTCATCACTGCACTCCGCTGCGTTTCCATCACAATGACAGTTTATGACTGTTCAGTAAACCATTCGGCCCGCGATTTAGGCTGGATTTTAGATTTTGGCCCCTTCTCTGATTGAGTTCGACACCCCTACAACCTTGCCTCTCTGAACTTCCAACTCTATCTTCTCAACCCAGGCAGATATTGGAGCTCCTCCTGGATTATCCTTCCTTGTGCTACACTGGAAACCCTGGGCAGTGAGCTGGGGCAATCACAGGGCTCAACTTCCTTTGTTTCCCATCCCTCAGAGATCACTGCCCTTTGTTGTCTGATACCCACTGTCTTGAAAACCATTGTTTCAAATTTCCCCTCTCTCTCTCTCTCTCTCTCTCTCTCTCTCTCTCTCTCTCTCTCTCTCTCTCGTTATTTTAAGTGAGAAGGTAACCCCTGTTACTCCATCCTGGCTCACTTGAAGCAGAAGCCTCTGGTTTTGGCTTTTGACCCTACATCTTTTGTGCTATTTGATTTTGGAAGAATTGCTCAGTCTTTTCTTCTTCTTTGCCTATTTATAAAATGGGACAATAATACACTACTTAATCAATAGGATCATACAGGGAGAGAATGTCAGAGTCTATAAGGTTAGGCAAAGGAGTATTCCTACACTGAGAGTGGACTTTAAAACAACACCTGCATGGGATGCATTTCTCTCCCTAGGAGGAATCACCTGACCCTTTTCTCCTGCTCAAACAGGAATACTTGTCTTAGTTGATGCTCTTATCCTAACTAATGACCCTGCCCTTTACTTTGTGAGCCTGCTGCTAAAGGTCAAAAGGCAACTTGTCTCCTCACAGAACCCATGGGGCACAAACCATGTTCAACTGAAACATTTTGCCAAAGTTATGCCACAACACAATTGTGGTACCATCAACAGAATCTATGTGATTTGCAGTTAAAAAAATTAAATTTTCTTATTTACATCTTACTTAAAATAGTAAGATCATTTTCACTGAACTCTTGTGAAGCAGACTACATAAATACTAATTGAGAACATCTGCCAACCATTATAAATATACTAGAGGCCTGATGCATGAAATTCATGCACGGAGTGTGTGTGTCCCTCAGCCAAGCCTGCATCCTCTCTAATCTGGGACCCCTTGAGGGATGTCTGACTGCCTGTTTAGGCCTGATCCTGGTAGGATCAAGCCTAGAAGGGCAGTCGGACATCCCTCTCACAATCCAGGACTGCTGGCTCCCAAATGCTCACCTGCCTTCCTTCCTAATTGCCCCTAACTGCTTCTGCCTGCAGCTTTATCACCCCCTAACAATTCCCCAGCCATCATGATTGATGCCTAACTGCTCTCCTGCCAGCCTGTTTGTCCCTAACTGCCCTCCCCTGCAGGCCTGGTCACCCCTAACTGCCCTCCCCTGCAGGCTTGATTGCCCCCAACTGCCTTCTCTTGCAGGTCTGGTCCCTCCCAACTGCCTTCCCCTGCTGGACATCTGTGGCAGCCATATTGTGCCCATATAAAGGCAGCCATCTTTGACCACATGGGAGCAGCCATCTTGTGTGTTGGAGAGGTGGTCAATTTACATATTACTCTTTTATTAGATAGGATGGAACTCATTAGCTTATAATCAGTATATTGACTTTTGAGAATTGATTTTTTTAAAGGAAAAATATATTTCTTCTGTCATGTTAAAATCCAACTTACTAAAGTAGTAACTAGTCTGAAAAAATAATAAAATTGTATGCTTTTTTATTGCATGTTTATTTAGGCCAAACCAGTATGAGGCAGCTAGATTAATTACTTTCATAATGTTCAGTACTGTACATAATTAATTATTTCATCTAAGTTGTGTCTGAGTCAGACCTGTGAATTACCGTTCATGCAAGGTAATGATGATAATTATGTGCTCTCTTCATGCTACAGCTTGCTAATATATTATTTTTTACTTGAAACTAGATGTTGAATGTTTGCAATAAATTTTAAAGGCTACTCTCTGGCATAAAATTACATGCTTCAAAATTAAGGCTGACAACATATTATGATAGGAAGTAATTTAAATGATGGAATTATAATAGATTTTGTCTGAAAATTTATATTTTCCCAGACTTTGATCGGTTGACTCTTATGGTTTCAGTTTGTGCTTTTTATTCTGCCCCATTTTACAATGTGGATGTTGCTTTAGGCCCTTCATAAGTTTTCAACATGCACAAAAACAGGTCTTACCCTCTCTCCAATATGGCTAACCAGACATTTAATTGTGGTTATAAGTACCTAATGACTCAAGTCTTAGAGCGGGGCTCACAACCACCAGGAACACACCAACCTAAACAGATGACACTAAATAGATGTTTACAACATATGAGCAACTTGACATAGTTTGATTAACAGGTTCCCAAAGATATTTGTACATAGTCAAGTGAAAGGAAATTTTTATAAATTCAAAAATTAAAATTTAAGAGATGCCATTAAAGTAAAAACAAAAATGATGAAGAGATCAGTAAAAACAAAAAGCATAATTAATAAGCAGATGCTAGAGTCTCCTTGTTACTCTCTGTGTGGTCCTAGAGGATAACATTGCAGCACAAGGGAGCTTCCTAGCAAAGCACTCTCAGGTCCTACTACTGAATAACCTGCATTTCAACAAGGTGATTTGTGTACCATTTAAGTTTGAGAAGCACTAGTCCAGAGGACAGTTAGTAATCACTTAAGCTTGTGCATGGATCCAAGAGTTTGTCCCTCCTATAGACTGGAAAGCTACCCCAGTTGCTGAACTTGCCCCAGTGAAGTATGGCTGCCCGGGGAGAGAGACCTGGAACAGCACAGCCAAGCTGAGGCTATGTGAAGGTCTCCTGCATTTCCATGGATAGCCCTCAAAATTCAGAGCAAGGGTCCCAGGGAGGCAAAACTGTGAAAAGAGGAAAACTAAACCTATTTCACATAACAAATATCTGTCAGCTCCATTTATATAATAAATGCATTGGATGTTAATCTTTTAGAAGACTCAATACAGATGCAAATTTCTTGCTGGGATGTTGGTGGGAAGATTCTTGCTTATTTTAGGAGAACTAAAAATGACGGGAAGTACTCCACCTTCCCTTGAAGCATATTCTTACCTTTTTTGTTGGTATATGTGAGTTTTGCAATGTGAATAATTCTAACTAACAACTGATTTTTCTTCTTTAAAATGCTGGCACTTGCTCTTATTCCTCCACTAGAGGTCTGTATTACCTACTTAAAGACATCATACCAGCTGGCTGGAAGTTTATGCTCTCAATGTTAATACCTATTTCTCTGTTTCAAGATTTAAAATCTTTTAAAGAGACAACACCATGGAATAAACATTAAAACACTAGGAGACAAAGGAGAAAAAACTAATAGGGATACTTCCATTCTGAAGGGGCCAACTCTTCACTGCTATTGCTGGACAGCTGAGCACAACTTCATGCTCTGAAACTCAGAGTAGCCCATTTAGGTTAGCCCTGTGCCAGCAGTGAGCAGTGGTGCAACTCTGAGCCCTCCAGAAATCTAAAAGTGGTGCCCCATTTACAGAACACCTGATAATGATGTAACTTTTCTTTCCATAGTTTATCACGCAGGACTCCTAGCTCATTGCACACTAATAAATTCACATTTAAAATCCAGTGGTTGAAAATATTACAGACATAAAAGCTGTAATTTACTGGGTATTGCACCAGGGGTTTGGGATTCTAATGTTAGATTTTCATAGATTCTAATTATGCCTGCATTTGGAGTAAGTGGCTACATTTGTTGCCAGGCAAGGTTTGAGCTAATAGGCTCCTTCCTTTTAAAAGGCATGATTGCATAATGCTCCTGGCCTGTGTCATTTCCAGAATCAGAAGCAAGCCTAGTATGGCTTCTGTCTGTCACTTTATTAAAACACAACAATTTGCAAGTGTTACTTAGCAGATCAGCTGGATTCATTTCAAAGGCTAATATTTTACAGAGGAGAAAATAACCCATTCCAATCCTTTTAAAAAGTGTTTTTGATGTATTCACAGACAAATTACCTTGTGTTTTATATAGATCTCAAATCTAGGACTCAAGATAATTTTAGTAATGTCTTACCCTACTTGTCTACATAATCAAATTGATCAATTCTACAGCAGAAGGAAACTAGTTCTCAGGGCAATAATGTGTACTACTGACTGCATTATTTAGAGTAGTTAGGTTGCATTTCTGTGTGTGGCTGGTGGCATATAAATTAACAATTTTCTCACTGAAATGTGACTGAAAAACATGTTTTATCCAAACCTGAATGTGCCTTTCAGAGCTCCTGACTCTTCCATTGTTTAAAATAAGTGTAGCTTATTCTAGTATTTAATATCAATATAAACCTTTACTTAAATATTAACAGTATTCACTTGTATATGTATGCATATGCTAAAAAATAGTACTGAGAGTATAGTACTTAATTTAAAATAGCAACAGGAAAATCTCAGGTTCTGGAGAATTTGATGGGTTACATCTTAGAGAGAAATGATCACAACTAGGACCATGGAGTCAGTCTCCAATTCTAGTTTGGTTCTAGTAGTGGTTAGCAATGTGGCCCCTTAGGCTCAGTGTCTGTGAAAAAATGAAACCAATGAAAGAACCCAGCCTGTAGGGATTGTTGTTGTATTAAGTAAATGTCTATTGAATAGATTTTAACTATGGTTTTCTCTGATCTGTTTTGTCTAAACTTACCAGATAGCAATATAATACAATGACAATAATCATAGTTGCCTCTAAGTTAAAATACAGATTCCTGAATCCCAACTAAGAAGTGCTAAACCAGAATTTTTTGGAACATATAGGTAAAATTGTTTTAGCACTAAGTTAAGTATACAATTTTACCTATATATTCCCAAAAATTCCAATTTAGCACTTCTTAGTTGGGATTCAGGAATCTGTATTTTAACAACTCCACCAGGTGATTCTCATCATTCATGAGAGAAGTTTGGGAAACACTGATCTAGATGATGACTTAAACTTGTGATTCTACCCGATTAACAAGACAAAATATTGCATTGAAATAAGAGTCAACTGGCATTTTAAAAAATTTTCAGTGCCATTAAAAAAACTAAAGTTAAGAATTTGTTCAACTTCAGGAAATGAAAACAACATGATCATGCTCAAAATGCTATTTTCAACCCTTTCATTACTCTGAGTAATCACTTTCCCTGTATAGTCTCTCTTTTCAGGAGATATTTCTGTGGGAGAAGTAAGCTGTGACTAGCTTTTTTTTCCTAGGGACAGAATACTGACTCAACTTCAGCCATTATTTTAACTAACTTGTCTTCCCAATACTATTTGGATTTAGAATTAGAATTGCTGTATTTTGCAATGAGCACCAAAGAAAACAAAAACTAGATACTGACTTGCAAGTAAAAAGGCTTTACCGGGAGGAGGACTAGACTTGGCAGTTTGGCCTTGGTGCAGCAATTCACAAGGACACCCTTGAGTTACAAAAGAGGTGCATCCTGAAGTCAGAAACACTTGCCTGGACAGAGGTTCCCATCAATTCAAACCAACTCTCATGTTTTTGTGTGAGAGAAGTAAAACCTCTCCCTTGAAGTTACTTATTGTATATTCTCAAAACATCCTAGCTCCTTGCAAGGTTGATTTTATTGAACGTCAGTGATATGAGGGGTACTGAAAAATAAATTCTTGTCTAGTCCTATCTAATAAAAGAGTAATATGCAGATTGACCATCACTCCAACACACAAGATGGCCACCCCCATGTAGTCAAAGATCCATGTGGACACAGGATGGCCACTACAAGATGGCCAGCAGGGGAGGGCAGTTGGGAGGAACCAGGCCTGCAAAGGAGGGAAGTTGGGGGCAACCAGGCCTAAAGGAGAGGATAGTTTTGGGGGTCCCAGGCCTGCAGGGGAGGGCAGTTGTGGGGGACCAGGCCTGTAGGGGAGGGCAGTTGGGAGGGACCAGGCCTGCATGGAAGGGCAGTTAGGGGCGACCAGGCTGGCAAGGGAGGGCAGATAGGGGTTAACAGGCCAGCAGGGGAGAGCAGTTGAGGGTGACAAGGCCTGCAGGGGAGGACATTTAGGGGTGACAAGGTTGGCAGGGGAGGGCAGTTAGGGGAAATTGGGTAAACAAGGGAGCAGTTAGGCATTGATCAGGCTGGCAGGGAAGTGGTTAGGGGGTGATCAGGCTGTCAGGCAGGTGAGTAGTTGAGAGCCAGCAGTCCTGGATTGTGATAAGGATGTCCAACTGCCCATTCATGCCCAATCAAGGGGTCCCAGATTGGAAAGAATGTAGGCTGGGCTGAGCAATACACACATTCCCTGTGCACAAATTTTATGTACCAGGCCTCTAGTTATAAATAACTAACTGTTCCTATCACTAATAAGCACTAGGACCTGAAATTGCCCCAAAAGCTCTTTTGGGTCCATGTTTCAGTTAAAAGCCAGTCACACACTGGCAGTTAAAGCCTCAAAACCACATCTTTCTGTCAATGTGGCATAGCCTAGTTTCCAGGAGCCTTCTTGTATCACCACCTCTTTGGAAATCAAACCAGCATTTTCATATGTACATACCCTAAAACTCTACACATGTGCCAAAAATGTACAAAATATTTTCATTGTTTACCAACCATTAAGTATTGATTTTCTAGAATAAAGAAAGCTACATTTTTCTTCTCATTCATTCATGATCACTTCTCATTTTTGGGAGCCTGTAAAGCAGTTTAAAAAAGTGGTGCACATGGGGAAAGCCTGGAATCACAGATTGTTGTTTTTTCATTGTCCCTATCTGCTAGAATTAGTAACTAGTAGAAGAGCTTAGAAAATTATCAGCAGAGAAACTATTAGTCTTTATTTTCTTGTTTTCTACCTGGAAATACAAATTGTTAAATACACCTGTTTCCTAATCCTCATTAGGAAATCTTGAAGAATAGCAAAACAGGAGAGAAAAAAAAAAGCATGGGGATAATAAGAAAACACCAACACTAAAAACAGCGCAATGTTGGGGTTGTTCCTTCTCATTCAGAGCACCCTGCATATTTACAGTTGGTTGAATTTCAGACTTTTCATTAAATAATTTTATTCCTAGTTACATGTGGATGAATGCCACATATACAATCCCAACTGTATCTTCTTGTTTAGAATTATTTATGTTAGACATGAAGATAAAACAATTTAAATGGAATAACTGGTATATGAAGTCATTTTACATCCAATGGTATGACTAGGACTTAAGTTCATTGGTGTATTTGTCTAAGAATAAGGATTATTATTAAAAGCAATCTAATGGCAATGTCCTGCAACCCTAACTCTCTGTTGTTGAAGAGTTTTATTTTAAGGCCCAGAGACATGGGTTTACTGGTTAGGGTCAGGCAGTCCTTTGAAGTATACCAAAGGCACTAATGAAATCAATTGGGTATCCAGGAGGAACTGACATCAAATGCAGGTTTTCAGTCTGGCCAGTGGTGCTCAGTGGCTGAGCATCGACGACCTATGAACCAAGAGTTCATGGTTTGATTCCCAGTCAGGAAACATGCCTGGGTTGTGGTTCGATCCCTAGTTGGGGGCCTGCAGGAGGCAGCCATGATCAATTATTCTGTCATCATTGATGTTTCTATCTCTTTCTCCCTACCTCTCTGAAATTAATAAAAACATATTAAAAAAAAACCCACAGGTTTCTTTTGTATAGTTTCTAGGATATTGGCTGTTCTTGAATATTCTGGCACAGTACTGCCTCAGGGCTTTTGCATTTGCTCTACCCTCTGCCCAGAACAATCTACCCCCAGATTCCATAGAGTTCCCTCTACCTTGTTAAGGAGGCTTTCTCAAAACACCCCTTTAAAACTGCCCCTTCCCCTCTCACTGCTTCCTAATTCTATTCCCATTTTCCAAATCATCCAATCTGCTGTATTACATATCATATTTGACTTGATTGTTTCTCTGTCAACATGCACTGGGACTAAGTTCTGAGGCTAAGTTTTTTGTCTGCTTTGCTCACACTTCATCCTCAGTGCTGAGCACAATGATTGGCATGTAGGTGTATAACAAAAATACTTACTAAATGTATCACAGCAGAATCTGTTGCAAACTGTAGCCTAAATAGGAATTACTTGTATTTAATGTAATTCTTTCAGGATTCATATTCTCATGACATTTCTTTGATATTCCTATTTCAGAGTAAGAGAAAATAAACTTTAGGATTACCCCACATCCTTTTAATAACAAACTTCTAGTTCAGGAAGGTTGCAAACTGAAATGTCATCAGGATCTGGGCAGTTAAATAAATGTGTGAAGCACCCAATATAAGGCATTAGGGAATGATGGGATCTGTAACAAGTAGTATGTTCATATACAATTTCACTTTAAGGCTTTCAGATAAAAAATGGAATTTAAACCACAGGCCTGTCTGAAAAAAAAAAACCTGTCTACCTGTAGTTTCCAATGCCCATTTCAGCTGTCAGTTTGTGGTCAATAGAACCATGAAGACATTTTGTAGGTCATAATGTTTTTTTCTACCCATTTTCAACTACTAGTATATATTTGGCTTGGGGATGTGCCTGACTCCATATCAGGACAGAAACATTCACCTGATCAAATCTAATTACATTTGACTTCCAACTAAATTGTGAGAGACATGCCTCTCTTGGATTCCCAGCATCTGATTATTTCAAACCTAATTGATTTGTGACATTTCATTAATACAGTTAACTAAAACTAATTATACAATAGATATTGAATAAAAGTTTCCTGTGAAATGAATTATTTTACTTAGCTTAAGGGTTCTTAATTGGTATGATGAATTGCTAAGAAGGATTGCAGAATTACATCCTCTTGGGATATTTAATTATATATATAAAATCAGCCAATATGTAATGGTAGATGATGACTTAAAAATTAAAAAAACTAAAAAATAAAAAGTGATTAAATATAAAAGTTAAAGATATAAAAATACCCTCCTAAGAAGATAAAAAGCACAAAATTGATTACATAGATCTCTTCATTTTAAGATGTCAAATTAAGTCTATTAAATTTGTCCTATTTAAGCAAGCTAGACCATTTTTTTAAATTTATTGTTTTATTCATAGTCTAACTTTTCTTTTACTTAATGGGTACATACTCCATTTCTCCTTCTTTAACTCAGATGGTATGTTTTGTCTGTCTAATTTATCCATCTAATTAATTTGAAATCCTAGCAGAAATGTAAGAAGAGCCTACTACTACTTCAGTTGCCCCAAACCAAGCTGATGCATTGTGGGCTAAAACTTCCCACAAGGCCATTTCTAATGTCCTGCTGTATACTATTGTAAATAGATAAACATGGGCTGTGTAAAATGAAGACAAGCATTCATTAATGGTTTAATTGAATAAAATACGGCTATTCTATTAGTGTTATCATTAGTGACTAATTCGCATTGTTTTAACACTGTCAAAGCAGGTTGGGCTTCTTGCATTGCATTGTTGAAGAACACACTCAGTTGTTGTTGTTTTTTTCTTCTGCTCTATACACTGACCCCACTGGAGGGAGCAGGAGGCAGCAAAACACCCACATTCTTCTCCTTTGACCTGGGAGCACTCCTAAGGAGCCAAGACTCAGGCTCTAGGTCAAGAGATAGCCTTGACCTACTGCCTGGTTTTATCTACAGCAGCTGTTGGCTTTCTACTGAGGCCCCTGCTGTGTGCAAAAGATATTTTGGCTTTGCCTGGATGAGAGGAGGAGAGAGACTGCTCCTGACAGAATGTTGGACTTGTGGTATGATGTTATTCCTGTTGTCTGGCATAGGGCCCCTGGGTGAGTTAATCATTTGTTTAAAGGTGCCGAAGACCTAGTTTCAGTTAACTGGTTACCTTCTGCCAGGTATGCATTATATTATTATTACACTAGAGCCCTGGTGCATGAAATTTGTGCATGCGGTGGGGGGGGGGGGGCGGTATGTCCCACAGCCCAGCCTGCACCCTCTCCAATTTTGGACCCCCTTCACAATCCAGAACTGCTGGCTCTCAACCATTCGCCTGCCTGCTTGCCTGATTGCCAGCCTGATCAGCCCCTAACCACTCCCCTGCTGGCCCAATGGCCACTAATTGCCCTTCCCTGAAAGCCTGGTCCCTTCCCCCCCCACAATTGCCTTCCCTTGCAGGCCTGGTCACCCCCAACTGCCCTCCCCTGCCAGCCTCGTTGCCCCCAACTGCCCTCCTGTGCAGGCTTGGGTCTCCCCCAACTTCCCTCTCTTGCAGGTCTGGGTACTCCCCAACTGTCCTCCCCTGCTGGCCTGATCACCCACACCTGCCCTCCTCTTACAGTCAACTGGTGGTGGCCTTCTAGTGTCCACATTGGGGGGGGGGCATTTTTTACCACATTGGGGTGGCCATCTTGAGTGTTGGAGTGATGGTAATTTGCATATTACCTCTTTATTATATAGGATTTCTAAAATATCCTAGACCTTTCTGGAATTTAAAAAATTATTCTTATATGTTCAATCTTCTTAAATGTCTTTATGAGAATTACCAGCTAGTTAAAGGGAGAATATGACAACACTTTTGGTACTAATCAAAAGCTCATTCTGCAACAAAACAGACCCTTTGGATTTAGAGGCTAATTCTCTGAGCTCTTTTAATTGTTGAAAATAGTAACAGTAATATAAATTAAATTAGTCTCCTACATAGTTAGTTATGTGCTAAGCATATTATTGAAACCTAGGAACAATATTTCTGTAGAATAATAAGCTATTTGGGGTACACTCTACAAAAGGATATAATTTTGTTTATTGAAAACATTTCACAAATTGCTAATGTTTATTTTATTTTATTTTTCATTGGTAAGACTCTAGGACTCATATTTGATATTTACAAATTGGGTTTGAAATTCTATTATTTATGATTTTATTGATAAAGGGTACTTTTAAGTGTGCAAATAGAACATCGGTTGAATATTTATATACCTTTGTCACAGCTGGTTGTATAGCTATTTCAAATCTTTGATGCTTCAATGACTCAAAGACAAATTTGTTTTTAACTTTTTGCTTTGTGAGACACACAACTATTATTCCAGAAGCCAGTTGTAATTAAACTAGTAGGTATAAGTGATTGGAAAGTAATTGAGTTTGACATTTTAATAATAGGATCCTATTAGTGGAAAATGGTGACTGAGAACTTAAGACTATACTATAATGGGGTGATTATATCAATTAAAATAAATTGAACAAACTACCAGTATTGTGATATACATAATTTGGAAATAAAAATGGAGACTTCTAATATCTTGTACATTTTCATAAAAAAAAGAATAAGTTGACTAAGATTTATTTTGCTTCGCTTTCCAATTGCCTTAAAAACATAAATCAACTTTAGCCTCTACAATGGAGACCTTCCTGTAATTATAAAAAAAAAAAATCTTACAGAATATAAATAGTAAGAAAGAAATATTGGTCTTTGAAAATGACCCTAAATCTTTTTTAGTGTTTCTTTCTCAGAAAGGTCAGAGATAAAGGTAAAAAAAAGCCAACAGTCATATATTAACTCAATATAACTGTGTACCTCTTTTTACAATTTTTAAGAAACCAGTAACCTCTGACTTTAAAATGTTAAAAATATTTTATATACTTTTCTAAAGTCAGATTTACTTAAATATATATATATATATATATATATATATATATATATATATATGAATTATCATGCACTGGGGGAAGAGAGTTGGGTATCCCTCAGCCTGACCTGCACCCTCTTGCAGTCCAGGAGCCTCAGGGGATGTCTGATTTACAACATCAGATATCATTAGCACTGCAAAGGAGACAGGAGAGGCTCCTGCCACTGCCACTGCACTCTCCAGCCATGAGCCCAGCTTCTGCCTGAGCTCCACAGGGGGAACACACTGACCACCAGGGGGCAGCTCCTGTGTGAGTTTCTGCCCCCTGGTGGTCAATGCGCATCATAGCGACCAGTGGTTCCACCATTCAGCTAATTTGCATATTAACCTTTTATTATAAACTAGAGGACTGATGCATGAAGATTTATGCAAGAATGGGCCTTCCTTCCCCTGGCTGCCAGCACTGCCTTTGCTCTGGTTGGAGCCACCTTTCTGCCTTCCCACCCGAAGTGGCTGGGGTGGTGTGGCACACCCATTGCTGCTCAGCGCCTGTGTATGCAAATTAACCAACAAAGATTGTGGGTTAATTTGCATACTCCTGATTGACTGGTGGGCGTTGCAAAAGTATGGCAATTAGCATGTTACTCTTTTATTAGTGTAGACGATATGTGTGTGTGTGTGTCTGTGTGTATACCCACACACTAGTAAAATTCACCCTTTTAAAGTAGTTTGATGAGTTTTGATAAATGGTAATCAGCAGTGTAATAACCATTACAGTCAATATACAGAATATTTTCATCATCTTCCAAAATCCCTTACACTCCTTATCCCCTCCTCCCAATCTCAGTCCTTGGCAGTTATTGATTGGTTTCTGTCCTAATAGTATTGCCTTTCTCAGACTGTCATATAAATGGAATCACACAGCATTTAGCATATTCTGTGTGCTTCTGTTACTGGGTATAGCCTTAGTTTGCTCTTTTCACTGCCGAGTGGCATTTTATTTTATTTTTTATTTTTTTATGAGTGGCATTTTATCATGTGCATGGAGCACAGTGTCTTTTTTCATTTCCCTGTGGGTACACATTTGGATTGTTTCCAGTTTTCAGTAATTATGAAAGAAGCTGTTATAAATATTCATGTTTAGGTCTTTGTGTGAACATATATTTTTATGTTTCCTAGGTAAATACCAGAAAGTAGAGGAAGTTGGTTAATAAGCATTTATTTAAGTTTGTAAGAAATTGCCAAACTGTTTCCATAATTGGCTGCATTTGAAAGGCTTACAAGATACTAAGACTATACCAAAGTAAATTCAGATGAAGGAACCTGATTTTCACTGAGCAGAGATTTATTTTTATCTTGTATCCAGTTTTAATAGGTTTTAGTTAGCATTTTTAAAAGTCCATGGTGAATTAGAAACAGTAAACTAGAGGCTGTACAGATAGGTTATTAGCCAAAAATTATATTCACTAATATGACTATAATTATTGTTTTTTTTTAAAAAAGGCAGGAACCTACAGAGCTGAAAATTTCCCATGTGATATGTTCCATTTGACAAGTCCCAATCATGTCCATATATTAGAATCACCTGGGAATATTTTCCAAGTGTCAGAGCCCAGGCTACATTCCTGAATGAATAAATCAGGAATCTGGAGTAGAACACAGACAGCAGTATTTTTTTGAAGCTCCTTGGATGCTGTCAGTTTGGAATCATATCCTGGAAGCACAAAAGGATGAAATGGAAAGAGCATGGCCTAGGAGCTGGAAGTCCTGGAATGGCCTGCATGGCTCTGGGCAAGCCTCTGCCTTTGTGGCTTCAGTGTCGTCCTCTCAGTACTTAGATATTCTAGGTATGTTAATTCCAAGATGATATTAACATGGTTTAGGTATCATTAGACTGATAGCAGTCATGCTTAGGAGAAAACATTGCCCAAGGAATGGCTCTGCTCTGAATGGTTTGTTTCAGAGATTTCTTGGAAAGAATTTTGTTCACATGATGAAATTTTTGTTCTGTAAATTGAGACATTTACATATGTTTTCTCTTAAATGGTATTGCAGTATGTTTTTTGTTTAAATATATATACTTTTATTGATTTCAGAGAGGAAGGGAGAGATAGAGAAACATCAGTGATGAGATAATAATTGATTGGCTGCCTTCTGCATGCTCCTACTTCGGACTGAGCCCACAACCTGGGCATGTGCCCTTGACTGGAATCAAACCTGGGACCCTTCAGTCTGCCGGCCGACACTCTATCCACTGAGCCAAACCAGCTAGGGAAAAATATTGCTTTGTTGTTCCACTTATTTATGCACTTATTTATTGTTTCTTGTATGTGCTTTGACTGGGAATCTAACCCACTGCCTTAGTGTATTGGGATGATGCTCTCATCACTTGAGCTACCCAGCTAGGGCCGTATTGCTGTATATTTTCAAAATAAGTTCAAGCATATGGGACAGTTTTTTATTACTAGAGGGTGACCTTTTTTTTCTTTTTCTTTTTTTTTTTTTTTAAAAGCCTGACTTTAAAACAAACAAAAAACCAAAAACACAACTTTAAGTACTTCTCAAAAATAATTTTTGTATAGCAATTGTGAAATTTATCAGCTATTTTTAGAGCTGATCTAGGCTATATTTTCAAAATGTTGCTCCATTTGCCAAATGTATAGGAAGTTTGGACTCTTGGAGGGTGTTCAAAGCTGAGCAGATTTTGTACAGGTGACAGTGTTTTGAACACGCTGCCTTAGTACATATACACATCGGTTCTATTGTTACTGACTAGGTTGTAAGAAAATTTGATATTGAAAAATCTTTATGTGTCATTTCATGAAAGACTTCATTTCCTGTATTTTAATAAGCAACTAAACAGGAAAAAGAAAAGGGTGCCTGTGAAAACCATATACCAGATAACCAACTACTCAGAAAATTGGAATTTAAAAATGATTTTAAATTTCAAATAAGTTTAAGAAAGCATACAATCTTTTTGCCAATAGAAGTTTGCTGCAGTCACTGACTACATGCACCTTCTGAGCACTTGAAATGTAGCTAATACAACTGCAGAACTGAAGTTTTAATTTCATTTAATTATAAATAATTTATACTTAAATTAAAATAGCCATATGTGGCAAGTAGCAATCATATTGATCAGTGCAGGTCTATAGGTGTTAAGCCACTAAATATGGTCTTTATTCTTTTAACTATCCCAATCAGGTTTCCCCCATTTTCATAAGTAGATTTAAACCGAAATTCTTTTGGTTCTATAAAATTGTATTTCAATATAATGCCCATGGGCTGGGATGGGGGCTTTGGAGATGAACTCACAGGAAACCAAAGGTAAAATTGCTAGTTAGTGGCAGAATTGGTACAGCATCTTTTTTTTTTTTTTTTTTTTTTTTTTTTTTTTTTAATATATTTTATTGACCCTTTACAGAGAGGAAGAGACCCGGATAGAGAGAAACATTGATGAGAGAGAAACATTGATCAGCTGCCTCTTGCACACCCCTCACTGGGGATGTGCCTGCAACCAAGGTACTTGCCCTTGACCAGAATTGAACCTGGGATCCTTCAGTCCGCAAGCTGGCACTCTGTCCACTGAGCCAAACCAGTTTTGGCTAGCATCATTTAAAAAAAATGTTTTTATTGATTTCAGAGAAAAAGGGAGAGGGAAATAGAAATAGAAACATCAATGGTGAGAGAGAACCATTGATTGCCTACTTTCCCCATGCCCCCTATTGGGGACCAAGCTACCACCTAGGCATGTGCCCTGACCATGAATTGAACCATGACTTCCTGGCTCATAGGTGGATGCTCAACCACTGAGCCACCCATATGGGGCAGCATCAATTTTTTAACAAATAAAAAATAACTGAGAATTAAGCATGTTTTGACTGTTCATCTCAAATTTAAAATTTTGAAAAAAGCTTTACATTTTACAATGTTTTCTTCAATGTTTTGCTATTTGTAAGCAAAATGTAATTGTGAATGTTAGAAACTGAGGGCTTCCAACAAGCAAAAGAGTGGCTGGTCCCAGCCTCCTTTCCAGGCATCACTGTCCTGCTTCTTTCACAGGAAGGCAGATGGGCTGTTAGGGACCAAGAGCTCCTTCTATTAAGTATTCTTAGGAGGTAAAATAAAGCTTCTTGTCTTAGTGTCTTCTTAACTAGGACATATATTTTAAACACTTTCTCCAGAGCTGGATTTTTGCTGAAAATATGCAGTGTAGCTTCCTAGGTTTAAACACACACACACACACACACACACACACACACACACACAGCCCTAAAGATTTCAGCAACAGAACTCTGTGGAATGTTGCTATTTTTATCTCCCAAGATTAAAGCAGTCCTAAATAGTTTCCTAACACCACCATGGAGTGCCCTCCAGCAAGCATTTCCTACTTGCCAATCCAGCAAATAATAAAGTCCCAGGAAGTTTGTCAACCTTCCCATCACCTATCCTAGCTACCTTCTACTTTGATAAGGTGCAATCACATATAATCAGAAGGAGGAAGCTATTCTTTTCATTCCTCCTAGAGGGATTAGGGAGCATTGCTCCTGTTATTTGGGAAGCTGAGGTCTTGCTCTTTGAGCTCAGTTTTTATCAGGGGGGAAAAAAAATCTTGCAAGCTGGGTAAACTTAGGAGTTTTATTTGTATGAAACTCATTTGACAGGAGTTGAGCCAACAAAGGTTCTGAGTGTGATGCCCCGTTACTCCAGGGATTTCTGCATACCAGGGCCTTAGCCAGCATGGGCATTAAAGGGAACTTCTATCTCCAACCTCACAGTGCAATTTTCCCTGTTTCTTAATGGAGTAAGGGGGCCTTTGTAAGAATGAGACTGATGCATGTGGCTTTTCAGAAGGTGAGCAGATCAAATTTTAAAGTTGATGTGCTTCTGGAAGTCAATGCTGGGGCATCTCAAAGGACAATTCTCCCATCTTGTGGCAATGAGAGGGCACAGCATTCCTCTGGTTCTTCCAAAGCACGGAGTTGTGCCACATGGAGAGCCATCACACACTGGGAGGGCAGTCTCTGTCACAAGGGACTGCAGATCTTTCACATGGTTTAACACCAATTTATACCTGGATATCCTGGTAACTTTGACACCAGCTGCATTTAAACTCCTCTGAGTATATATGTGTTCTTAAGCTGTCTACTGGAAGGGTACAGCTGGAATTTCCTTCTTTTCTGCTTCTTCTGTTTCTATCACTGGACAGGGATTTGTGTGGCTTTCTGTGTTACCTCTACTGTTGATGCATTACAGAAAGCTCCTGACAGATACAGTGCTACAGATATTAGGTATTTACCTTGATGCAGTTTCTGGGGTGGCTTCAGTGACTTACTCAGATAAAGGTCCAGCCATTTTAAACCAATTTATGAGGTACCAGATCTGGAAAAAAAATTAGTGAGATTCACTAAATATGGTCAGATTTTATTTTTTAATTTACAGAGTAAACATTAATACTACATTTTATGAGTGTTTTTGGAGGGAATGAAGTCATCTGGTCCCCACTGAGGACATCATCTTATACAGAATCAGGCTGCACTGAATGGCTACCCTGTTGTGGGATCTCATCCTCTGCTTCTGCTCCACATCCTCCCCAGCCCTAGTAGACACATATTAGAGAATAAGAAGTAGAATATTTTCATGTAAAATATTGTAGTTTTATTCTAAATCATTTCTGTAGACATAACTACTAACTATTGTATAAGAAATATTCCACCAAATATAAATGTGGTTATCACTGGATGGTGGGACTTAAATTGGTTCAATGTTTTATACAAAGAATGCACATGCATTATTGAAATGTAAGAAAATAGATTTAAATAAAAATAAGAAATGAATTATCATAATTCCACAAAAATATAGCTATTTAAAAATAAATATAATATATTTGAATTTTATTTGAGTCTAGTTAAACTTTGATAAATACTTATTTTTAATACAAAGCTTATACAGTGTTATTGAACCATCATTTTAAACATATTTTAAAAGATCTTTGTTTTTATAGTTCATAGAATATAAACTTGTGAGATAAATGTCAAGTTACAGAGGAGTATACTTTAAAAGAATATGTCTCCTAGCCCTCTCCAATTGTCTCTCTGGATCCACATCCCACAGGGATACTTCCTACTAATAGTTTCTTATGTATCCTTTTAGGACTTTTAGAAAATATATTTACATGTATATACATGTTTATATCCACATTTAAAAAAAATTACACATCCTATTAACATTTTACTATTCTACTCTTTGCTTTATTATTTTTAACTTAATAATATGCCTAGCAGAATTTTCAACATCAGTGTATTATATATAAACCTGCCTCATTCATGTGTGTTTTTAATTTGTATTCCTCACCTGAGGATTTTCCCCCCATTGATCTTTAGAGAGAGAGTGGAAGTGAGGGAAAAGGGGTGGGAGAGAGTGAGAGATGTGAGAAAGGTACATTGAATGGTTGCCTCCCACACTCACCCTGAACAGGGACAGGGATGGAACCTGAAACTGAGGTACATGTACTTGATAGGGAATCAAACCTGTGACCTTTCAGTCCTTAGACTAGGGGTGTCGAACTCAATCAGAGAAGGGGCCAAAATCTAAAATCCAGCCTAAATCGCGGGCCGAATGGTTTACTGAACAGTCATAAACTGTCATTGTGATGGAAACGCAGCGGAGTGCAATGATGACAGCGCAGTGCGGGCCACATTGCAAGGCCTGGCGGGACGGATTTGGCCCGCGGGCCTTGTGTTTGACACATGTGCCTTAGACTGATGCTCTAACCATTAAGCAAACAAGCCAGGTCTGCTTCCTTCATTTTGAGTACTGTGCTATATTATATTTATTCCACTGATACATAATAACTTATTTAACCAGTCCACTATTAATGGACTTAAGGTTTGTTTGATTTTTTTTTCTTTTCAGTTTCCCTTTTAAGCTGCTTAAGAAAATTGCCTCAATAATGATATTTATACATATGCATTGTTATATTTATTTGAATATATCAGTAAAATAAGTTTCAAACATAATTATTGAAGCAAATTGTTTGTATACTCTAAGTTTTACAAAGATATTTACAAAATGTCTTCCACAAAAATTATACTAATTTATGAAACCAACAATCTGTCTTTTATCAAATCTTAAATTCTTTTTCTCTATTGGATAAGTAAAAAGTATGCATCTTCTTTGATTTGCATTTCCTTAGTTACAAAAAAGGCTGTGATTCTTTTTGCTTTCTTGGTTTATATAGTTATTCTTTTACAAGTTTGCCAGTCATGGCTTTTGCTCATTTTTCAAATTGGTTGTTCAATGTTTCTTATTTTAAAGAGCTCATGATATATTTTTAAAAAATGGAATTTTACATGTAGTGTGTGGCAAATTGCTTTCCCAAGTTTCTGTTTATCTTTTTATTTTGTTTATGGTATTTTTATTTATTTATTTATTTATTTATTTATTTATTTATTTACCACATAGCCATTAAAATATTTTTATGTAGCCAAAAAAGCATTTATCAATGCTTTTCATTATGGATTTTGATTTTTTTTATATAAGAATTTTTTTAAGCTGAAAAGTTAATAAGAAAGATTATGATTGGGTTACTTTTTTAAAACAATACATATCAACATTACTAAAGCGTTGTACAGAAGAATTTTGGCATTTAGAAGGATCTATTTTTATCCCTATTTCTTTGTGGGTTTTTTTTTATAGCAAAAGAAATTTCACATAAGATAACTTCTCTTATAAAATACCATGAATTCTGTGGAATCTTGGGAAGTTCTAGTGTATCTTAGGGGGAAAAATTAGAGATGGGTCAGATTTGTCAGTGTTATTCTTCAGAGAATTCGTAGTGGTTGTCTTAAGATTTAAAATCTAGAGTGGGTTAGAAGAAAAGTAACAGAAATTCTAAGACAAACAGAAAGTAAGAAATATAAAAGTAATAGAGGTCCATTATTGGAAATTTTGAAAGCCCATAAAAAAAATGGAAAGAAAAAAGTCACCTTTGATCTTAGTAGCCTTAATCTTAATAACCTTCAAGAACTTTTAATATTTGTTATATATATTTTCTAGTCTTTGTTTTCTGTTCTACAAATACATAGGCATTTGAAAAACTTATAAGTGATTTTATTCACAAATCAGTGCCAATATACCTAATTTTTTTTATTAGAACACCAAAGACCTAAGTAAGATCTTAATGGAACCTTGACTAGAATCTACCAAATACATATACAATCTGTATCACACTCAGTATTTATGTTTTATTCACTTATGATTACCTTTCTTTGCTATTAAATATTTTAATATATATTATATATTAAATACATATATTTATATAAATACATTATGGCTATACAGCATAATGTTCCATTATATGGCTTAACATAATGGGAATTTAAAAAATATAAATAGACTTGTGTTTCTCTCAAAAATATCTTCTGTTAACTTAGTACAGTGATCGGCAAACTCATTAGTCAACAGAGCCAAATATCAACAATTAAAATTTCTTTTGAGAGCTACATTTTTAACTATATAGGTAAGTACATTGTTATTAACTTAATTAGGGTACTCCTAAGCTGGCCTTTGATAAAAACTCAAGGGGCCAAAAGCTGCATGTAGCTTGAGAGCTGCAGTTTGCCTACCACTGACATAATAGATCAGAGGCCAGGACACATTCATGAAATCATTACATAGCAATCATATCAGGTTCTTTTTCATTCCTGATAAGGTGGCAGTAATTAATTGTGTGACAGTTAAGGGCTGAGAGACATCATAATATAACATCTTTTATGTGAAGTGATGTAATTTGATTGGAAAGAATTAGATTATTAAAGTTGGGTGATGGAATATTTTGTTCTAGGGGCAAACCACATATATTCAGAAGTTGGTACAATGCAATTGAATTGGATAACTAGAATAATTTGGGTCAAAATGTGAAGAAAGTATATGTAATGATAAAATTGTAAATGTATGAAGTTTACTGGAAGAAATGATGATACTTTTTCCATTTATTTATTAAAAAAACACACACAAACTAGTGTATAGTACAATATATTCAGCCACAGTCACAAATATTTGGGCTTAGTGAGATGAGCAGGACTCAAAAGGGGTCATGAGAGGATCTCATGTCAGCTCTAAGAAAAAACTGACTGCTATGTGCAAGCTGTCCCTTGGACACTACTTCCCCTGGATTTTGATTTAACCAGTAACTTACAAGTTAGATGATTTACCATTGGTGCTGCCTGTACATCTAAAGTTCCAGATCCAAGCAGCTAGTAAAATTCTGTCTCCTGAGAATATGTCCTTTCATGACTGAGAAAATTGTATCTTCTCAATCCTGATGACATATCCTTCCTCTCAACTATGATCATAAGGAACCCAGACTCACCTCAGTCTTTCGAGCAACATCAATGATCCTCTATCAAAACAACAGCCATCGGGCCAGACGCACTGACAGCTGTCAGAGAATTGACATGCCTGGGAGAAAGGGTTCAGAGGCGGAAGCATTTGTGGAGTCACTGGGTTAAAATAAGTTAGCACTAGCTTGCAGACTGACTGGTTAGTAACTACAATATATTCAACTACAGTTTTGTAAACAATTGCTTGTATATAAGTGTTTATATTGAAAGTTGAAAGAATTATATATAATTTGAATTAGAATGAACAGTTTATGTATATAAGGAATATCATGTTCAAATCAAGAGAGAACTTTTTTTCATATAATCAAAACAACAAAAGGTAAAAAACAGTAAACTTAAGTTATGAGGAAAAATAGAGATATCAAACCTTAAGTTTCAAAATGGGTTGCCATAGTTTTACTATTTATTTCCCAACTAAAGAAGAAATTTATAGACTTCATTATTGTACTTAAATGTAAGATGATAGGCAAATATTACAACTAAAATAAAATAGATCTTCTTTTCCCCCATGATGGAAACAGATTCATATAAAAAGTTTAAGTAAATTCTCAAATAATTAGTTGGCTTAAAAAGGAGGCAGCTGAGTGTAGAATATACAGTGAGGGTGGAACCTAAGAGCACAGCAATCTGAATCCCTGTGTTTAAATATTCAATCTCCAACTTACTGCACTTGGGTGAACTACTTATCTTCTTATTACTCAGAATGCTGATGTACAGAGTGAAGATAAAGCAGTGGATATTTCATAAAGATGTTGTGAAGATTAAATTAAATTAAAGACTGAACACTGTATTTGGCACATTACACGTGCAAATGACTTTCTTTAAAATGTTTATTTAAAAAAAAACACAAGAAAATAACCTCTAGTTGAACAAGTCACAGGTTGTTGTTGTGCTTCTCTAACTTTAATGTGCATTTGAATTACTTGGGGATCTTGTTAAAATGCATATTTCTATTCAATGAGTCCAGGTCGGGTCTGAGATTCTGTATCTTTAACAAGCTCTTAGTGATATCCATGATGCTGGTCTGTGGACCTTGACATCTGAGATAATTGTGGATGGTTGCTCTCTAAACTGTAACACAGTGCTTCTCAAAGAGAAAGAAGGGGAAGTGGCAGAAAGGAACATGCAGACAACATGTATTCAATTTAAAACGCTCCCAAAGTGATTGTAATATACTTGCTTTACTTGATCCCTAACATCTTTAGAACCATGTCAATGTTTTATTCTTCATTTCTCTTTTTCTTATTCTATCCTCTACTTGCTCCTTGCCATTACATCTTAAGACTAAAGAATGGGATTAATACTTAATTCCCCAATTAGTAAGACTACATCATCAATTTTAAGTCATTGTATTATAGCAGGATGATGTACTTAAATTAAATTAGAAAAATGGTTTCTAACATTTTTCTTCTAAAATACAGGGATCTAAAAAAGTATTTAACATCTTCTGTAGCTTTAGCAGAAAATAAAGAAACCACGAAGAGTAAGCAAGTAACTGTGGAGCACTTAGTAATAAAATACAAGGATATTTGGCCCACATATAACATGTGGCCCATACTGTCAAAGGAGTCATAATCCCGCGGGGAAGGGAAGGCTGTTGTGGTTATCTTGGAAGTGACGGAATCAAGCAATGTGACCACATGAAGCATTCCACCTGGTCTGATAGGTGGACAGGAGAAGAGTTGTTTTTAAACGGCTTCCTACCCCAGCAGTACTGAGATGATTAAAGAAACCCATATCTAAATATGTACTTAGCTTGAACAACATTTTTCTAGGACAAAGATAATTTTTTTACTTTGATGTGTCTTTGGGGGGTTAATATCACTAGATTCACAGTATTCTCTCTGTAAGTGTCTTCTATTGTTGATACTATAATTGATCTATTTCATAGGTGAAATTCTTCATTTTCCAAGGCAGAAAAGAGGACTTTGATTAATATAGCATGGGGAATATCTAAAGAAAGCTAAAAAAGCAAATTAGCAATCATAAACTGCCTTTAAGAGTGTATACCATATATGTAATTCTCTAATACTCTTACTCTGAAGTTAACCATTCAAAGTACTAAATACACTAATCTAAATAAGATTTTCACATCATCTGGTGAAGGAACAAAAGCAATGTTTATATGTATAATATGAACAAGAAATCACATGAGAATTGACACAAACTAAAGGATTATTAATTCTGTGATTTTAAATTTTTTAAACATCTAGAATTGGGACCTGAAATATGAAGGCAAAATGAGATTATGAAGAACAAAGCATATGCATTTCTTACCCATTTTCCAAACTTGTAAATGTTAGAAAATTAAACATGAGACTAGCAATACAATTTAAAGTGTTCTTGGGTACAGGGAGGAACTTCTAACAAGAACTGGCTGATTCTAGACACTTATTTCTGCTTAAGACATTTAGATGATGCACCTATTTTATTTTATTTTTATTTATTTTTATTTTTTTATTTCTTTTGCTTCCACAAGACTGTTTCTTTTTCTTTTTTTAATTTTAATTTTATTTTATTTTCCCCCCTCCCTCCCTCCCACCCATCCCCTCCCTCCCCAGAGCTTTATGTCCATTGGTTGTACTTATATGATGCACCTATTTTAGAAACCAAACAAACAAAAGAAAAAAAAAAACGAAGCTTCTAAATTGAGCTATAAGAATAATGTAAAATAAACAGTTCTACAGTGTTTATAGTATATAATGAATTCTCTGTTAGTGAAATATTTTGAAAGACAATTTGGTTTTCATACACAAGGAAATTTTTCCCCTATGGATATCTACTATGAAGAAAATAAAAGTCAAAGAGCAAAACTTTAATATTACACAGACCTACCTAAGACCAAGATTCACTTGTCATTTCCGTGACTATTCTAAATATATACTGTTTTCTATTTCCAATTGTCAACTTTGCCATTAAAGTAATCACTAACTAATAACACATCAGGCAAATTTATAGCTCTTCATATTTTTTTGTGTGTGTGTGTGTGTGATTGAAACGTATTTTAGAGCTTTAGTAGGATGATGGCACTTACTTGCCATATTAGTTCAATATTACCTTAAATCCTTTTATTTTATTTTATTTTTTTAATATTTTTTTATTGATTTTTTACAGAGAGGAAGGGAGAGAGATAGAGAGCTAGAAATGTAGATGAGAGAGAAACATCGACCAGCTGCCTCTTGCACACCCCCTAGCAGGGATGTGCCCGCAGCCAACTTACATGCCCCTGACCGGAATCGAACCTGGGACCTTTCAGTCCGCAGACTGATGCTCTCCCACTGAGCCAAACCGGTTCCGGCCCTTAAATCCTTTTAAATACTCCTTGATTTAAGTTGGCTTTATAGATTAAGCCATTGAAGAGTTGACTCTTGGTAGAATAAATTCATATCATGAATAAAATAGAAAATATAAAGTAATAACTAAATTTAGACTGAAAATAAAATAAAATTTACTTTTTCTTATGGAAGTTTTATTAGACTTTGAATAAGCACCTAGTAAGAAGAAACACGAATCATGTAACTTTATGACTTTTGGCGATTTGAAAGAAAAGCTTATTCTGAAGAAGAATGAGCATTTTCCAATGCGATGGGTTTAAAAATTGATTTGTAGAGTGAACAAGGGAGAAAGAATTCTTAACCTGGCCTGAATACTTTGTCAAATGTTACTCTGGCTCTGATTTGTTTATTGCCACAGTGTGTCTTCAAGACAGATTTTTAATCCTCTCAACTCTTAGATTTACTTCAAATTTAAATAAAATTCTTAATTTGCTGACCTACATGGGAGACTCTGGCATTCAAAGTCATGAGGGATAGAAAAAGGACTAGGTACACAAATGAGCTTAGGAAGAAAGGCCAGGAGCTTGCACTGCACAGCCCAAACACATAAGTGTAATGGGACTTGATCTTGGTCCCTGTAGCAAATTCGAAAGCAAAATAGAGCAACTCTCAGGCAGCCGCTTGAAATGAACACTGTGACAACACAGACAAAACTGTAGGAGACATGCATCATGCATTTATACTATGTGTTTCAAGTGGTATTTTACTTGGCCTTTTGGTAAGAGGCAGAATATATATTCTTTTATTATTTTCCCATGAACATGGGGCAAATAATTAGCCCGAGTAATAATAACAGTATATGCAGGAGTAAAACCCCTAAATCATGTACACTCATACAATTCTTACCTCAAACTAGAAAAACAGCCACAATAAGAAAACAGCAATCCACAGTTCTGTTGTTTTTTGAACACTAAACCAGGCTCAAAAGTGACAGAAAATATTTAAATTCAGAGCTCTCAGGATTGGGAGCCTGGCCAAAGCAACAATGACTGAAAGACACTTTCTAACTCATAAAGAAGTTGAATCTTATTTGGCACCAGTGGAATCAATGGAAGAAAACCAGTTTTCATCTGTGTTGGATGATGGAGTAGCTGATTCGTTTCAAGGACAAAGAAGAGTTGAACCAGAAATCAAGGCCTCATGATGGGCACAAAGACCAGTGATGTAAGACAAGAAAGGAGAGACAGAATAGACAAAAACTTAACTCTAATAATCACTTGCCTTTAGCAAATGTTGAGACCTAGTGACTTGGGGCCACTCCAGGGTCTCAGGTCAGATTATAGGAACTGCTAGTCGTAAGTTGTGTCATGGACACAGAGCCAGCAAAGAAAGACCTACTGATTTTTCCAGAGCAGGTCATTTATCAGGGAAGTTACTTTGACAGTTTTTAAAAGCCCAAACTTGGGCTAAAAGGGTAATTATTTTATACTTATTTTCAAATAATAAATAAGAAACAAATGGAATCAAAGACTTTTATTTGTGGAGGGAAACTTAAGAGAGAGACTTGAGGTTCAGAGCTGTGCAGTAGCACCCAGCTAGTTAAGTGGGAGTCTCTTCCCTGCTCCAGGCTCCCTTGCCCTGTACTGTTTGCCAGAAAGGCGAGTGGCATCCAGAGCACCTGAGGAGGGATTACCCATCCAGGTCAGGGCCTTCAGAGCTAGGGAAACACTACGGAGACCTGTCAGTTCTTTTTTAGAGAAGATTACAAGGGGCTACAGCTTATGCTAAGGGGAGCAAATGCCTTGGGCCCAGACCCCTCAGGTAATAACCACCAAGAGAGACATGTTGGGGATGAGGCACCTTCAGGAGGAGGTGCAAGTTGTTCTGCAAAATTATAAACATGAAACAGCAAGGTGCCAGATTACTTGCCTCCCTCATTGTTCCTTTCTCCTTCTGGAATGACACTAGAAATAAATGTAGCTAAGTCCTGAAAGTGATCCCAGAGGAAAGAGAGCACCCAGACTTTCACCCAGAAAGAATGCTTCTGAGAGCGGTAGTAGGCTTTGATGTATATGACTCATAGCAAACCGAGATTTGGTAAAGATGACCCAGATGGATTCAATAGCCAGGTCTTTAAAGCTGCCCAAAGACAAAGGGGTAGCAGGAGACAGTTTGGGAAAGATTTGCTGAGGTCTTCTGAACACTTCAGCAGGCTGGCCCTGTGGAGAGATCAGCTGGACCGTTAAGATACTGGGAGTGGGGCACTGAACAGGCAGGCAGAGTGGAGGAAAGGAGCAAGCAAGAGCTGCTTCTAAAAGCCCTACTCAGGACTGTGCACTGGCCTACGCCATGGGGATTAAGGTGTGGAGACACGTGGGCTTCTTCCATCCCCAATTTGATGAATCAAAGGACACCTTAGGAAACTTGAAGGTGGGAGAGTTTACCACAGGGTGGGCGGCGTCCTGTGTCAAGGACGGTAGATAGGGTTTGCTGGGAGGCTGAAGGTAGATGAGCAGGGCAAGGGCATCTCCTGGGAAGCGGAGGGGAGTGTGGAGATCCTTGCAATTTCGCCCTAGAAGTAGCACAGCTTTAAAATAAATGGACGCCCCAGGGGGAGTCAGACCACTTCCATCCAGGTCAAGGTTAAGAGACGGGAGTTAGCTAAAGCCTTTTGAAGAGAGTTTACTTGGTTTCATCCCTTTTTTACAGATTTCTCCCTTGTACTCGAAATAGTTTGGTCAAATCGGAATGACGTTTGGGGGGTACGCAGCAAACAAACTCAAATTGTATCCTCCGAACCCAGACGCGCCCCTCACCTGATTTGGGGAAGGGCGCCGGCTCCGGGACGGGCGCGGACCCCAACTGTACTCGCTCTGCGTGGTCCTGAGGAGCCTCCCCTCCCGGGTCAGCCCTTATTTGGAACACCTGACAAGAAACTCGCCACCTCCGCCCCAATGCCCCCAAACCCGGCCGCAGTCCGCACCCACTCACCAGCGCCCGGGCCTCTGTGCGCACATCGGGTGGCGAGCTGGTCGCGCTGGTGCGGTTATTCGCGCGCCGCCTCCGCTCCGCTGGGAGCCCTACTCCCGGGTCCGGGGCCGCTCCGCACCCTCAGCAGCGCCCGGAGAACGGCTAGCCGCGCGCCAGTCTCGAAAGCTGGGCCCGGGGCTGACAGGAGCTGGAATCCTTAGGGAAGTGGCAGCTCAGAATTTATAGGGTGGGGCGTTGCTGTGGCTTGGGTTCCTGGGGCGAGGCTCTGTTTTGCATTCCCTCCTCCTCCGCCCCGCCCCATGAGACCCTCTCGGCCAGCCCTTTTCCTCTCCAGCTGCTAACGGAAGCGGGATGATGCTGCAGCCATTCCCAGTGCCACCTTTTAGATCTGTGCCCACCTGTCCTGGAACCCATTTGGGGAGAGATTGAGAAATGGAAGGGAGCTGGGGGTCCAGGAGCAGCCATTCACGCCGAGAATAATGTTCTTCTACTTTTTTTTTTTTTTTTTTTTTTTTTTTTTTTTTGTACCTGGAAAACTTTTAAGGCTGAAGTAGGGAATTCCTCTTTCCTGTAACTCAAACTTGGATTTTATTGTTGTGGATCACAGATCACCTCATAGATAAATTGCAGCTAAAGGGTGAAATTTTTTTCCTCTTATTGGACATGCTATCATAATTTCATTTTTTAAAATATAAAAGTATAAAAAGTTATATTTTTTATAACAAAATATAACAAAATATTTATAGAAGAATTAATATAATTTTTTGTAAACTCTTTACAAAAACAAAAGAGGAAATATCATTTCCAACTCATGCTATCAGTCCAGTGTTACCCTGATACCCAAACCAGATATCAGGAAAAAAACTTACAGGCAAATATTTCTTATGGATATAGATAAAATGACAGCAAATCAATCCAGTAACATAAAAAAACTGTGACCAAGTGAGATTTATCATAGAAATGCAAAATTATTTTACAAAAAAGTCAATTGATATAATACATCGTTTCAACAGAACCAAGAAAAAAACTACAATATAACCTTAATAAATCAGAACAAATATTTGATGAAATCTAACACCTTGTCATGATAAACACTTAACAAACTAGGTATAGAAAGGAACTCCCTCAGTCTGTGAAGTCTATCTATGAAAAACTTACTAACATCACCATAGTGAAAGACAAAGTTTCTGCATCTAAGATCAGCAAGGTAACCATGTCAGCCCTTCACACTTCTACTCAACATTGTACTAGAGGTTCCAGTCAGGGCAATTGGGCAAGAAAAAAAAAAGAGTAAAAGAAATAAAAGGCATCTAGATTAGAGAGGAAGTACAAGTATTTGCAAATGACATGATATTGTTTTTAGAAAACCTTAAGGAATCAATTTAAAAGCTATTATAACTAACCAAGAAGTTCAGCAATGCTTTAAGATATGAGATCAGTATACAAAATCAGTTCTATTTCTGTACTACACCAGCAATGAACAATCCAAAAATGAGGTGAAGAAAAACCTACATATACCATAGGTCAAAAGAATAAAATACTTAGCAATACATTTAACAAAAAGGGTATGATTCTTTTATTCTAAAAACCAGGAAATATTGTTGAAAGATATTAAATTAGACCTAAATGAATGGAATGATAGTCTATGTTCATAGATTGGAAGATAGTATCATTAAAACAATAATAATCTACAAATGATGTATAGATTAAACACAATTCTTATCATAATCCCATCAAGGAGTTTTTGAAGAAATTAAAATTCATAAAATTCATATGGAAGTGCAAAGATTTCCAAATATCAAAAACAATCCTGGAAAAGAACAAAATAAGAGAACTCACAATTCTCGATTTCAAAATTTACTCCAAAGCTATAATAACCAAGACAGTTTGTTACTGGCATAAAGATAGATAAATAGATCAACAGAATAGAATTAAGTCCAGAAATTAAACCAGCACCTTATGGTCAATTGATTTTTGACAAGTGAACCAAGACAATTCAATGGGAATGAATAGTCTTCTCAGCAAATAATATGGACTGGATAGTCACATGCAAAAGAATGAAGGTGGGCCTCTTACAATACCACAAACAAAAATGAACTAAAAACGGCTCATAGATATTTTCTCCTAAAAAAAGGGATCTTAGAACTAAATGTAATAAGTAAAATTATAAAATAATAGAAAATATGGGAATGAATCTTTGTAACCCTGGGTTATGCAAGGAAAATTGGTAAATAAGAATTGGTAAAAATTTCTGTGCTTCAAAGGTCAATATTAACAAAGTTGAAAGGCAACCCACAGAATTAAAGAACATATTTTCAAATCATATATTTGATAAGGACTTGTATTCAGAACATATAAAGAAGTTGGCCAAAGTAGATTGCCAAAATGGCCAATAACACATGAAAAATGTACATCATCATTAGTAATCAGGGAAATGAAAATCAAAACTGTAACAAGATATCACCTCATGCCTACTAGGAGAGCTATAACAAAATCAGATAATAGAAGTATTGGCAAGCATGTGGAGAAACTAAGGCCCTCTGACATTTTTGGTAGAAATGTGAGTGATACAGACACTTTGGAAAAGATTAAGTATAGAGTTCCCATATGATGTTACATTTTTAAAAAATTTTTACAAAATTAAAAATACCAACTTTCATACAATGTAACCAGCTATGTAGTAAGCATGGGTTTCTGCAGAGGACTTAGTGACGATGTGGGAAGAAGCATGGCACTTGTTTGGAAAGTCTGTAAGGAAGATTCTCCTTGCCAAAGGTGGCAACCCCTCCCTTGACTTTTCCAAACAAGTCTGAGCCCCTGGGTGTTTTGCTGGAATCTCTCTGTTTAGTCTTTTAGACCTGGCCTTGTAGAAGCATGTGCTTTCTCAAGGATACTTACTTTGCTGATTGTATCTAGAGGTTAATTTTAGTTCAAGCTGATGTTATAATAAAAGCCTAAGGTGGCAGGTAATTGGGATTGTTTTGGTGCCTCCTATCAAGCAGCCCCTTAGCCTCTCTTTCACAAAAATGTGTGTCAGAGTAATCCATTTTTATCTGTCGCTCAGGGTCTGCTGGTTAGTCCTGGAAGGGATGCAAGGCAGACAAGGAGCCCTGCACATCCTAACCCAACAGGGAGGTAGCATCTTCCCTCCCTGCCTGATTGTGCCTCTAGGGTAGGGCCTTGCCTGAGTTCACCACAGGATGCCTGGCACACAGTAAGAATTCCCACTAATGCAAGAAGATGTAAGACTGACTTTGAGCCCATATGAGCAATATATTTTAGCAGAAATATTAAGATAGGTATTGAAAGATAGGATGTTAGAACTGGGAACCAAGGGAACAGCACATATAAAAGTATTTTGGCAAAACATTATTTGTGTGGAAAAGAGGAATGCTGGAACTCTGTAGAAAATATAAATAATAATAATAGCTATACTTTATTGGATACTTATTGTACATCGATACCCATTAAATTCTTTATCTTTATGAACTTAATTAATCATCACAGAAAGCCCATATATAAGTAGGTATATTATTAAACTGATTTGCAGATGAGAAGCCTGAGGTATAGAAGTTAAACAAGTTCTTCAAGGTTATATGATTTGTAAGAGACAGAGCCAAGATTTCAGTTTCTCTGGCATAAGAGCTTAGCATTCTCAATGAAGGAACTATAAAGATGAGGCTAGCATGAATGTGGAGTTCAGAAATTAGTAGGGGACACTGAGTTGAATTAAGCAGTTAAGGAATGACTGAGTCTTTTGAAGAGGAGCATGATGTATAACAATGCTAGAAGCAAAGGTAACAGTGGTCCAGACTAGAAGCAACAAGGACCTGCTCTACATAAGGACTAGAAACAATGTCAAGACAGAATAGAGAGGACTTACAGAAATAAGTGTGTGTGTGTGTGTGTGTGTGTGTGTGTGTGTGTGTGGTGGAGGGAGGGGTGTATTAAGCTGGTTATGACAGGCAGCTGATCAGGTTTATTTATTTAAGGACTTTGCATAATTGTCCCCCTGGCAATAACAATTGGGGGAGAGATAGCCTTTGAGGAAAAGTCAAAAGTGGGTGACAACCAAATTCCAGGATCTGTGGGTGAAATTAAAAAAATGCTCCTTTATTATTGTTGAAGATTCAGGAGAACCTTATATTTTTAAATCTACTTAGTGCTATAAATAATTAATCATAGTCATGCGTGTAATAAATTCCAACTTAGTTTTTGAAATTATCTTAATTTTGAGAACTGGAAGTTTTTTAGAAAATCAGCTATTTTGGCTGAAAGGGTGGGGTATGCTTCCAGGGATATTATGTCATCAGAAACAAGCAGATGAAAGAAAAAGATCCCAAAAAATTAATGGCGTCGTTATTATTGTGAAGAGTGATGGTGTAGCTTTAAACACTTAACACTTAAGGTGAAGCCCAGCTTTGCTACTCTTTGTTCACCCCCTGAACATACACAAGTTTCCCCCTCTGTTACAGATATTTTCATATGTGAGATAATAATGTGCCCTAAACTTTTGTAAAGATTAAGTGAAAGAGTCTATATAAAAGCTTCTAATGCTGTGCCTGGCACATAGTAGGTACTTTAATAAATGGCAATAATTTTTACTGAGAAGCAGGCAATTTTGCATGCTGATCAGGGATGTATTAGTTTTTTGATGCTTTAAAAAAAGAGATAAACTCATTGACATAATTTTGATTATTTAATTTGTTCCTACTATTTAAAATTTGAAATTTTGATGTAAATGAAGTCTTCTTTCTCTCTTTCCTCTCTGTATGTGTCATATAAGGCAGGACCGGAGGTAACTGTCACCATGAAGTTGGAAGTGGGAACACCGAACTAAAGGGTAGTGGGCATTGCATTCCTAGACGAGTGAAAGCAGTGGTATCTCACTTCTGTGGTGGCTCAGGCTCAGCTTGTGCCAGATTCCAGACCACCTATGAAAGACCCAGCTCTGAATATTAGACTGGAGTAAAAATCAACAGGGCATGCAAAAGAAGTGCAGTGCCTAATATATGTTTACCTGGCTCAGTAATAACAATGCAACTTAAAAAAAATAAGCTGCAGTTTTTCACTGATAAGATTATCAAAGATTAAAGACAAAAAATAACACCAGAATTCAGTTTTTGGATGGATGTAGGAAAGACAGTATTCTCATAAGTAAAAAAACAAATAATAATGTAAGATTGTTGCATATCCTCATCAACCAGGAATTTATCCTATCTAATAAAAGAGTAATATGCAAATTAACCACCACTCTGCTACACCCACAAACCACACCCATAAGCCAATCAAGAGCAAATATGCAAATAAACCCAACCAAGATGGCTATGGCCACAGAGAGCAGGAGGGAGGTTTGGGTTTCCCTGACAATGAAGGAAGCCAAGCTTTCCACCTGCCCTTGTCAGCCTAGGCCTCCACTCAAGGCTACAAAGTTTCAGTGATGGAAGATACATAAATCCAAACAGAAATGGTAGCAGCCAAGGAGCTGGAAAGAGCAGGAGGATAGGATTGCCCCTGGCGATGGAAGAAGCCAAGCTTTCCACACACCCTGGCAGGCCTAGACCACCACTTAAGGCTACAAAGTTTCAATTATAGGAGATACATAAATTCCAACAGAAATGGCTGCTGCCACGGAGCAAACAGAAGACTTGGCTCCTCTCTAGATTATAGTTTCAATTGTAGAAGATAAATAAACCCCAGATACCAGGCATCTGCTTGGGTTGCCAGGGGCCTGCAAACCACCACAGGCCCCTCACTCAGGCCACCTCATGCCCTAAGGCACATGTGTCAAACACAAGGCCCGAGGGCCAAATCCATCTCGCCAGGCCTTGCAATGTGGCCTGCACCGCGCTGTCATCACTGCACTCCGCTGCGTTTCCATCACAATGACAGTTTATGACTGTTCAGTAAACCATTCGGCCCGCGATTTAGGCTGGATTTTAGATTTTGGCCCCTTCTCTGATTGAGTTCGACACCCCTACCCTAAGGGAACCCCCACCCTGATCTGGTACATTCTTCAGGGCAAATCACTGGCCTCCCCCCATGCACCAGGCCTCTATCCTATCTAATAAAAGAGTAATATGTAGATTGACCATCACTCCAAAACACAAGATGGCTGCCCCCATGTGGTCAAAGATTCTGCCCCCATGTGGACACAAGATGGACAGCAGGGGAGGGCAGTTGGAAGGGAAGGCAGTTGGGGGTGATCAAGCCTGCAGGGGAGGGCAGTTAGGTGTGACCAGGCTGGCAGAGTAGGGAAGTTGGGGGCGACCAGGCCTGCAGGGAAGGGTAGTTGGGAGGGACCCAGGCCTTCAGGGGAGGGCAGTTAGGGACAAACAGGCTGGCAGAGGAGCAGTTAGGCATCAATCAGGCTGGCAGGGGAGTAATTAAGGGGTGATCAGCTGGCAGGCAGAAGTGGTTAGGGGCAATCAGGAAGGCAGGCAAGCAAGCAGTTGGGAGCCAGAAGTCCTGGATTGTGAAAGGGATGTCCCAGATGAGAGAGGGTACAGGCTGGGCTGAGGCACACTCCCCTGTGAATGCATTTTGTGCACTGGGCTTCTAGTTTTAAATAATAATAATGAATATATGCAAAGATTTATATATAAGAATATTATGCATAATATCACATCATTGGAAAAACCTTAATGTTCTTCTTCAACAACAACAACAACAATAATATTACATCTAGAATAGGACTTATCCATTGAGAATACTTTAGAAGGATATTTCATGTGGATAATGACCATGATATATAAATTAGCAAAAATCAGCATATGAAACTGTGTATACTGTTATTCAAAATATCTAGACTTGGCTGGTGTGGCTCAGTTGGTTGTTTATCTTCAATGCACTGAAGGGTTGCCAGTTTGATCCCTGATGGGGGGGGGGGGCCCTGTGGGAGGCAGCAATTGATGTTTCCCTCTCACAGTAATGTTTTTCTCTTTCTCCCTCTTCCTTCTTCTGTCTCTAAAAATCACTTTAAAAATCTTAAAAATATATATCTAGAACATAAACACAAATATAAAATGCATATGCAGAAAAAATTGGATGTATATTCACTAAAATGCATTCAATAGTTATTTCTAAATATAATAATTATGGGTATTTTAAAATTATGTTTTATTTTTATGCTTGTCTATGTTATCAAAATTTTATATAATACTTAGATCACTATAAAAATTAGCAGAATGTATAAGAATTCAGGGAACTTAACACAGGAACTTTTTGGAGAGCAAGGCTATCAGGAACACCTTTTTGGACAGTTTTTGCTGACACTAAACTTGAAGGCCCAGTGACTTCTGCCCTGTGAGTACGCCTATGCTTGTACTGTTTTTAAAAATAAAATGTAACATGATTTTATGGGAGGATATGTTAAGTGGAGGTCACAGACCTGGAGTCTATTTTCCATTCTCTCAAGAGGCATCAGTGGAGCTTGGCCAAGCTAGTTGACATCTGGATCTTCCCTTAAAATAAGGATTTTCCAATTCCCTGTTTAATAGTTGTGTGAACTTGGAAAAGTTGTTTAACTTCCTATACTTTAGTTTACTCATCAGCAAAATATGGGAACTAATAGTACCTAATTCAGTGTGAATGAGGATTCAGTGAATTATTAGTAATACTTGTAAAGCAAACAGTGCCTGGTCTGTATTAGTGCTCAAGAAATGTTAGCTTTTTAAATTTATCCCAATAATTCTAAATATAATGTTATCAAAAAAATAAAATTTCTAAGAAATCCTAAGGAATCTTACTCGATATACTTTACTAAAATTGATATTCTGCTTTAAGTAGTTTTATAGAGAGAAAGAGATGACTATAACAATAAAACAGTATCATTGAACATTCTTGACGGGAGGCATATTGGTAGCCGCATTAACTATAACGAAGTTTTACAGTGCTGTGTATTATAATGATAGTTTACGTCTCAGGTTATCTATTTCAATTGCATGCAAAGTGTAAAAAAATGCTTTACCTTTCTGATTTTTTACCTTTTACAAATGTAAGCACTTAAAAAACACACACACAAAGTTATGAACTTCATAGACCATAAACCAGACAAGATTCTGACTTATCACCTTCATTTATAAAGATGGAGAAGGAATATTTACTTAGTTCTGAGCATAAGGACATTATCCAATAAGTTGGTGGATGTGGTAAAATTTGTATAGGTCAAGAAAAATCTAAGAGTTAAATATATTATTCTAAGTTATATTTTGCTTTAACTACGCACTAGATATTTTAAAATTATTTAAATATTTATGAGGAAACAGAAAAAATATTAGTACGTATAAAGCCATTCTTAATTTCGAGATGAAGTCAGATGTAGTAAATTGAAGATGGATCAACTTAATATTGAATTCATTTCTCTTTCTTAAAAAAAGGCAAGGTTACTATATTCATCAATAAAAATTCTGATAGCCCTGTCTGAGTGGCTTAGTTGGTGGGAGTGTTGTCTAGTACACAAAAATTGGGTGTGATTCCCAATCCGTGAATCGTGTATGGGAGGCAATGAATTGATGTCTGTCTCTCTCTTCCTCTCTTTAAAAATCAATGAAATATATCCTTGGGTGAGGAGTTAAAAAAAAAAAATGTTGATGATGATAGGAAAGGATGAAAAAAAAAAACTGCTTAAATAAAATTTCTAACAGGAGAGTTGTAAAGTGTGTTTTAAATCTGAATATTTTATTAATAAATTCGTGCACAGAGGGAGGTGTCCCTCAACTCAGACTGCACCCTCTCCAATCTGGGACCCTTGGATAATGTCTTACTGCCAATTTAGGACATCCCTAAACCAGCAGTCAAACATCCCTCTCACAATCTGGGACCGCTGGCTCCTAACCACTCTCCTGCCTGCTAACCTGATAGCCCCCTAACCGCTCCACTACTGACCTGATTGACGCCTAACTGCTCCCCTGATGGCCCAATTGCCCCCAACAGTCCTCTCCTGCCAGCCTGATCGACCACAACTGCCCTCCCCTGCTGTGACCCACCTCCTCCACTGGGATCCTCTTCTCCATGCTGCACAGAGCTGTGGGATCCCTAGGCCTCACCACATAGAGCGGCCACAAGGCCCCACCTCTGCTGTGCAAGCAGCCATCTATGGGGGCCATCTTGTGACAGCATCGTGTGAGGGTGTTGCACGAAGGCATGATGCCACGTAGGCTCATATTATATAGAATCATTGAATAATTAGTAATACATCATGCTCTGCACAGAGGAACTGATATACATAAAAACTATCAATTTCTTAAGTATGATATTTAACTTTAAAATATAGAAGTTTTATATAAGAATGCTGAGAAATTACATATCTGGAAAGATAAAGATGGATACTTAGCTAGATGGAAAATAGTATGTATTTGGACATATATAAAGAACTCAGTAGACTTTCAGATTAAACATTCTAGAAAACTGAGTGGCATTTACAAAGTTTTGTTTGGATTTAACTGGCTGAGGAAACATGAGATTAGGCTGTCCTGATTTTAGTTAAATTCCCATTGTATTCAGAATATAATACAAATATTTCCCACCATATTTCTTATTTTGGTTCAGTTTGTGTGGGTGGCTTCTTCTTTATTCTGAGATAGTTCATCCACACAATCATGCTTGCTGTCCTTGACTTTTTACAGAGGTCATGATATCAGGCTACCCACTTGGCTGATGCTTATCTGGCACCAGGCCACCTTGAGAATGCTTCTACTGGCCCAGAGCACACACCCACCTGCTAACTGAGCTGCATGATTCCTAGTCCGCACAGGAGTGTCCTTCCTAAGCAGTGAAAGACACGTCTTTGACAGAGGGGAGATGTTATAGCTGATTTCAGCTCCATTAGGCTAGAGACCACTCCTAATGAATAAAACTTCCTCTAGTCCATTTAGAATGTTTAACTTGACACTGCACATAAAGAAATTATCTTTAAAAAAGTAAAATTTGAAGCAATTACCTGTAGCCTCTGCATTGCTCTGAGCTTGTCAGGATTTCATCTATACTAGTTTTCATTCTGGAGGCTTTTGCAAAGACAGCCCATGGAACAGTTCAGCTTCGGCTGCTTTAAAAAGTCACTTATTAGAAAGGTTTGTGCAATTGCTTCTTAGGAGATGGAGTAAGTTGAAGTAATACCATTGTCATTAATATACACCACTTGGAGATCTGTGGAGGAGCTGTGGTTGGATTGAAGATATCTTCTGGATAGCAAGTTTTTAAAATTAATTTCTGTCTTTATATTAACCAAAAGTTACTTTCATATTTATTCTTATAGGATTAACTTAATTTAAAACACTACTTTCACCTGTCTGTTGGCATAATTTGAAATAGACAAATTTTGGTTCTTTTGGCTGATTCTGCTCGTATTCACACTTTCTGCCTGGTTTGTATTCCATGATATTTCTACATGAACTCATGCTGCTAGTTACTCATTAAATTGTTCTTACATAAATACTTCCTGAACAATTCTATTATTATTTATTCTTATTCTTTCCTAGTATTGATATTAACTGCTTCATTATTTCCTGGATCTCCCCTTAAGCACATCTTAAATGTTAGAAAAGTTATGATTATATTTTGTGGGGGCCTGATGCAGTGAGGGCCAAACATGGCAGGGATCTCTCTTTTCCATGTCTAGCATGGAAAGAGAGATGAACTCTAAAAATATTACAGATTCTTTCAATAGAAGGTGGTTGAGTCTCAGCAAAAGTGGTTTCAATAGAGCTGGGAGCAAAACACCACTGTAATAGGTTGAGGAATAATTAGTAGAGAGAATAAGTGTAGAGACTTTTAAACAAGTTTGGCAGAGAAGGAAAAGACAGAATGAAGGAGCTGCCTTAAGCAAAGACAATGCCTGGAGAGATTTTTTTGTTTGATTCTGAATGTTTTAGGATTTAGCACATGATCTCACTAATTTATGGAATATAATAAACAACATAAACTGATGAACAAAAGCAGGTCCAGAGACATAGAAACATCAATCAGACAGACAGTCAAACCTCAAAAGGAAGGTAGGAGAGGGTGGGGGTAAGGGGGAGAGGTCAACCAAAGAACTTGTATGCATGCATATAAGTCTAACCAATGGATACAGACAACAGGGAGGTGATGTCATGAGTAGGGAAGATGGGGGGGTGGGTAATGGAGGAATAAGGACACATATGTAACACCTTAATTAATAAAGAAATTTAAAAAATAAAAATAAAAATGAAAATATTAAAGCTATACTACTATCTCTAAAAAAATAGGCTTTAATTTTTTTAAATTTTGTTTATATGATATTTCCAATTTTTTACTAAGGAACATGTTATTTGTGTGATTTAAAATAAGAAATATATTCATATATTTTAAATATTCCCACTGTAGACCTAACATCCTTGAGTTTACCTAAAGATGAATCCCATCATATTCTGACCTAACCACTTCTTGGAATAAAGACTTGGATTATTTTTTTTAAAATGGAGATTATAGATTTTGCAGAAAAGAAATCATTGTCAGATCAAGATCCTGTGGAATACAGGAGGGCATGGGATTCTGTGCACAGATGAACAGATAACCTTTGGTTTTTCTGCCCTTTTGTTGAAGTTTGGACTAAGCCATCATATCCTCTCCTGTGGTCCATATACTGAATGGTGCTTTTAAAATAGCTTCTAAGATGACTACAAGGAATTCTGTTTGATTTTAAAAATAGATAAGTCTAAGTTACTATCTACATTTTGCAGGTGAAAAACCTGAGGAACAAGAGTTAAATGTATTCAGAGACATGTAACTGGCAGATAGAAGATTAGAAACCAAATACTAATTCTTGGTCCAATTCCATTTCCCTTGTATTCTGCTTCCTGTCTCATTCTAATTTTCAACATACAAAAGAATTTAGTCGTAATATAATCTATTTACTTATATTTAAAGAACATTTGATTTAAGAGCTTATGTTAAGAAGGAATCACTTCCCTGTAGTCTTTTATTCTGGAAGTCTGAGGTAAGCACATATTAATTACTTGTATAATTAAAGTTTATTTTTGGCCTCTAGTTATTAAGACCATTTAGCAAAATTGAATTACAACTCTTAGCTATACAGGCAGTCCTTGGGTTACATCAGAATTTGACAACATTGTTTCATGGTTATGTTGCCATCTTCCATTTACTTATTTAAAAAAAAATATTTCCGTCATTTTGATGTACATATGTACTTTATGTTTTTTTTTTATTATTATTTATTTACCACAAGTAAAGGTCAGGAATTATCTTACTTTTAATTTTTTTTTACTATTTCACTTCATTACTGCTGTATATGTGCTCCATGTGAGTGACGTAGGTGCTTATATAGGTGGGTTCCAACTTATGGTGAAATTGTGTTACATTGCACTTAGGAACGGATCTCCGATGTAACCAGAGGACCTACTGTATAAGTGTAGGTGATTCCTATATATGCACAGGGACCTGCTCTGATGGTGTCATTTGTAGGACAGTTGGCTTTGTATGGTTGTCCCTCATTCCTTTCCAGCCACTGTCTATAGATTATTCTCAAGGTTTAAAATTTTTGCCAAAAATTTGGGGATGTTTGTAGATAGTTAAGAAATAATGCAAGTAGTTGATTTAATCCATGCTGAAATATTAACCATATCAAAGGCTCCATCTTTTTTTATTTGCTTGCAAAATAATTGAGAAATGGTGATGGAACATAAGCAGTGGTGTTTAAAAACCAAAATAAAAAAATAAAAATAAAAATAAAAAATTTCTCTTGGGCCTCCATGGATCTAAAGCAGTCTGGAGCCACTGATAAATAAGTAACTTTCTTTGGCTCCTCTCACATTCTGGCTCTCCCCATACTCCTTTATCACTTCTGCTAAGGCAAAAATTGCTAAAACCTTCAACTCTATAGACCTTTATATGTGCTAAATAGGAAGGGCAGGGGCTCCAGGGAAAGTAATTAAAAAAAAAAAAGAACCTTGTGGAAACATTTTAGGTCATGAGAAAACTATGGTATGAAAGGAGTTCAACAAAGGAAGAAGGTCTTAATATAGCTTCAGAACACATTGCCTTTAAAGTAGATTTTTTTTTAATTGGCAAAAGTGGAATTACTCAAATCTGCTAAAATATTACTTAAATATTTCTCATTACCCATGATAAGTGACATCTACAATATTCTTGCATATAAAAGAAAATTTATGCTGCCCTAACTGGTTTGGCTCAGTGGATAGAGCATCAGCTTGCAGACTGAAGGGTCCTAGGTTTAATTCTGGTCAAGGGCACATGCAGGGTTGCATTCTGGATCCCCAGAAGGGGGCATGTAGGAGGCAGCCGATCAATGATTCTCTTTCATTATTGATGTTTCTAGCTCTCCTCCCTTTCTCTTTCAAATGAATAAAATTATATTTAAAAATTATGTCAAAGTGTAATGGAACTTTTCAAAATTTCAAGGAATAGAAATCAAGTATGCTATATTAAGACTAGATCATTCTTTGAAGAAATAATTTTGCATATCCAATTAGGGCTCTATTTTAAATTACTTTTCCTTTCAGTGGGCATTTTCCTCCCATGCTAGACTTGCTTTCCTTCTACTTCTCTGTCTGGAACCCTGAGTAGATAGATAGCTCTCACATCACTATCCTTCACCCTTACCCTGAGATGTTCTTGAGTCCAAAGTCACTTTGAATCAATTTTATATATTTTTGGCACAATATTATTTTAATTATTTAATGATGTTTTCATACTATAATACTTCTCTGAGATCAAATCATGTACTTATATTCTCTGTGTCGTATTTCCTTTCAAAGACAGGAGGTTTTGTACATGTGTTCTGGGGACAAACTGTTTTCATAAATATAGGTGCACCTAAGGTATCTTTTCTACAGAGATTGTAGAAACAAAATGATTTGGATTTTTTATATTCAGTGAGCGTTATAATTGGAGATTAGGTACCAACGGAAATTACTTTAAGAATAAAGTTTCCTGGAAAGGAATTACCTGTCTAATTACCAAAAAGACTTCTAATTGTAAAATTCAAAATATCCAAGTAAAAGAAACTCAGGAATAACTTCAAAAACATTTTCACTGAAAATTATTACACACATATAGGAAATACATTACAGCAAGTAAATACAAAGCAAACATCCATGTAAATACCATCTGTTTTAGATTGAATTGTGTCCTCCTGAAGTTCACATATTGAAGCCCTAATTCCAGTGTAACTCTGAAAGTAGGCCTAAGGAGGTAATAAAGGTTAAGAGAGGTCAGAGGGTAGGGCCTTAATCCGACAGGACTGGTGTTCTTATGAAGAGGAATGAGATACTAGAGAGCTCTCTCCCACTGCACAAGGACACAGAGGAAAGGCCATGTGAGGATGCCGTGAGAAGGCAGTCATCCAAAAGCCAGGAAGAGAGGCCTCAATCAAACATTGTGGTGCCTTGATCTTGGACTTACAGTTTCCAAAACTGTGAGAACATACATGTGTGTTAAGTTCCCAAGACTTTGGAATTTTGTTATGGCAGCCCTAGCAGACTAATACAGCATCCAAGTCTAAAAATAGAACATGACCAAAATGCTCTATTCATTGGGAAGTTGACTCCAAGAGGTGGTAATGACTTTCAATTATTACTTGTCTACAAGCATCTTACTATACCTTATTTGTTTTCTTATCTCTACCCACACTTCTATAAGGCTTGTGAAAGTCTTCACTGATCCTTCTGGGTGAATGCTATTTCTTATTGGGACTTTGACTAATATCTGGATCTTGAATTGCTATTAAATTGAAATTGCAAGTTTTTCTTTAAGTACAATAATGTCTATTCAAATTTTCTGAATTGTTGTCACATTTATTTTAGGTTTAAGTAGAAAAGTGTGGCTAAAATTGAAAACACTGATCCAAATATAAAAACAGATATTAAAGACTGACTAATGTTATTGCCTATTAGGTGATATGCATGAAAGTGAATGAAATATGCAACATATGAATTAATCTGGGATCACAAATTGGAGCCCATATGCCTTATTTGCAAGTCAATGACTAGTCATATTACTCATGGTTTTCTAAGTCTCTAATACTTAAGGATTTCTTATGTCTCCCCCATTAATAAGTGCATTTAAGAAGCCCCTTTTAAAGGCCTACTAAGCCATTCCCTGCATTTTATTGACTTTCCTTTGTTCTGGTCTCTGCAAGAGAGTACCTCATGTTTATGAGTTTGGTAACAAGATTGAGTCCCTGGAAGAACCAGGAATTTCAACATTTCAATTAGTCATGGGTTCTACTTTTACTTTCTAGCACTTAAGCTTTGAAGAAGAAAATATGTACAACTTTTCCAGAATTCCTGCTATATTGAGCTCAGAACAGGTTATAATCTTAGTTTAGCTTTATAGGCCTTGTTGCTGTTGATGACTCTAGGCGTGGTATGAATTCTTAATTTACACTGAGGAAACACCTATATTTATTAACCCATTTGTCTTAGGCATTTTGATTTTATGAAATTCCAGCCACAAAAAAAAAAACAAATGAATTATTTTTTAAAAGAACAGTTATAGTTTAATTTGAACATGATATTTAGAAAACCTATCTTTTCTAGGACCATTTGTATATGTTACCTCTGAATGTACAAGCATGAAATATTTAAGGACAACCATCCAAAGGCTTCACACATATATGATGAAAAAAAACACAAAAAGACAAAAAGAAGAGTTAATATATTCAATTGACTTTAGATATATTGTATTACTCTTGAGTAGATATAAATGGTGAAGATTTTATTTGTTGATATATAAAATAATATAAGAAAACTTTGTCTTGTTATGTTATTTCCAAGGAAAAAGATGACATGATATTGTCTATGATATTCTCATTGTTTAGAAGAATATCTGGAACATAGTAGATGCAGAATAAAGATAATATTTTGTTGAGAAAGCCAGTGTAGTTTATTCATGGAGGAAATCCATTCCTACCAAATATTTATTATTATATAAGACTCATTTGATAATTAAACAAGTCTGTTGTTTATATCTTCAGTGTTTTGTATGTAGTATGAAACAGACTTTAAAGGTGAATTCTTATGGAATATGCTGTGCTTGAAGTGAATTCTCAGCCATCCAGATACTGTTTGTATTGCTTAGTAGCCTCTGAAATAAGTATGAGTCTAATGTATAGTTAACAATTTTACAACTGTCCCCTGCTAACATAAAACATAATGTTTTAAATAAAGAGAACAAGTTTAAATATAATTTGTATCAACACATTAGAGTAATATTTGACTCAGGGAAAAGAATTAGAACTCAGTAGGCTTTAATGCATATTGCAGTATGAGTGGATCTTAGCATTACTTTGACATTGTAGTGTCTTTGCAGTTTTTAAAGTTAACTATTTTTCTTTTAGGTTAAATTTTAATGGCTTAAAGTTCTTAAAGAATTGAAATTTTGATGATTTTGAATAAATCTATCATTTAAATGTGTAATATGTGATATATACATGTACTATATAATTAATATATATAATATATTATATATAATTTTTTATTGATTAACTATTACATATGTATCCTTATCTCCCCATTGACCCCCAACCCTCCACTCATGCCCTCAACCCCCTGTTGTCTTTGTTTGTTGGTTAGGCTTGTATACATGCATACAAGTCCTTTGGTTGATCTCTCCTCCTTACTCACAACCTCCCCTACCTCCCCTCTGAGTTTGATGGTCTGATTGATGCTTCTCTGTCTCTGGATCTGTTTTTGTTCATCAGTTTATGTTGTTCATTATATTCTATAAATGAGTTAGATCATGTGATATTTCTCTTTCTCTGACTGGCTTATTTCGCTTAGCATAATGCTCTCTAGTTCCATCCATGCTGCTGCAAATGGTAAGAATTCCTTCTTCTTTTTTTATTTTAATCACAGTGTAGTATTCCATTGTCTAGATGTACCATAGTTTTTTTTTTTTTTTTAATCCACTCATCTGTTGATGGGAACTTAGGCTGTTTCCAAATCTTAGTTATGGTGAATTGTGCTGCTATGAACATAGGAGTGTATATATCCTTTCTGATTGGTGTTTCTAGTTTCTTGGGATATATTCCTAGAAGTGAGATCACTAGATCAAATGGGAGTTTCGTTTTTAGTTTTTTGAGGAAATTCATATTGTTCTTCACAGTGGTTGCACCAGTCTGCATTCCCACATCTTCAGAACATTTCACCCCAAAGCCAGGGGATATATGTTCTTCTCAACTGCACATGGGACATTTTCAAAAATAGAGCACATATTGGGTCACAAGCAAAGTCTCCCCAAATTCAAGAACATCAAAATCGAAATAATATCAAGCATCTTCTTAGACCACAATGACATAATGTTAGAAATAAATGACAATAAAAACAATCCAAAAAATTCAAACACTTGGAAGCACTTAGAATGCTATTGAAGTATTAAACAATGATTGAGTTACCAAAGAGATCAAAGAAGAAATTAAAAACATCCTGGAAACTAATGACAATAAAACCACAACAATCCAAAATCTATGGGACACAATGAAAGCAGTCCTGAGAGGGAAGTTTATAGCTCTACAGGCCTACCTCAATAAACAAGAAAAAATGGTAGTAAATCATCTAACTCTACAACTCAAAGAATTAGAAAGAGAGCAACAACAACAACAACAACAAAAGCCCAGAGTGAGCAGAAGGAAGGAGATAATAAATATCAGAGCAGAAATAAATGACATAGAGACAACACCCCCCCCCACACACACACACCAAAAATAATAAATAAATAAATAAATAAATAACCCACAATACAAAAGATCAATGAAACCAAGAGCTGGTTCTTTGAAAGGATAAATAAGATTAATGAACCTCTAGCCAGGATCACCAAGAGACAAAGAGAGAGGACAAACATGAACAAAATCAGAAATGAAAGAGATGAAATAACAACAAACCCAACAGAAATACAAAGTATTGTTAAAAAAATACTATGAATAACTCTATTCTAACAAACCAGACAACTTGGAGAAAATGGACATATTCCTAAGAAAAATACAGCCTTCCAAAACTCAATCAGGAAGAATCTAAAAATATTAATAGGATGATAACTATGGAAGAAATTGAAGCAGTATATCAAAAAGTTTCCATCAAACAAAATCCCAGGGCCAGATGGCTTCACTGGGGAGTTTTACCAAACATTCAAAGAACTAAAATCTATCTTTCTCAAATTATTCCAAAAAAATTCAAGAGGAAGGAATACTTCCAAGCTCAATTCTATGAAGTCAGCATTATCCTAATATCAAAACCAGATATAGACAACACAAAGAAATAGATTTACAGACCAATATCCCTCATGAACATAGATGCCAAAATCCTCAACAAAATTTTAGCAAATTGGATCCAGCAGTATATAAGAAAGATCATACACCATGACCAAATAAGATTTATCCTGGAGATGCAAGGGTGGCACAATATCTGCAAATCAATATACATGATACATCACATAAAAAATCATATATAATAAAAAGCCTATTATGCTAAGTATAATATACTAATAATATGCTAAGATCACTTAACTGCTAGCTATGATGTGCACTGACCACTAGGGGGCACATACTCTGACCAGTAGGTTAGCTTGCTACTGGATTCTGGCTGATTGGGACTGAGTGAGACAGGCAGAACACACCCTGGAGCCCTCCCTGGCTGGTCAACCTCCCTCATCCCTCTCCAGCCCAGATCATGCACCGGTGGAGTCCCTAGGCTGGCCTGTGCCCTCTCGCAATCTGTGATCCCTTGGGGGATTTTGGAGAGCCAGTTTCAGCCCTACGGAGGAACCACCAGTCACTATGATGTGCACTGACCACCAGAGGGCAGACAGTTAATGCAGGAGCTTCTCCCTGGAGGTCAGTGTGCTCCCATCGGGAGCAGGACTCAGTGGCAGTACTAATAATGTCCAACTGTCAGCTTAGGCTCACTCTCCACCAAAGCCATCAGTTGGACATCCCCAGAGGGCTCCTGGACTGCAATAGGCTCCCAGACTGCAAATTTTGTACACTGAGCCTCTAGTTGAGAGATAAAAATCGGTCATATCAATTGATGCAGAAAAAGCATTTGACAAAATCCAGCACACTTTCTTAATAAAAACTCTCAGCAAGGTGGGAATATATATAATATTTCAAAGTTACTATAATTACTGACTCTGACTTCTGACCCTTGGCTATATTTTGATTTAATGTGTTCAATATTTGGGAAAATACAAGATGAAACTAATTGATATCATGGAAAAAAACAGGGCTAAGGTAGGATGCCAAAGTGAAATTAGAGTATAAGAAACATTAGCCATAAAAGGAGCAAGTTGAGCAATGCCAAATCAACACTGCCAGGCAAACTGATTAAGTTCTTAGGATGCTTTTGGGCTGTGTAACAAGAAGGTATGCATATAAAAACATTTAGTACATTGTCTGAAACATAGAAACAGCTCAATGAATTATTAGCAACATCCATCTCCCCTCTATGTGATATGTTGTAATTCATCCATATACTTTTTAAAGCTTCCCTGTCGAATAAAAACTATAGAGTTTTCTCTGTACTTGCTACAGACACAATAAAGCAGATGAAGTGTCCTGCAAAGATATACTGACTTATCAGTATTCCTAGAGCTGGAGAGAGCCATAAAGAGCTTAGAATGCTCTTTGATTGTGTAGATATGAAGTTGAAGCCTAGAGAAGGTAAATAATTCATCCAGATTCACTTGTTACTGATAAAACCTGAATTTCCTAATTCCCTACCTAGGGCTCTATTAATAGCACACAACAAACAATGACTTAAATTTATAAAAAATTGTGATACATCAGAAAGAAACTGTTCTTTTAATATAGTTTTAATTCCCAAACTGGTCATCATGCATTACTAGAGAACAAATGTCTCTCTCTCACACACACGAGAACTAAATGTAATAAATGAATTCTGGACATTTTAAAGTTAATAGTGTGATGTAACAAGAAAACAAGTTTTACTATTTGTTGTTGTTGTTGTTGTTGTTAATCCTAACTTAAGAATATTTTTTTATTGATTTTTAGGGAGAGCAGAAAAGAGAGGGAAAGACAGAGAGAAACACTGATGTGAGAGAAACACATCAATTGGTTGCCTTTTGCACTCCTGCATGAGCCCCAACCAGGGCCCTGGCCAGGGAGGAGCCTGCAACCAAGGTGCATGCCCTTGACTAGAATAGAATCCAGGACCCTTTGGTCTGCAGGCCGACGCTCTATCCACTGAGCCAAATTGTCCAGGGCAAAAGTTTTACTATTGCCATGAATTCATGATTGATAATTTTAAACTATTTTATAAGAAGCAGAGTAGAGAAGAAAGAATACAGATGTGCTCCTTTCCCAAACTTATCATGTCTCAGCTGTTTGACTTTGAAAAGATTATTGAACTTTCCTGAGTCTCAGCAACTTTGCCTTCAAAATAGGTGTATATAGCTCTGGATTTTGCCAAGGAGATCATGTGATAACATTTTGTAAACTTTGAGGTGTTAACATTACACAGTAATTTAAGATTTACTTAAATTGTACTCATATATAAAATAGATATCATAATAGCACTTACATTGTCTAATTTACATGAAATTAGCATAGTACCACTATATTTTTCAACAATATTGTGTATATATATATATATATATATATATATATAATTGATTTTTTACAGAGAGGAAGGGAGAGGGATTGTTAGAAACATCGATGAGAGAGAAACACCGATCAGCTGCCTCCTGCACATCCCCCACCAGGGATGTGCCCACAACCAAGGTACATGCCCTTGATAAGAATCAAACCTGGTACCCTTCAATCCACAGGCCGACACTCTATCCACTGAGCCAAACCGGTTTTGGCATTCAACACTATTGTTAATGACATAAAAATGCTTTTATATTATAAAATTCTTATTTTTATAATACTTAATACTTAATAATATGATATAACAATGGTAATTATTAATAAAGGGGAATATTATTATTCTATAGTGGCTTCTTCATTAAAATGTACAAAATATTGGTAAAACTAAGCAAAGAGGAAGTTTCTTGAACAAAATCACTTGAGGATAAATATGACTATTTGAAAATCAGGTGAGTAAGTGTTCTTACTTAGAATTCTTCTCATCTCTTGGCTCAACTATTATAATGTTTTTTGTCATAATGATAATTCCTCATTTTACTTCCAGCTGTGCACTCTCTCACCAAGTCATAGAGGAAAATAAAATTAATAGATTTTAGCCTGAGTCCAGTGTTGAAAGAGAGCAATTAAAGATGTGAAGATTAGTAGAGGAGTTTGTACTTTGCACGTGAAAAAGAAGGAAATGAGAATCAATAAGCAACAGGAAAATAGGACTTTAAAATAGACCAGTAAGAGTTTTGATCTCTGGGTAAATCTCTCACCAGAGTTTAACACTGCAACTTACTTGGTTTAAAATTTTTCATACAAAACATATGTTTTTCTGTGTTTTATTTATTTATTTATTTACTTATAATTCTCACCCAAGGGTATGTTTGTATTGATTTTTTAAATTTTTATTTAGAGATAGACGAAGGGAGAGAGAGGAAGAGAAACATCCATTAGTTGCCTCCCACATGTGTCCTGACTGGGGATCCAAACTGAAACCATGGTATGTGCCCTGACCAGGAATCAAACCTGTAACTTTTAGTGTACAGGACAATGCTCCAACCCACTGAATCATCTGGTCAAGGCATTTATTAATTCATTTATATTTTTAAAAGTACAGTTTACATTTTCTATGATTTTGTACTAGAGGCCTGGTGCATGAAATTCATGCACTTGGACGAAGGGGGTGGGTTCCCTCAGCCTAGCCTGTGCCCTCTCGCAGTCCAGGAGCCCTCAGGGGATGTCTGACTGACTGATGTTTTAAGCCAGTGATTGGACATCCTTAGAGTTGCCACAGATGCAGAAGAGGCTCCTGTCACTGCCACTGCACTCAACAGTCATAAGCCTGGCTTCTGGCTGAGTGGCATTCTCTCTATGGAAGTGCATTGACCACCATGGGGCAGCTCCTGCATTGAGTATCTGCTCCCTGGTGTTAAGTGTGCATCATAGTGACTAGTTGTTCTGCATTTCAGTTGATTTGCATATTAGCTTTTTATTATATAGAATTAGTTTCATTGTGGTTAGATAGTCACATACTCCCCATACTGTCTCCCTGATATTTCAAATACCCACCTGACATAGTAGTTATGTGTGTTATATCTACTACAATATAGTAGATATCACAATATCACAATATTTCCTATGCTGTACTTTACATCCCCATGACTATTTTGTAACTACAAATCTGTATTTCTCAGTCCCTTTACTTTCTTTGCCCATCCCCTAACCCCCTCACTTTTGGCAGCCATAAGTTTGTCGTCTGTATCTATGAATCTATTTCTATTTGATTGGTTCATTTATATTGTTCATTATATTCTACATATAAGCAAAGTCATGTGATATTTGTTTTTCTCATACTGACTTATTTCACTTAGCATAATACCCTCTAGGTCCACCCATGCTCTGGCAAATGGTCTGATTGATTTCACTCTTTTTTTTCCAGCTTGTCAGTATATACAATTTATTATTTTTTAATATATATTTTATTGTTGATAGTATTGTAGATGATGCCAGTTTTCCCTCTTTTATCTTCTTTCTCCTAGCCCCTATCCACTCCCTGCATGTCTTCACCACCCTATGATCTGTGTCAATGGGCTATGCATATCTATATTCATAAAAGCCTAGGTGGCCCTTGCACCCTCACATCATCACAAGATGGCTGCCACCATGTCATCACAAGATGGCCACCATAAGATGGCTGGCAAGGGAGAGCAGTTAGGAATGACCAGGCTGGTGGGGAAGGAGGTTGGGAGAGACTGGGGCTGCAGGGGTGACTGGGCTGGCAGGGGAGGGCAGTTGGGGGTAACTGGGCCAGCAAGGGAGGGCAGTTAGGGGCAATCAGGCAGGCAGGCATGTGAGAGGTTAGGAGCCAGCAGTCCTTGATTGTGAGGGAAAAATGTCCTAAACCAGCAGTCCAACATCCCCCAAGGGGTCCCATATTGGAGAGAGTGCAGACTGGGCTGAGGGACACTCCCTTCTGTGCATAAATTTCATACACTAGGCCTCTAGTCTCTCTATATGAAAGGCTAATATGCTAAGTGTCCCTCCAACCATCTGACTGGTTGCTATGACATGCACTGACCACCAGGGGTCAGACACTCAATTCAGGAGCTGCCGTGATGTTCACTTGCCATTTACAAAGAAACAGTACCACAGACCTGGTGTCCCAAGTGGGACAAAGGCCCTGGCACCACCCTGGAGCAATATCCCACCAAATCTCAGCCAATGCTGCTGAGACCCCATGGCACAAAATGTGACCCAGAAATAGAGGCTATGGGCACCAGGTAATGATGTCACATAGCAATGCCCAGCTTCCTCTCCCTAGCAACTAGCCTCCTTGGAGTTTTTTCATTCTAGGTACATGACTTGCTTTGTACCCAGGTGAAAACATGTTACACTTTCACCAAATGTCTATGAAGGATTTTCCCATGCCTCATCTCATTTGATTCTCACAGAAGTCCTGGAGGAGGTATATAGGAGACTTGGTGGAATCTATTTTCTTTTCATTAGCTGGAAAACGAAGATTTAGAAAGTTTAGAAACTTGACTCAACTGAAAAGAAGTAAGAAATGGTGGACCTTGAAAATGACTTCAGGTTTTCTGCTGCACAGAATATAATCTAACACTGCTGCAGTTCAATATTTTACCCTTTGTTCTCCTTGCATTATCTACAATAATAATCTACTTCACATCGATATTTACTGGTGAGTTGCTGACAATTACCTTAAAGAGAAGTGGGGGTGTTTCACTGGGCTGAAAAAAATTTAGCTAAAGCAGAAAGCAGATCTAATTAAGCAAGTTTATTCTATATACTATAAATCTTAGAGGCCCAAGGCACAAAATTCGTGCAAGGGACTCGGCCTTCATAGCTCCAGCTTCCTCCAGAAGGTTGTCTGGAAGGTCATTTGGCTGTCTGGTCTAATTAACATATTATGCTTTTATTACTATAGATATTGGGGAGCTACTATAGTACTAACATATATGTGGAAGTAAATGACCGAAGAACAAATATTATTGAATTAGAACACAAAGTCTTGCTGAACCAGATAGCAAATATACACTGAGTGCCCAGATTATTATAATTTCTGAACACATAATAATCTGGTCATTCAGTGTATATAAAAGGCTAGGCTGATTTGCACATGTGAGCTACATACAAAGCTCTCACTGATGCCAATCGCACATGTTTTGATCCTGAATTCAGTTGACACATTATAGAGAAAGGGCAAATAGCATATTAAAGTATTTCTTCTAACTTATTTCCTTTCAATGTGCATGAATCTGTGCATTGGGCCACTAGTCTATACAGTGGTGCCTCGCATAAAGAACGCCTCGCACAGCGAACGCTGCACACAACGAACTTCATTTCATGATTCATACAACGAACTTCGTTTCACACAACGAAGTCGCCCGAGCTTCCACGACCGCTTTGCCCGAGCTTCCACGACTGCTTCGCCCGAGCTTCCACGATCACTGCTGATGTATTGCATCCTTCCGCGCAGGCACTGCAGGCAGTCGTTAGTCACTGCGCTTAACTTAAGCACGTATCGCGGCAATCGTTCTTCATTACGAATTAAATCACGCACGTATCACGGCAGTCGTCCTTTTAAGTTAAACTCAATATTTTTTTATATCATGGCTTCTAAAAAAAGCAGGAAGGTGATTTCTGTTGAAATGAAACAGGACAATGCTCAAAGGGAAGCGTCATCTGATAACGAGGAGCAACAATCAAACAATCAACCAATCCCAACTGCTGACATCAAGAACATCCTGGTCAAATGGAAAGCAGTTCAGGAGTTTACCAATGCCCACTATCCGGATTCAGCTGAAGCAAACAGGATCAACGATCTTTACTCCGATACTCTTGTCCGTTATTTCCGGCAGATGTTGGAGAAAAGAGAAAAACAAACGACTTTGGACAGGTTTTTCATGAAACCATCGGCCAAAAAGCAGAAAATGGATGAAGATGTGCAAGATTTGGTAGACTCTACTTAGTCTGTCTTAAAATTTAAAAAATGTGTTTTTTTTTAAAAAAATTATGTTTTTAGATGTATCTAAATAAAAATAATAACAAAAAATTTATCTTTTTTATGTCATCTTAGCATATTTTATGCTATAGAACGAATTATTTTTTTTAACATGTATTGTTATGGGAAAACGCGTTTCACATAACGAACTTTTCGCATAACAAACTTGCTCCTGGAACGAATTAAGTTCGTTGTGTGAGGCACCACTGTATATATAAAAGCCTAAGTGACCATCTGATCATCCTACTGCTAGCTATGATGCACACTGACCACCTGGGGCAGACACTCAATGCAGAAGCTGCTGAGCTGGAGTGACTGGCAGGTGTGGTTCTCCGGTGATGCAACCAAAACCAGAGAGGAGGGATGTGTCACCGGAGAACTGTCCTCTTGCAATCTGGGAACCATTGGGGGATGTAGAAGAGCCAGTTTCAGCCCAATCCCTGCATGCCAGGCTGAGGGACCTTACTGTACATGAATTGTTGCACCAGGCCTCTAGTAAGTATATAAATTATTTGGCTTATCTTTCTCATCCCCCCATTCCCACATCAAGGTATGTCAGTCTATTCCATGATTCCATGCTTTGGGTCTTATTTTGTTGTCAGTTCATTTAATACCATGTTTTCCTGAAAATAAAACATCCTCCGAAAATAAGACCTACTTACAGGTTTCCTTCTGAGTGAAATATAAGGCAGCCCCCCGAAAATAAGCCCCCCCCCAGGCTCTGTCTCAGAATGAAAATTAATTTACCATAAACTTGTCGCTAGGGCTGCCCCGCCTGGTGTCTACCAACCAGTGATGTTATGTGGAGTCTTGACATCACTGCTGGGTAGAGGCAGAGCGGAGGTCAGAGAGTGAGTGGTGAGTGCAAGGCGGGAGAGAGGAGGAGACTTTTGCAGATGTGTGTAGAAGAACAAGGGGATTAGAGCAGATGGGATGCAGCAAAGGTGGTGAGTGCTGGTCTGTCTCTGGTGACAGTACCTGATGCTCGCGGCCGCCCTCATAATGACTGAAGGTTCTCAGTCAGTGGCAGACCCTGCTCCAGCCCAGATCCAGGCCCCAGCAAGCCCAGTGACAGTCCCCAGGCAGGCCCTAGGTGGTAAATGTCTGATAAAAAGGTAGGGAGGATGTCTGGTGAAAGTGTTCAGTGGCACAGGGATACGGGGAGGGGGATCACTTAAAATGACACAGAAGGATCAAAAGGGGTTGCTAAAATGGTAATCCCCCCTCTGATTCTCCTGTGCCATTTTGATTCCCCTCTCTGATCCCCTGTGTGTCATTTTAAGTGTTCCCCCTCCCCCCACCTTGATACCCCAATTACTTTTTTTTACCCCTAGAAATGAGCGCAAAAAGAAAAAGCTACTTCGTAGAGTACAAGAAAGGAATCATGGAAGACTCTTAGGGCCAAAATCTTACTGCTTTCTGCAAAGAGATGTGAGTATCCGATTGGTCCGAAAATGGTGAGCAGAGTATGGTAACCTCATTGAACAAGTGGACAAGGGAAATGCTAAAAAGCACAAGTGTGAATCAGGTCTGCAACCATTATTTTCCGAGCTGGAAGACCTGATCTGTGAATGGGTTGTTGACAGGAGAGCAAAGGCTTTGGTTGTGAATAGGGCTCAGATTCAAGAATTTGCCCTTGCAATGGCACCACAGTTTGACATAGCCTCTGAAGACTTCAAAGCATCACAACACTGGCTGGATAATTTCCTTCAGCGAAATGAACTGTCTTTAAGAAGATCTACAACATTGTTTAGGTTGGAAGATACTCAACTTATTAAGCTAGCACTTGCATTCAAGTCCTTTATTGATGATGCTGACTTCTCTAAATACAATCTTTCCAACATGATTGCTATGGATGACACTGCAGTGTTTATGGGCCAATCATCTCAAACAACAATTGAACAGCGGAGTGCCTCCTTAGTGTACATTCTTTCCACTGCTTACGAAAGTGCACGTGTTTCCTGTATTTTGGCAATTTGTCTGGATGACACTAAAATCCCACCTTTAATCATTTCTAAAGGCAAGAAGGAAAAGATTGAATGTGTTTTGGGCATTTTTATTCTTGAAACTGAAAAAGCCTGGGCCACACAAGCAGTTATAAGGAAGTGGGTCGATTTAATGCTGCTGCTTGTTATGTGAGGAAGCCAAAGAGGTCTGCTAGTCTGGGATGCAGCCAGCACTCACCATGCTAAAGACATGAAGACATTTCTTCATGAAAGAAAAATAGATCAGATAATGATTCCCACACGAATGACAGCCTATCTCCAGACTCTTGATATTGCAATAAACAAGCCATTCAAAGACAATTTGTGCATGGAAATTAATGACTACATTGAAAATAGAATGGAGAGAAATCAGCATGGAAACTTTGTGAAACCTAAACTGCAAGAAGTTGTGACTTGGGTGAAGAATTCATGGGAGAAAATCACTGACAGTTGCATTGCAAATGCACTGCGAGCAGGCTATCTTGGCAATAAGTACTCATTTAAAGACAGTGTTATTGCTAAACATGAGAGATTTGGTCCACTGATTCTGAAAGAAATAGAGTCACAAGAAATTCACCAGGAAATTCAGGAATTGGATTGTTATGATGATGTTCCAGAAGATGATGACATGATTGTCATTGAATAAATGAGTAAATTCTTGATACTGTAGGATTCACAGTTTTTCTGGTTTGTGTTGACAACTACCATACTACCGTACAGTATACAGGTAATAAATTTCCTTTATTTGCATTTAACAATAAATGTGTACCGTTTTCTTCTTCATGGAAAAATAAGACATCCCCTGAAAATAAGACCTAGCGCATCTTTGGGAGCAAAAATTAATATAAGACACTGTCTTATTTTCGGGGAAATAGGGTAACTAAGTAATATTCCACTGTATATATGTACCATCTCTTCTTTGCCCACTTGTCTATTGATGGGCACTTAGGTTGCTTCCATAGCTTAGCTATTGTACATAGGGGTGCATATATTCTTTAAATTAGTGTTTCGGGATTTATTGAATATATACACAGAAGTGGAATCACTGGATAATAAGGCAGTTCCATTTTTTAAATATTTTGAGGAAACTCCATACTGTTTTTCACAGTGGCTGTACCAATCTTCATTGCCACTAACAGTGCACAAGGGTTTCCTTTTCTCCATGTACTCACCAGCACTTGTTGTTGTTTGTTGATTTATTGATGATAGACATTCCAACAAGTGTGAGGTGATATCTCATTGTGGTGTAAATTTGGATTTCTCTGATAATTAGTGACGTTTTTATATGTCCATTAACTGTCTGTATATCTCTTTGGAGAAGTGTTTACTCATTTTCTTTACCCACTTGTATTTAGGTTGTTGTTGTTTTTTTTTTGTATTGAGTTGTATGAGTGCTTTCAAAATTTATTTTGAATTGGGAAGGCAAGGGTGAGTGGGGGAGATTTACCAAAGAACTTATATACATATATGTGTAACCCATGGACACAAACAATAGTATGGTAAAGCCCTGGGGTGGGTGCAAGTGGGTGTGGGCTAGAAGGGGTCAATGTGCAAAAATAAATAAATTTTAAAAATCCTACTTTCCAAATAAATAGCCTCTGAGAGAAATCCAAACCTTTGCCCCAATAGTGGCCTAATTTTTTATGAGGTTCGACACCACACACACACACACACACACACACACACACACAGTAAATGAAAAAGGGGTTCTATGAATAGTAATATTACAGGGTGATTAAAAAATTCAATTTTCAGAAGGAAAATATCAGGAACTTGGAATGTAAAGTCTTTGAGTTACTAGAAGTATAGATACTGCAACTAGGAGAATAATTCTTTAAGATCTTTTTAATGAACAATCAGGAAATAGACAATTTTAGGGATTTTGAATGAAAGTGCTGAAGATGTTGAGCAAACAAGGGGAAGTGATCCTCAGAGCACACACCAGAGGAGTTTTTATTACAGGAAATTCACAGCAGCAATACCCCTGTAGGTGTGTTGCCCCAGCACTCTGAGGAAGCAAACAGAGATGTAGCGATATCATATGCCATTGCCAGACTCTGGGAGAAGAAACCCTTGAGCTGGAGACCTCTTGAAACGGAATGATTAGGAGAATACTAGCCCTCACCTTGCCATGTTCAGTAGCTGAATGAACATCGCTCAAAGATGGGGAAAGGACTTTACATGCCTTTTTCAGTTGTACATGGGATAGTTGTATCATGTTAGTTGGCGGCAGGACTTTTCTCTTGTCTTTAGTTGGAATTTTAAAATATGATTTAAAGGAATATATGGGGGAATTGATATGATGCCAGGGGGTGAACTATGATGGCTTTATGATATGTCAATGTGCCTAGACTCAACTTCATTTATCAGAATTCCCTTCACTATATATTTTCAATTGGGGTGGGACACAAGAGAGTTTTTTGTAGGTGGTGTTTTTTTGTTTTTGTTTTTGTTTTTTTTTTGTGCAAAATTTGAGGCTGGAAAAGCAGCAACTTCCATAATGATTATGCATTCAGAAGGTCCATGCAGGTGCTATGCAGCTCACTACTATTGTTGGTGCTGGTAAGAGGCAGCAACCAGGCCTGCCACTGCTTTCTCTTCCTCTCAGTCCTCTTTCTGCTTCCTCAGCTTCTGGATTAGGTGTGTGTCTAGTTCTGTAATGGAGAACACAGATCTTGGTATTGACTGTATTTATTAAATAGAGACAAACACCATGTCATTTTGTAGATGGTTGGTTGAAGTGGACTCCCTCTCTTTTTATTGATAAGGTATTTTAATCATATAAACTATTATATTACATTACTTTAGAAAGTAGAGTCTGTTTTACAATTTTTCCCTTTGTTCCTCATGTATAGTTGTATGTCTTTGTACATGCATATCTGTGTGTATGTGTATATGACAAGGAGGGAGTGATTTGTTGAAGCCAAACATCTATGTATGGAACTAATTATTTCGTAGTTAAAACAAATTTTTGCTGTTTGCTTTTCCCATCCCTTGCCTTTGCTATATTTTTATTCAGGAACTTAATCATCTATACTTGGTTAGAACTTAAAATTCAATGAATAAACAATCATAAAAGTCCTTTATAGAAACAAGTATGAAACATGAAGAGTTTTTCTCTTTCTTTTTTTTTTTTAATATATTTTATTGATTTTTTACAGAGAGGAAGGGAGAGAGATAGAGAGCTAGAAACATGGATGAGAGAGAAACATCGACCAGTTGCCTCCTGCACACCCCCTACCGGGGATGTGCCCGCAACCAATGCACATGCCCCTGACCGGAATCGAACCTGGGACCCTTCAGTCCGCAGACCGACGCTCTACCACTGAGCCAAACCGGCTTCGGCAGTTTTTCTCTTTCTTTACTTAACTCATTTATTAATGTTCTGCTAGTAACTACTTCACATCATTTTGCTCTCCATAAATACATATATATATACATATATATATATATATATATATATATATATATATATATATATTTGTAAAAGGGATAAGTGGTGTTTTCTTATAGCTAGTATGTCACTGAAAACAAGTTGTTAATAAAATTGAGCCACCTACAATGTTAGCAATTGACTTTTTTCATGAAATATATAAAGTTTCTGAATTTACATGTAAATTTTAGAGACTTGAA